>NC_033801.1:110228075-110229788 GCF_001876935.1 Asparagus officinalis
GGTTCGGATATATCCGAACCGTTTGGCCCCCCTAGGACCTGGTCACATAAAGTTAATATTTTTGGGACATTGACATAATTTTTCCAAAAATATATCATGATTTTCTTCGTAAAACCTATTGAACACGCCCCAAACCAGCTAACTATCCACAGTTTTGAATAGAATATGCAATCAAATCACAAAAATAATTGTTATAATTAGTCATCCTCCACGAATAGAAACCAAAAGATTAGTCTTTCGTACCTAATCAATATTCAAATGGTCAACAAAATAAATAAAATGTTTAGTAAAATCCTCATGCAACGACCCACCACGTACAGCTGACCTGTCAACGACTTCAACGGCGAGCATCTCCCGACAGCATATTCCCTTTCCAATCTCTATTAAACCGTCTCCTCAGTGGGCCCCATCTCCTATCTGTTACGTTGCCGCTGCGCCAAACGGCACCGTAACGGATCGTCACGATCCCTTCTTTCCAAAATTTTCAAAAAACACCTCCAGAGATTCGAATATCCCCCCTCGAGAGAAGCTCCCGCGTTCGAGGAATATCCCCTCGACCTTCCCCATTAAAGCCCTCGCACTCTCAAAATCGAGACCGTTCACTATTCAGATTGGATAACTGAAGTTCATATGATGGCGTTGAAGGCTGTACACGTGTCCGATGTCCCGAGCCTCGATCACGTGCCGGATGTCTCGATAGCGACATCGCGCGTGCCGACGAAGGCGGTGGAGATTGGGATCGAAGCCGCCGGCAAAGTTTCTGGTGATCGGACACCGCGGTAACGGGATGAATCTGCTGTCGTCGCCGGATCCTAGGGTGACGGCGGTGAAGGAGAACTCGGTGGTTTCGTTTAACGATGCCGGGCGGTTTGCCGTTGATTTTGTCGAGTTTGATGTTCAGGTACTTTAACGCCGTTAATATTTCCGTTTTTTGTTTCTATTTTCTATTTTGGGAAAATTGCTTGGGGGAACCAACTTAATTTGGCCCATTCATCCCCACCCCAAGCCCAAAAACCATAACCACAAAGCCCTTATACAGAAAAATAAATGCAAAAAACCCCCAAAATGAGTACGGATACACTACCCTAAAAAGTATCCCCAAATTACCCTTCCTAATTCACTATACCATCCTTTCTGAGTGTTGTTATCGAAACCACCTATAGCAAATTTTGAGACCATCTTCCCTGTTGAAACCCTCCTCCTCCTAAAACCATGCAACAAGCCCCCAAAATGAGTACGGATACACTACCCTAAAAAGTATCCCCAAATTACCCTTCCTAATTCACTATACCATCCTTTCTGAGTGTTGTTATCGAAACCACCTATAGCAAATTTTGAGACCATCTTCCCTGTTGAAACCCTCCTCCTCCTAAAACCACCGTCGACGACAATGCTTGGGAACCGTCTTCGCCGTCTTCGTCAAAGACCGCCACCGCTCATCGTATTCTTCGAAACTCTCTTCCTCTGAAGACCGCTGCCGCTCATCGTTGTCGTTTTCGTCTTCGGCAACTCACATTAGATCCGGTTTCGTCGACTTTGTCTTCGTCGTCTTTGTCGAAGACCGCCGCCGCTCGTCATATTCTTCGAAACCACCGACGCCCCCTCGTCGTCTTCCTCTCAAGATCACCGACGCCCCTCGTCGTCGTCTTTCTCTTCGGCGACTCACCTGTGAACCGCCTTCGTCGACGCTCGACCACCGACGAGATCACCCCC
>NC_033801.1:110229793-110274650 GCF_001876935.1 Asparagus officinalis
CCCCCCCCCCCCCCGACCGCAAGCGAGTCGCTGAAGTACCTCTGCCAAACCGAACAGTGACGCTCGCTGGGATGTCGACATCATCATCTCACTCATTTGAATCAGCGAGGAGCAAGCCTGAGATATAAGTATTAACTCAATCGTTCACATTTGACGATTTAATGTGTTTGGCACTGTGATTTTAGCCGTATTAGAACCCTAAGTTGATGTAGTATCTGTTGTGTTATGTTTTACAGTACGCATGATATCAGAATTTCTTGCAATATACGTGGATATTGTACATTTATGGATGGAATTACTCCACGGATGAGGGCTGAACATTGGAGGGCGTATGGATCCTCCAATTTCAAAAATTATGTTAGTTTTGGACCAATTCCAGCGGACAAGGCTACGATTATGTTGCTTCTAGATCATTTGGATTTAGCCACGGGGAAGTTCTTTTTCAAGGATAGCCAAACTAGGACTCCACAAGCGTATACTTTTGATGTAAATTGGGTGCGTAAACATACCCGGTTTAATGATGAAGGAGATAAACCCGAAGCCAACCGCGACACAGAGAATAGGATATGGAACACATACTTCTCCAACAAACAACAATCCCAATACAAGAGTGGCCGAGACTACCTTGAGGCCCTATTGGAAAGATTGGTTCAGTCAAGAAAGAGGACAGATGTTTCTGATTTTGTTATGCTTCAAATCCTCTATCAACTCACAATGATATGGACTCCGACCGCAAGAATGAATGCACCCCGGCATATGTTCAAATATATAGCTCGGATAGATATGGTTGATAATTTGCCATGGGCGACGATCATCTACAAGGAATTGTGGGACTCTTTCAAGACTGCGAAGATAGCGAAGAAGGGGCAGACATATCTCATCGGCTGCGCTCCCTTGCTATCGGTGAGTTATATGTGTTATTTGTAAGTAATATGTTGCATTTGCACCTTATCTGTGATCATTACGTTTTACATGTGATATATGACATTTATATGTGACATTTGTATCTAATTTGTATTGTTTAAGTTTCCTATTTATTTGTAGTTTGTATGTGATATTATCTTGTTATATGAGATTATTTCCAATTAAATGTGATATTATCTTGTTATATGTGATAAGTGTCTTCTACATGTGATATATTCTAATCATATGTGACGTTTGTTACCCATGTGTGACATTTGTCCCTGATTTGTAACAGTTGTAGTTAATGTGTGAATTTATCTTCTTGTAAGTGATTATTGCCATTTATCTATGACATTTGTATCTAATATGTTCATTGATTGAATGTGGCCTTTTTTTGAAGCTATGGTATTATGAGATTTCTAACATCAAAGAGCCGGCAAGAGTGGATGAATCCAAGCCTCCAATGATAAATTGGACATTGGAGGGTAAGAAGGTGGGTTCGGTGCGGACTACAATGATTTTGAAGAAATCGGAAGCCGCAATCCACATCTTACCGGAGCAAGATGTGGCGAGGTATGTTCACGAGGAGATAAAGCCCAGTCCTACAACAGTGAAGGCTAAAGTTGAGGAGGAAGTTAGGGGTAAAAAATCATTGGGGAAGAAAAGAGTCCAAAAAGAGGTAATGTTGATGATTTGGATGTGTCATCCTCTTATTTGTGACTTTTGCTCACTATCAGTTTATTGTTAATGTAGGACGAAGCTTATGAAAAATTGGTGATGTTGAATGAAGCCTATGAGCAAGCACTTGTTGCTCGCGGCGTTGATATTTTGGCTATTAAAGCCGAAACTGAGAAAAAATTTGCTGAGGAGAAACGTATAAGGCAAAACAAAGGAGAGGTAATAGCCTATGTCCTGTGTCACATGAGGGGGAAAAATTATTGAGAAAATATTTGCTGAATTGAAATTGGTTATTGTTTTTACATCTATGCAGCCACAAATAGATGAGGCATTGAGTGAAGGTGATCAAACCCGAGAGATGGACATTGAACTGGAGGAGGTAACTCTCCTTTGTGATATTTGTTGTTTTCCTGTGACATTTACAGCTTATTTGTGATAGTTCCCTTTGGTATGTGACAATTGTCTGCCTATTGTGACATTCATATGTCTCTTGTGACATTTTGTCTAATAATGGGACGTAAACAGTTTAGTGTAATGTTTGGTTATTACCTGTGATATATATTCATGTCTTATTTATGTGATATATATTCATTAACTGTGAGTGGTATACAGGCTAAAGTTGAGGCAGAGAAAGAAGAAGGAAAGGGAGAGGAGGGAGGCAAAGAAGGTGATCAAACCCAGGCCATGGGCAGTGAACAGGAGGTAACTTTCTTTTGTGATATTTGCTTATTGCATGTGACATTTACTGCTTATTTGTGATAGTTCCCTTTGGTATGTGACAATTGTCTACAAATTGTGCCATTCATATGTCTCTTGTGACATTTTATCTAATAATGTGACGTAAACAGTTTACATGTGATGTTTGGTTATTATTTGTGATATATGAATATTTCCTGTGATATATATTCATTAACTGTGATCTTTATACAGCTATGTGATGTAAAAGTTGCTGAGGATGTTCCCAAAAAGAAGAAGGGAAGGAAGAGGAGGGAGGGCGGCGATGATACTTTAAAAGTATTTGTTAGTGGGCTACGGGCAAAGAGCCAAAGAACAACAAAGAAGCCCAAGTTCTTAGAATCTCCCTTCCAAACTGAATTGCCAAAGAAGGGAAGGAAAGGGAAGAAAGGTGTCGTTGTGGTGGGAGACGACGACGACAAGGGGGAGAAGGATGAGGGGAAGCCACTTGCTGTTTCACACCTCGGTAGGAGTACATCTGTTGCAGAGCTATGGAAAAGGGAAAAAAGTGAAGAGGAAAAAAAATTATTAGAGACGTTGAATATGGGCATTCCTTCTTCACAAGACTTTGATGTCAGGCTACCGGGAACAATCAACGAAGGCTTTTACCATAATTTCACCGTTGAGGACATTCCTGATGTGTTGGCTGATGAGAACAAGTGGCTTCAACATTTTCTTACATTGAAAGTTGACAAGTAAGTATTAAGTGTTATTCTGTGATATTTATATTTGGTCTGTGATATTAAATGTTATTCTTGTGACATATAGTGTTTTCCTGTGACATTCAGTGTTTGTATGTGACATTTAGTATTTGTTTGTGACATTTATTGTTTGTATGTGACATTCAGTGTTTGTATGTGACATTTAGTGTTTGTATGTGACATTTAGTGTTTTGTATGTGACATTCAGTGTTTTTATGTGACATTTAGTGTTTGTATGTGACATTTAGTGTTTTGTATGTGACATTCAGTGTTTTTATGTGACATTTAGTGTTTGTATGTGACATTTAGTGTTTTCATGTGACATAGTATTTTCATGTGACATTTAGTGTTTGTTTGGGACCCTTAGTGTTTTCATGTGACATTTAGTGTTTGTATGTGACGTTCAGTACATGTATGTGATATTTAGTGTTTGTATGTGACATATAGTGTTTTCCTGTGACATTTAGTGTTTGTATGTGACATATAGTGTTTTTCTGTGACATATAGTCTTTTCCTGTGACATTTAGTGTTTGTATGTGACATATAGTGTTTTCGTGTGACATTTATTATTTTCCTGTGACATTTTGTATTTTCCTGTGACAGTTTGGTGTTGATTAGAATATGTCGCTTATACATTGATTGTCTTCTACATTTTGTAGTCGGTTATGTTTTGAGGTTGAAGGCCACACTATATGCAGATATGATATGCTACATCTTCTACGTGGTGGAAGATTAAAGGATGAGGTTAGTTTTTGTTTAAGTTGCGGTGTTAATCAAGTTTTGCACAATTACAATAACTTATTACATTTGCAATCATCAGATCATTGAAGCTCTGGTTGCAAGTCTTCGAACATGGCTCAAGCTGCCAATAAATGCCCATGTCGAAAGAAAATACGCTATTGTCACGTCGTATTTTAGTGTGAGTAATGACGATCATAATACAATTTGAGTTATATTGCATTTATATGACTTTCTTTTGCTTGCTGTATTTTCTGTTTTCAACAGATTTGGTTGCTAACTGCTTCAAATTTGGATGAGCGCAATGTCTATAAAAATTACATAAAGAAGCATATAGATGAAGGGAAGGATGTGTTGATAATTCCAATATGTCACGCTGACCATTGGCATGTCCTTGAGGTCAACTTGGGGCAAAAAAAATGCAGACATTACAGCTCCGCTGACCACGAGGCATGGGCTAGAGACATGTTGACCATCCAACTTTTTTTAGATAGGATGGTGAGTGGTTTCGATCAGGCGTCGACATTCAGAGCATTCCAATATGAAGCAGTCCCTTGTCGAACGCAAAAAGGCTCGTAAGTTTCTTATACTTAACCATGAGATTGTTGCATGGCTTGTTGTATGGCTTAGTGACATTGTCGGTGCAAATATTGATGTGATATTTGCGGACTACAAGTGACTTTTGGGCATGTTATGTGACAGTTTAGTATGCAGTGTGACTTATGCTGCTATTATGTGACATTTTGATATTGTATGTGACATATTAGGTAACTTCCATTTATTCTCGTTACCCGTTACATATCCTGCTATTAAGTGTTATGTTATATTTTTACAGATATGATTGTGGCATACATGCGTATTTTTTCATTAAGGCGATCCTCGAGGGAAGGGAGGTGATGGACATTGAAGTCTTGCACAGGGAGTCGCATATGCTACGGGCTAGACTTGCTGCTCAAATTATATGTGAAGGGCGTGAATGGAAAAAGCTACGGTTGAAATTAGACAGTGATGATCCAGAATATCTATTGTACTTCGGGGGTAGTGATGCACCTATGATTGAGTGGAAGTATTAGACTCTAGATGTAATTGTTTCATTTGTTGGATGTCCTGTGATGGATGTTGGTCGTTTAACTGCTGTTTAACTGCTGTTTGTAAATGATAACCAGTTTACTAACATAGATGGATATGACCTGGTGATCTTTTCTTTACCATATTAAAGATGAACATGATCTTGGTGCTGTGTGTGACTTTTGGGTCTGCTGTGTGACATTTTAGAATGCTGTGTGACTTCTGCTCTTTTTATGTCACAGTTTGATATTCTGTGTGAGATTTTGGTGCTGTTATGATGCTCGGTTATAGAGTTTTTTTTGTCTTCTACATGCGTATTTTTTCATCAGGATGTTAATGTCACATAGAATGTTATGTCACATATAAGTAGTGCTGTTATGTTGCTCAGTTTGATATTTTTCCATCAGGATGTTGTTGGGTCCTCGAGGGACGGGATGTTATGTCACACAGAATATCATAAAGGCAAAATTAGTAAATGTCGCAACAAAATAGCGCAATTATCTATATGTCTAAACAGGTAATACGTCACACGAACAGGTGATATGTCACATATAAGTAGTTAATGTTGCCCAAAATGTAATAAATTTCATTTACATGTAATACGTCACATATAAGTACAAAATGTCACAACAAAACGGCAAAAGTAACATGTAACAGAAAATAATCACAAAAGAGTCCGCAATCTGCCAGGAAACGTTAATCTTGGATAGGTTCAGTGCATGTGGCTCGGTTATGTCCTTCAGCGTGACATCTTGAGCATCTAATTGCACGTCTATTCTCAGATCTGTTGTTGATACGTCTATTCTTGTTCCTTCCACGTCTCTTTGTCGTCTTTGGGGGAAGAATGCTAACTGTTTCATCCGTTACATCTGGCTTATCATAATTTGGAACAGGAAAGAGAATTGGTTCGTAACTTTTCTTAAAAGCTTCAGTCGTCATGAACCAATCGCAAAACTGGTACACATCTCTATGCATAAAGTTGATAGCAGCACACGCATGTTTACATGGTATTCTCAATATATCCCATGCACGACACGTGCATGTTTTGTGATCCAAATCAACTTGTACTGATTTTTGTGATGATACCTCAAAGATTTCAGCTGTAGAATGCGATACTTCAAGAGTGCTTCCCTTGGTGACATTTTCTTGGAGGATTTTTTCCGCTTCTGGACATAGATAGCTATTCCAATTTGTTGCCATCACGCGGCGAGTATTCATTCTTTCCATAATTTGTACACGAATGTGATCCATCATATCACAAATGGGAAGTGTTCTCGCCACACGAATCCAACTGTTGAAAGATTCAGCAACGTTGGAAGTGATATGACCATATCTGTGAATCAAACAATAATTTCAAAAAATGAAAATTACAGCGTATCCGTCACATATAAATATCAAATGTCGCAGGAGAATGCTAACGATCACAGCGCAGGGCTAAGTGTCACAGTTAATGGCGTACTGCCACACGAGACATGTAAAGGTCACAAATGACTTTTAAAAGCTCAAATTCATATAAAAGCATAATGTCACAAGTAAAGGCAATGATATTTGACATACCTTATACCAGGAAATACGGAATTCGCCCAATTACTTGGTCCATAACTTAGAGCTACTTGGTAAGCTCTTTGATCTGTCATCCTAATCTGATGTAAAACAGCTTTAAATTCTCTTTCCGTGTACTTGTATGCAGCAAACTCCAATAATTTTGAAATACGTTGAGCCGCACTTGAGGCAAAACCCATCTCTCTAAGCTTTAATTTATAATTCTCAACGAGATGAAGTACACATCTAGAGTGGTACGCATCTGGAAATATATCTTTCAAAGATTGTTTAATTCCTTTGTCGGCATCTGACAAAATCACTAGAGGATGGGGTGGATTGTACGGTTCTGTTCGATTGTACAAAATATACCGCAATCCTTGAATAAACCAACTCCAATTTGCTTCATTTTCTTGGTCACAAACGCAAAATGCGAGTGGAAATATGCCTTGATTACCATCATAAGCAGTCGCACCTAATAGGATCCCTTTGTAGCGATCCTTCAGAAAAGTCCCATCTAGAAAGAGCAATGGCCTACATCCCTTGAGAAACCCCTGTATGCATGCACCATACGACACAAATAAACGTTTGAATCTCGTGTCTTCTTGTTCAATGGTGAAGACACTTCCTGGGTTTGTTTCCATCACCTTCATTTGGTACCTAAAAATGTTGGTTAAATCACAAATAACTTGTTAAATGATGAACAATATCTAAATATCACATGTAATACTCAAATGTCACACATAAGGTACAAATATCACATGTAAGGTCTAAATATCACAAATAATGTCTAAATGTCACAAATAAGGTCCATAAGTCACATATAAGGTCCATAAGTCACATATAAGGTCTAAATGTCACATATAAGGTCTAAATGTCACATATAAGACAGATGAAGTGAAGGGAGATTGAGGGAGGTCAAAGAAGGTGATCAAACCAGTGCCATTAGGTGCAGTGAACTAGGAGGTAACGTTTCTTTGTGATATTTGCTTATATGCACCTGTGACATGTTTACTGCTTTATTTGTGATAGTTCCCCGTTTGTATGCTGACAATTGTCTACAAATGTGCATTTCATTTGTCCTTTGTAGACATTTTATCTGAATAATGGTAACGTTATACAGTAACATTGTGATGTTTGTGTTATTATTTGTGATATATTTGAATATTCCTGTGATATATATTTTATTCACCGGTGATCTTTATACACTATGTGAGTATAGTTGCTGAGGATGATTCCCAAAACAGAACGAAGGGAAGGTGAGAGGCGTCCGAGGCGCGGCCGATGAATATCTCTTAAAAGTATTATGTTACGTGGCTAAAAAAAACGGGCAAATGAGCCGCAAAGAACAACAAAGAAGCCCAAGTTCTTATGAATCTCTTACCAACTGAATTGCAAAGAAGGGAAGTGAAAAAGGGAAGAAAGGTGGTCGTTGTGCGGTGGGAGACGACGACGACAAGTGGGCCGTGAAGGATGAGGGGGTAAAGGCCACTTGCTGTTTCACACGCATTCGGGTAACGAGTTACATCTGTTGCATGAACCTACTCTGGAATGAAGGGAAAAAAGTTGAAGAGGAAACAATTGAAATCGGAAAAAAGAAAAATTATTAGAGACGGGTTTGATATATGCCATTGTCTCTGTCACCAAGACCTTTGATGGTCATGGCTACCGGGAACCGAATCAACGAAGGGCTTTACCAAATTAGATTTCACCGTTGAGGGACATTCTCAGATGTGTGTGGCTTGATGAGAAACAAGTGGCTTCCAACCCATTTGCTTGACTATTGAAGTGACAAGTAAGTATTAATGTGTTATCTCGTGATATTTATGATTATTGTTCCTGTGATGATTAAATGTTATTCTTGTGACATATTACTGTGTTTTCCCTGGTCGACCACTTCAGCATGTTTGTATGATGAGCTATTTACGTATTTGTTGTGTTGACATTGTATTGTGTTTATGTGACCATTCAGCCCCACTGTTTGTATGTGCATTTAGTGTTGTATGTGACATTTAGTGTTTTGTATTGTGACATTTCAGATGTTTTCTAATGTGCAGTTTAGTGTTTGTATGTGGACTTTAGTGGTTTTCATGTGAGCATAGTATTTTCATGTGACCATCTTAGTGTTTTGTTTCTTTTTTGGGACCCCTTAGTGTCTTTTCATGTGAATTTAGTGTTGATGGATGACGTTCACCAGTATACATGTATCGTATACATTATAGTGTTGATGATGACTTAGTGTTAATCCTAGTGACATCTTAGTGTTTGGTATGTGACATTAGTGTTTTCTGTGACATCACTAGTCTTTTCCTCGTGAACCATCTTAGTTTTGTATGTGACATATAGTGTTTTCCGTGTGACATTTACGCCTATTTCTGTGACATTTTGTATTCTCCTCGTGACAGTTTGGTGTCTGATTAGAATCCATGTCGCATTATACCATTGATTGTCTTCCACTATTTTAGTACCGGTATCGTTTTGAGGTGAAGGCCACACTATGATGCCAGACATTTATGATACCTACTGAATCTTCTACGTGGTGGAAGATTCAAAGGAGAGGTTAGTTTTCTTGTTAAGTTGGGCCGGTGTTAATCAACGTTTTGCAGCCAATTACAATAAACTAAATTACATTTGCAATCATGCAGATCATTGAAGAGCCCCTGCGTTGCAAGTCCTTCGAACATGGCTCACCAGCGCGCAATCAAATCCCGATCGTCGAAACAGAAAATACCGCTTATTGTGCACTCGTATTTTAAGTGTGATTAATGACGATCATGCAATACCAATTTGAGTTATATTGCATTTTCTGGACTTTTCTTCTTGCTTGCTGTACTTTTCTGTTTTTCAAGCCAGATATGGTTGCCTGAACCTGCTTGCAAATTTGGATGAGCGGCAATGTCACAAAAATTACATAAAGAAGATGATAGATGAAGGGAGGAGGATGTGTTGATAATTCCAATATGTCCACGCTGACCATGTGGGCATCGCTCCTTTGAGGTCAACTTGGGGCAAAAAAACAATGGCAGACATTATACGTCGCTGACCTGAGGCATGGCTAGAGCGGTATGACCCATTCCAGGCTTTTTTTTAGATAAGGGGAGTGGAGTGGTTCGATCAGAGCCGATCAACTATTGCAGAGCTTCCATATATGAAGCCAGTCCTTGTCGAACGCGAAAAAGGCTCGTAAAGTTTCTATAGCTATAACCCATGAGATTCGGTCATGGCCTTGTTGTTATGGCTAGTGACCATTGTCGGTGCAAATAACTTGATGTGATCATTTCGCGGACTACAACTGACCTCTTTTGCGGCATGTACTTGACAGTTGAGTATGCAGTGGTGACTATTCGCTATTTATCGTGACATTTTGTATTTATGTGACATATTAGTAAACTTCCCATTTATTCTCGTTACCGCCCCGTTACATACTCCCTCTATTAAAGTGTTATGTTATATTTTTACAGATATGATTGTGGCATACATGCGTATTTTTTATTAAGGCGATCCTCGACGGAAGGGACGGTGATGCGACACTTGAAAGTCTGCAGCAGGGGGAGTCGCCATATGCCCGTACGCTTAGACTTGCTGCTCCAAATTATATGCTGAAGCGGCCCCGTGAAATGGAAAAGCTACGGTTGAAAATTAGACCGGTGATGATCCCAGAATATCTACTATGTACTGTCGGGATAGCTGATGCAACCTATGATTTGAGTGGAAAGTAATTAGACCTGCCCCCCGACTGCAAGCGAGTCGCTGGAGTACCTCTGCCAAACCGAACAGTGACGCTCGCTGGGATGTCGACATCATCATCTCACTCATCTGAATCAGCGAGGAGCAAGCCTGAGATGTAAGTATTAACCCAATCGTTCACATTTGACGATTTAATGTGTTTGGCACTGTGATTTTAGCCGTATTAGAACTCTAAGTTGAAGTAGTATCTGTTGTGTTATGTTTTACAGTACGCATGATATCAGAATTTCTTGCAATATACGTGGATATTGTACATTCATGGATGGAATTGCTCCACGGATGAGGGCTGAACATTGGAGGGCGTATGGATCCTCCAATTTCAAAAATTATGTTAGTTTTGGACCAATTCCAGCGGACAAGGCTACGATCATGTTGCTTCTAGATCATCTGGATTTAGCCACGGGGAAGTTCTTTTTCAAGGATAGCCAAACTAGGACTCCACAAGCGTATACTTTTGATGTAAATTGGGTGCGTAAACATACCCGGTTTAATGATGAAGGAGAGAAATCCGAAGGCAACCGCGATACGGAGAATAGGATATGGAACACATACTTCTCCAACAAACAACAATCGCAATACAAGAGTGGCCGAGACTACCTTAAGGCCCTATTAAAAAGATTGGTTCAGTCAAGAAAGAGGACGGATGTTTCTGATTTTGTTATGCTTCAAATCCTCTATCAACTCACAATGATATGGACTCTGACCGCGAGAATGAATGCACCCCGGCATATGTTCAAATATATAGCTCGGATAGATATGGTTGATAATTTGCCATGGGCGACGATCATCTACACGGAATTGTGGGACTCTTTCAAGGCTGCGAAGATAGCGAAGAAGGGGCAAACATATCTCATCGGCTGCGCTCCCTTGCTATCGGTGAGTTATATGTGTTATTTGTAAGTAATATGTTGCATTTGCACCTTATCTGTGATCATTACGTTTTACATGTGATATATGACACTTATATGTGACATTTGTATCTAATTTGTATTGTTTAACTTTCCTATTTATTTGTAGTTTGTATGTGATATTATCTTGTTATATGAGATTATTTCCAATTAAATGTGATATTTATTTGTAGTTTGTATGTGATATTATCTTGTTATATGAGATTATTTCCAATTAAATGTGATATTATCTTGTTATATGTGATAAGTGTCTTCTACATGTGATATATTCTAATCATATGTGACGTTTGTTACCCATGTGTGACTTCTACATGTGATATATTCTAATCATATGTGACGTTTGTTACCCATGTGTGACATTTGTCCCTGATTTATGATAGTTGTAGTTAATGTGTGAGTTTATCTTCTTGTAAGTGATTATTGCCATTTATCTATGACATTTGTATCTAATATGTTATACTTCATTGATTGAATGTGGCCTTTTTTTGAAGATATGGTATTATGAGATTTCTAACATCAAAGAGCCGGCAAGAGTAGATGAATCCAAGCCACCAATGATAACAAGAGTAGATGAATCCAAGCCACCAATGATAAATTGGACATTGGAGGGTAAGAAGGTGGGTTCGGTGCAGACTACAATGATTTTGAAGAAATCGGAAGCCGCAATCCACATCTTACCAGAGCAAGATGTGGCGAGGTATGTTCATGAGGAGATAAAGCCCGGTCCTACAACGGTGAAGGCTAAAGTTGAGGAGGAAGTTACAGGTGAAAAATCATTGGGGAAGAAAAGAGTCCAAAAAAAGGTAATGTTGATGATTTGGATGTGTCATCCTCTTATTTGTGACTTTTGCTCACTATCAGTTTATTGTTAATGTAGAATGAAGCTTATGAAAAATTGGTGATGTTGAATGAAGCCTATGAGCAAGCACTTGTTACTCGTGACGTTGATATTTTGGCTATTAAACCGAAACTGAGAAAAAATTTGCTGAGGAGAAACGTATAAGGCAAAACAAAGGAGAGGTAATAGCATATGTCCTGTGTCACATGAGGGGAAAAAAATTATTGAGAAAATATTTGCTGAATTGAAATTGGTTATTGTTTTTACATCTATGCAGCCACAAATAAATGAGGCATTGATTGAAGGTGATCAAACCCAAGACATGGACATTGAACTGGAGGAGGTAACTCTCCTTTGTGATATTTGCTTGTTGCATGTGACATTTACAGCTTATTTGTGATAGTTCCCTTTGATATGTGACAATTGTCTGCCTATTGTGACATTCATATGTCTCTTGTGACATTTTGTCTAATAATGGGACATAAACAATTTAGTGTAATGTTTGGTTATTACTTGTGATAAATGAATATTTCCTGTGATATATATTCATGTCTTATTTCTGTGATATATATTCATTAACTGTGAGTGGTATACAGGCTAAAGTTGAGGCAGAGAAAGAAGAAGGGAAGGAAGAGGAGGGAGGCAAAGAAGGTGATCAAACCCAGACCATGGGCATTGAACTGGAGGAGGTAACTCTCCTTTGTGATATTTGCTTATTGCATGTGACATTTACTGCTTATTTGTGATAGTTCCCTTTGGTATGTGACATTTGCTTATTGCATGTGACATTTACTGCTTATTTGTGATAGTTCCCTTTGGTATGTGACAATTGTCTACCTATTGTGCCATTCATATGCATTTACTGCTTATTTGTGATAGTTCCCTTTGGTATGTGACAATTGTCTACCTATTGTGCCATTCATATGTCTCTTGTGACATTTTGTCTAATAATATGACGTAAACAGTTTACATGTGATGTTTGGTTATTATTTGTGATATATGAATATTTCATGTGATATATATTCATTAACTGTGATCTTTATACAGCTATGTGATATAAAAGTTGCTGAGGATGTTCCCAAAAAGAAGAAGGGAAGGAAGAGGAGGGAGGGCGGCGATGATACTTTAAAAGCATTTGTTAGTGGGCTACGGGCAAAGAGCCAAAGAACAACAAAAAAGCCCAAGTTCTTAGAATCTCCCTTCCAAACTGAATTGCCAAAGAAGGGAAGGAAATGGAAGAAAGGTTTCGTTATGGTGGAAGATGACGACGACAAGGGGGAGAAGGATGAGGGGAAGCCACTTGCAGTTTCACACCTCGGTAGGAGTACATCTGTTGCAGAGCTATGGAAAAGGGAAAAAAGTGAAGAGGAAAAAAATTTACTAGAGATGTTGAATATGGGCATTCCTTCTTCACAAGACTTTGATGTCAGGCTACCGGGAACAATCGACGAAGGCTTTTACCATAATTTCACCGTTGATGACATTCCTGATGTGTCGGATGATGAGAACAAGTGGCTTCAACATTTTCTTGCATTAAAAGTTGACAAGTAAGTATTAAGTGTTATTCTGTGATATTTATATTTGGTCTGTGATATTAAATATTATTCTTGTGACATATAGTGTTTTCCTGTAACATTCAGTGTTTGTATGTGACATTTAGTATTTGTTTGTGACATTTAGTGTTTTCCTGTGACATCTAGTGTTTTCTGTGACATTCAGTATTTGTATGTGACATTTAGTGTTTTCCTGTGATATATAGTATTTTCATGTGACATTTAGTGTTTGTTTGGGACCCTTAGTGTTTTCATGTGACATTTAGTGTTTGTATGTGACGTTCAGTACATGTATGTGATATTTAGTGTTTTCTGTGACATAGTGTTTTCCTGTGACATTTAGTGTTTGTATGTGACATTTAGTTTTTTTCTGTGACATATAGTGTTTTCCTGTGACATTTAGTGTTTGTATGTGACATATAGTATTTTCATGTGACGTTTATTATTTTCCTGTGACATTTCGTATTTTCCTGTGACAGTTTGGTGTTGATTAGAATATGTCACTTATACATTGATTGTCTTCTACATTTTGTAGTCGGACAATTTTTGAGGTTGAAGACCACACTATATGCAGATATGATATGCTACATCTTCTACGTGGTGGAAGATTAAAGGATGAGGTTAGTTTTTGTTTAAGTTGCGGTGTTAATCAAGTTTTGCACAATTACAATAACTTATTACATTTGCAATCATCAGATCATTGAAGCTCTGGTCGCAAGTCTTCGAACATGGCTCAAGCTACCAGAAAATGCCCATGTCGAAAGAAAATACGCTATTGTCACGTCATATTTTAGTGTGAGTAATGACGATCATAATACAATTTGAGTTATATTGCATTTATATGACTTTCTTCTGCTTGCTTTATTTTCTGCAATGTCTATAAAAATTACATAAAGAAGCATATAGATGAAGGGAAGGATGTGTTGATAATTCCAATATGTTACGCTGACCATTGGCATGTCCTTGAGGTCAACTTGGGGCAAAAAAAATGCAGACATTATAGCTCCGCTAACCACGAGGCATGGGCTAGAGACGTGTTGACCATCCAACTTTTTTTAGATAGGATGGTGAGTGGTTTCGATCAGGCGTCGACATTCAGAGCATTCCAATATGAAGCAGTCCCTTGTCAAACGCAAAAAGGCTCGTAAGTTTCTTATACTTAAACATGTCTCATGTTGCATGGCTTGTTGATATTCACATCAATATGTGATATTTGCGGACTACAAGTGACTTTTCGGATGTTATGTGATAGTTTAGTATGCAGTGTGACTTATGCCGCTTTTATGTAACATTTTGATATTGCATGTGACATATTAGGTAATTGTGTTGAAGCTCTCGTTACCCGTTACATATTCTGCTATTAAGTGTTATGTTATATTTTTACAGATATGATTGTGGCATACACGCGTATTTTTTCATTAAGGCAATCCTCGAGGGAAGGGAGGTAATGAACATTGAAGCCTTGCACAGGGAGTCACATATGCTACGGGCTGGACTTGCTGCTCAAATTATATGTGAAGGGCGTGAATGGAAAAAGCTACGGTTGAAATTAGACAGTGACGATCCAGAATATCTATTGTACTTCGGGGGTAGTGATGCACCTATGATTGAGTGGAAGTATTAGACTCTAGATGTAATTGTTTCATTTGTTGGATGTTCTGTGATGGATGTTGGTTGTTTAACTGCTGTTTGTAAATGATAACCAGTTTACTAACATAGATGGATATGACCTGGTGATCTTTTCTTTACCATATTAAAGATGAACATGATCTTGGTGCTGTGTGTGACTTTTGGGTCTGCTTTGTGACATTTTAGAATGTTGTGTGACTTCTGCTCTATTTATGTCACAGTTTGATATTCTGCGTGAGATTTTGGTACTGTTATGTTGCTCGGTTATAGAGATTTTTTTGTCTTCTACATGCGTATTTTTCCATCAGGGGGATCCTCGAGGGACGGGATGTTATGTCACAGAATATCAAAAAGGCAAAATTAGTAAATGTCGCAACAAAATAGCACAATTATCTTTAACATATTTAATCTAAACAAGTAATACGTCACACAAACAGGTGATACGTTACATATAAGTAGTTAATGTTACAACAAAATGTAATAATTTTCATTTACATGTAATACGTCACATATAAGTACAAAATGTCACAACAAAACGGCAAAAGTAACATGTAACAGAAAATAATCACAAAAGAGTCCGCAATCTGCAGGGAAACGTTAATCTTGGATAGGTTCAGTGCATGTGGCTCGGTTATGTCCTTCAGCGTGACATCTTGAGCATCTAATTGCACGTCTATTCTCAGATCTATTGTTGATACGTCTATTCTTGTTCCTTCCACGTCTCTTTGTCGTCTTTGGGGGAAGAATGCTAACTGTTTCGTCCGTTACATCTGGCTTATCATAATTTGGAACAGGAAAGAGAATTGGTTCGTAACTTTTCTTAAAAGATTCAGTCGTCATGAACCAATCGCAAAACTGGTACACATCTCTATGCATAAAGTTGATAGCAGCACACGCATGTTTACATGGTATTCTCAATATATCCCATGCACGACACGTGCATGTTTTGTGATCCAAATCAACTTATACTGATTTTTGTGATGATACCTCAAAGATTTCAGCTGTAGAATGCGATACTTCAAGAGTGCTTCCCTTGGTGACATTTTCTTGGAGGATTTTTTCCGCTTCTGGACATAGATAGCTATTCCAATTTGTTGTCATCACGCGGCGGTATTTATTCTTTCCATAATTTGTACACGAATGTGATCCATCGTATCGCAAATGGGAAGTGTTCTCGCCACACGAATCCAACTGTTGAAAGATTCAGCAACATTGGAAGTGATATGATCATATCTGTGAATCAAACAATAATTTCAAAAAAGGAAAATTACAGCGTATCTGTCACATATAAATATCAAATGTCACATGCGACTGCTAATGATCACAACGCAGGGCTAAGTGTCACATTTAATGGCGTACTGCCACACGAGTCATGTAAAGGTCACAAATGACTTTTAAAAGCTCAAATTCATATAAAAGCATAATGTCACAAGTAAAGGCAATGATATTTGACGTACCTTATACCAGGAAATACGGAATTCGCCCAATTACTTGGTCCATAACTTAGAGCTACTTGGTAAGCTCTTTGATCTGTCATCCTAATCTGATGTAAAACAGCTTTAAATTCTCTTTCCGTGTACTTGTATGCAGCAAACTCCAATAATTTTGAAATACGTTGAGCATCACTTGAGGCAAAACCCATCTCTCTAAGCTTCAATTTATAATTCTCAACGAGATGAAGTACACATCTAGAGTGGTACGCATCTGGAAATATATCTTTCAAAGATTGTTTAATTCCTTTGTCGGCATCTGACAAAATCACTAGAGGATGGGGAGGATTGTATGGTTCTGTTCGATTGTACAAAATATACCGCAATCCTTGAATAAACCAACTCCAATTTGCTCCATTTTCTTGGTCACAAACGCAAAATGCGAGTGGAAATATGCCTTGATTACCATCATAAGCAGTCGCACCTAATAGGATCCCTTTGTAGCGATCCTTCACAAAAGTCCCATCTATAAAGAGCAATGGCCTACATCCCTTGAGAAACCCCTGTATGCATGCACCATACGACACAAATAAACGTTTGAATCTCGTGTTTTCTTGTTCAATGGTGAAGACACTTCCTGGGTTTGTTTCCATCACCTTCATTTGGTACCTAAAAATATTGGTTAAATCACAAATAACTTGTTAAATGATGAACAATATCTAAATATCACATGTAATACTTAAACGTTACACATAAGGTCCAAATATCACATATAAGGTCTAAATGTCACAAATAAGGTCTAACTGTCACATATCAGGTCCATATGTCACATATAAGATCTAAATGTCACATATAAGATCTAAATGTCACATATAAGGTCTAAATATCACATATAAGTCTAAATGTCACATATAAGGTCCAAATGTCACATATAAGGTCCATATATCACATATAAGGTCCAGATATTACATATAAGGTCTAAATGTCACATATAAGGTCCAAATGTCATATATAAGGTCCAAATATCACATATAAGGTCTAAATGTCACATATAAGGTCCATATGTCACATATAAGTCTAAATGTCACATATAAGGTTCAAATATCACATATAAGGTCTAAATGTCACATAAGTCTAAATGTCACATATAAGGTCCAAATGTCACATATAAGGTCCATATGTCACATAAAAGGTCCAAATATCACATATCAGGTCTAAATGTCACATATAAGATCTAAATGTCACATATAAGGTCTAAATGTCATATATAAGGTCCAAATATCACATATAAGGTCTAAATGTCACATATAAGGTCTAAATGTCACATAGAATTTTGACATGTCACATTTACAGTTAAGTGTGATAGATATACGTTCTAAAGGAGACATCAACAATTCGCTTGGACTAACCAGGATAGTAAATCATATGAATGCCTTGCGCAACCAAATATTTGGTCTTTTGCCGTCTCCTTAGCACGCCAAGCTTTAGAATAATTAACTCTTAATCCATATTGAGAGTGCAATTCCTTTCTAATGTCAGTTGGGGGTAATATATGGACGCCTCTTCATAATTGATTGTAGCATACTCACAATCCACCTTCTTGATGCTCTGAAGTGACCAACTGTGCTGTTATGTTGTCCGCATGTATGTTGAGGAACAAATTTTTTTATAGCAAAGGTCGACACATTCCTCAATGGTGAAGCGAAAAGCAACCACGGGCATTTTGTTTCTTTTCTGAACATGCAACTAGCACGAATACGTTTTGGCTCATTGTTAACATAATTAAAAGCAAACTTCTTAGCTATAGAGTAGTATATAAGAGCCATTCTAACTTCTTTTGCACTTTCAAATTGCTGCCCTTTTCCAGTAATTACCTCGTGCCACCATGCTGGGATCCGTGACGAGTTACTTACTACGTCGTTCATCATCCACACATGCTCTCCTTGAGGGTTGTCGTTTGGGATCCTCTCTGATTCCTCGATTGTGATCCTCTCATAAGGTTCCTCGATATGCTCTGATGACTGTGAGCTAACATTAGGAACACTGCAGGTTAAAAGATAAGGTCACAAATAAGTCACGTGTGATACTTACCAGTAAAGTCACATATAAGACCTAAGTATCACAAATAAAGTCCATATGTCATAAATAAAGTCAATATGTCACGTTGGATGTCTTCAGGTCACATATATAACGTAATATATCATGTGTATCCAGAACCTGAAAATATATTTTTGAATACTTACCTAAGCTCTGTTTCTGTCCCTATGGCATGAGTGAGCCCTTCATCTCTTTTAGTAACAGTCATGGTTACTGTATTTAACCCCATTGAACGATGATAATATATCATGTTGAGAATATCTTCATCTTTTGAAAGCTCAAATGAGACATTGGGAAACTTCTCGATAGAGTAACTTATCAACAAACTTTCGTACGATTCTCTAAAATTCTCTGCAACGATCATCTTCAATTCAGCTAATATTGTTGTCGAATTGACTTTAATGAGGGTTGCATTACTGTTAAATGAAATCACACACATTAAGGAATCTTCCATTGTGGTTGTTGAAGAAGTTAAGAGGAAAAAGTTAAGAATATAAATGGTTGTTGAAGGTCTTAGTAGTAGATCTAAAGAGGGAAGAGTATATATTACATTGAAATGAGGCATGAGATCTAAAGAGGGAAGAGTATATATTACATTGAAATGAGGCATGAACAATTTTGGAGGGAACTTAGTATCTTTTTCCCTCCATTTTTCCCTTTTCCCTCCATAAAACCTCTCTCTAGCTAGTGTACAGATAGAAACGGAAGTGACTTCAAATCTGACTTCCGATTTGATGGGTTGCTTTGCTGTCCAACAAGATAATAAAACTCACCATGTATCCCCAAAATCGGAGGAGTACAAAGGGTAAAAAGGGCAATTGGCAAAAATACACTATAAAGTACATATACAATCTTGGGTTTGGGGTGTAAAAGTATTAAAACTTGGGTCAAGGTGCCCCCAAGTAGTTGACTTTAGTTGGGGGGTGGGGATGAATGACCCAAATTAAGTTGGTTCCCCCAAGCAATTTTCCCATATATATATATATATATATACATACATACATACATACATACATACATACATACATACATACATACATACATACATACATACATACATACATACATACATACATACATACATACATACATACATACATACATACATATATGTAAAGAGAGAGAGAGAGAGAGAGACACACATTGATATGAAAACCACCTAGGCCCCACCTCAGCATCTAGAGCTCTAGGCATCGGGTCTGGCGCTTAGGCCACCTAGATCTTTTTGTAACCTCTGCTAGGCCTCACCAAGGCATCTAGAGCTCTAGATGTCGAGTCTAGCACCTATGCTACCTAGAGCTTTCTGTAACCTTGATCACATTCTCTTAGGAACAATTCTTAGAAAACGGGTAGGAACGCTTCGCTCTAACCATTAATAAACTCTCAGAAATTTATAGTTGGAATTAGCACTCTCTGTCAAAGCAACCTGTACCTTTATGGGATTCAGAATCCCATGGAGTTTACAGACTCTTGATCCATGCACACTCTTGATCGATGGAGCCTGCTCTTGACTGATGCAGGCTTGACATATTCATGGGATTGCCAATCCCTTGAAGAAAACATCATGGGATTGCCAATCCCGTCAAGATTGTTTTGATTAACCGCTACATTATTTTTTGGTTTAAACTAGAATCCTATAAAATTTTCTAAACTTATCTAGCATTTTCGACCAAGTTTCAGCTAGGTGGCTGAAACTGGATCGAAAATGCTACTTAAATGTGGAATGTGTCTATTTTTCTAATCAAAGTTAAAAAACGATTCGTTTTGAATATTTGTCAAAAACTAAAACATCATACGTTTGAAAACCATGGTATTTTTTAAGATAAAATATCCTCAAATAAGAAACACAACACTCATTTCAAAATATATTTAGGTGTTTTGAGTTTGGTGTTTTGTTTTTCAGCATGAGGGAGTGTTAATAATATCTAGCATAATATGTTAATTATACATAATAAAGTAAAATAAAATATATTAATAATTACATTACATAATATATTGTTAAATATATATAATAATAATATATAATATATTAATACAAAATACATATATATATATATATACACACTCTTAGCATGGTATTGATACTAAGATATAAGTATATAAGTATATGAATATATAATGTAGTTATAAGTATCCTTATATGTGTATATTATAGAATTACAGTTATATAAGTACGTAAATATAATTATATACAAGTATATTGTATCTAGTATATATAAAAGTATATCATATAAGTAAAGTGTATAACTATACTTAAATAGTGATAATGTAAATGTGTAACAAATACATATACATCTATATAATACGTATTTATAAATAAGCAATATGTACTTATGTGATTCTCTCTCTCTCTCTCTCAAGTTATATGTACATACAATATATTTACATATAATATATGTATATGTAATATATAGTAATATGTAAGTATATATTAGGAGTTTTTTTCAAAAGAGCCTTTTTTTGCTAAATAATTAGCAAAACCAATCGTTTGTTAATTATTTAGCAAAACTGATCTCTTTTTGACCAACATGCCAAAAAGAGGCCGTTTTCACAAAATAGGTCTCCGAAACATACAGAACTACTGCTCCCGTATGTTTAGTGGCCCCTAATTGCCCACTAAATGATCTCAGAAAACCCACGGGACTACTAGTCTCGTGGGTTTTTGAAGGGTATTCAAAACGCACTGGACTACTAGTCCCGTGCGTTAAGCAGACAGTTTGCTTTGTCCGCCCAACAAATCCACATGACTACTTGTCTCATGGATTTGTTGGGCACACCCCAAACATGCACAAAACATGCATGGGGCTATATCGATTCATATATATTGTTTGGCAGACATGTTTGTGCTACAAAAATATAACATCCACTTCATATAATTATTATACGATATAATATTTATACACTTATAAATGTTAAGAAATAAACAATGGATAAAAACACATTTAATGAATCCATAATATCATAACACAATAGCTACGTCATATACATATCCATACGATAAAATATTCCTAACAAATCTAAATATATCAAGTCTATCAAGTCTATCCATATGACAAACTTAGTCTAAGCTAAAAAAAAAAACTATTAATCTATCACATACAACCTAAAAGTCTGCACCTCCCCCATTGTCTCCCTCTTCGTACTTGCTCCGATTGTTGGCGTCCTCCTTTGATTTGAGCTTATATGTGCTTACTCTCTAGTTCTGTGTGGGGCTGTAACGGACCAGATTGCTATGAGGAACTAGCTTCATTGTCTTGCGAGTAAGATTCACCTCGCCTTCGTCAACGCAAATATACCCTCTCCTCACGTGCTATCTGATCGCGACCATCATGACAATTCTCATGAGTTTGATGAAGAGCTTTACGAACCCTCCCCACTATCCAATGCAATACCGATACATTGACTGAATCTTCTTTGGCGGTAGCTATGCCTTTATTTACAATCCCCTCTATCGCATCCATAGTGTCTACCTACAATTACGTAAAAAGATAATCTTATATAAATAAGCAACCAAAAGCTAATGGATTAAAAAACTATTCAATCTATAAAATGCATTTTACTTACCCATTCTCTTTCACTTACACCCCTTGGTACGTATCTTGTTTGTTGGGAACGCATCTCATCGACTGGAGGCATGGTTTGAGTGATTATCCATCTTCTGGTAACCACCCATTACCATCTTATATAATCTATTTCCTCAATCGAAGGATAAATCTGCTCGACGATGCTCAAATGACACTCAGTCCATCTAGCAATGTAGTGATTATGCACAAGTGGTCAGTCAATCTGATGCCCGCCCTTGGACGTCTTTGTTAGACCCTATTACCACTAAGAAAGAACCCTAGAGGGGGGTGAATAGGGTTTATGCTAATCTAATCTGATTTAAATGCCAATAAAAGTTTATTAACAAATATATTCTTGCAAGATAGATATACAACTAATTATGAGCAAGAATATGCAATATGAACAAAGGGCTATATCCTAGCAATAAGATATACTATGAGATATATGCAAGGATATACAAAACACTCAAAGGTAAGCAAACTAAACTAGATAGTGGGTTATATAAACAATGAGCAATATACAAAGGCGATATAAGATATGAACATAAAAAATAAGTACGCCAATGTAATCACAAACAAACGATATGTTCACGAGGTTCGGTCCCCACGACCTATGTCCCCGCTCCTCACCTCGAGGAGATCTCCACTATCACACTGGGTTTTCTGCGCTTACCCGAAAAACGTTTACACTTCACAATACGATATTCTAGCTAACCGAAAACTTTACAATCCACACTCACAATGTAACTACACTAACTACCACCTCAAGTGTTGGTCTCTAGCCCGTGTCTCCCTCAAGTGTTAGGGATTATAACCTCTCTCTAGGTATTATCACATACCCCATTCCTCTTGGGATGACCCCGCTCACCACACACTCCTCTTGGTGTACTAGTGTATTACAAAGTGATCCTCACAATTAAGCACAATAACACCACACACTCCTCTTAGTGTACTAGTGTATTACAAAGTGATCATCACAATTAAACACAATAACAACAAATGATTTGTTCTCTATAATGAACGAGAACTCAATTAGGCACAACTCAAAGTTACAATCTCTCACAACCTTAATAATACTATGTATGAAAATACTATAAGCTCAAAGTAGGTGTGTGTAACAATGAGATTTATCAAATCTAAACTCAATATAAAAACTAGATTTAATGAATGATAATCAAACGAATATGTAAAAGTAAAGCAAGATATGAGTTTAGAAAACTTCTCAATAAATCAAGAGAGTGAGGGAGAAGAGTTGGATGCTTAAACACTAATGGATGATCTTCCTCAAGCCATTGTGAAATTGTTTTCACAAAACAAACTCTCAAACGCTTAAAAGCTTTTTAAACAAATACTAAACAAAACTTCAAACCTTTGTTAAACCTTCTTAAAACATTCTCTTAGTTGTTTTGAAAGATGAGAGCAATGGGGTATTTATAGAAACTCAAAACATCAGTAGAAACCCAAGCAAAATGACCAAAAAACCAAATCCCACAAAATTTAAAAAGTGCATAAATATAGCCGTTATTGATCGGCGGTCGACCACAGAGCCACTGGCGGTCGACCGCGAGCCGACCGCGAGCCAAAACTAGCTGTTGGGAAACATGTTGAAAAAGTCGCGGTCGATCGTAGAGCCACATCCGGTCGACCGTGAGAAGTTCTGAAAAATAATCTCAAGTCTCTGGAAAATTGGCGGTCGACCTCAGAGCCACTGGTGGTCGTCCGGTACTGTAGCAAAACGTGCACGGCCAGTTTCCAGATTTTGACAGTTTTGGAATTTTATGTATCTAATTTTGTAAAATCAATTAAAAATAGTAAATCAACTCCAAAAATCATGAAATTTTGAGATAACGTTCTAGACATGTATATGAACATATTAGAGAAAGAATTTCTAAAAATTCACTTCCCAGTTTAGAGAAATAAATATTTGAACACAGATAAACAGTTTCTAAAAAACTGCTGAATACTGGTTTTTGTAAATTCAATTGAAAATAACAAAACAACTCCAAAATTAGTAAAACTTGGGGAAATGTTTGTTTATATGAATATAAACATATAAATGAAGAAATTTTCAAATTACATTTACCAATTGTAAAAACTCATGTATTTTGCAAGTATGTCCAAAACATAAAAAGTTGATATACATGAAATTTGATGTTTTGACATAAACACAACTTTGAAACATTTTCAAATGTTCTTATAGACTTAATAAAAGATGTATATCGTGATTGTTAAGTCCATAAACAAGAATATAATATTTTGATGAGGATACACATGTTTTGCAATATATCCAAAACCATAACTTGTGTATACATATATATATATATATGACTATATATATGTATATATATAAAACCAAAATGTGTATGTATATATATATATAGAAACCAATATAATGTGTGTGTGTATATGATATTAATATATAACCAAAATGTGTATATATATATAACTATATATATTTATAGGAAATCAAAACATGTATGTATATATATAACTATATATATACATAGAAACCAATATAATGTGTGTGTATATGATATTGAGCTTAAAGTACTTAACACACATAATATAAACTCCTAAACTAGATTACCCAAGCTATAGATCTTCAATAAGCTTGACTTGGTAAACTTGTGGATGAAGCTTGAACTTGGATCTTCAACTTTGAATTGCATAAGCTTCAATCACTATTCCTCCAATCTCTATTGGATATGATCATGTAGGCACAATTTCATCCATCCTCCAACACGTTGTTTGTCTACAATAAATAGAAATACACAAACACTATTCAAACAACATTAGAAGTAAATTGTTTGTAAATCATCATCAAAACAAGAAGACCAACATTCTTTCTTTCTATTCTTTCTATTCTTTCTACAAATTGTGGAGCATGCTGTGTGAAACCAAACTGCCTAAGCACATAATCCGGCACGTGCATCTCCATAATTTCAAAGCAAACGAGAGGAACTCTGACTCTCCATATACCTTATCCCTCCAAGCAAGTCTGTGGTAGACAAGGTAGAAAAGTTCCATACGAACTACAAAATATTAATTATCATTAGTAACTAGCTTAAATTGACTTAAATTCAAATTTCGATACCTGATAAATTTTCACACGGTCGAGTTCTTCTCTATAAGAATCTAACTGTCTTGCCGGGGCCTCATCATATGCTTTAGTAACGTTCCATCTGTGTGTATGATAGAAGGTTAGATTCTAATTCCAAATTTAAATTTTAAAATTAAAATTTTTTTAATTAAATTTAAAATTGTTTACGTACTGCCTAGTGAAATTTGTCAATCTAAAACTCACGTCTCACACAATCTTGGTCTCAAAAACAATCTTTCACATGCCCAAACTTGTAACAATGTAAGTTGACCTCTCCTTATTTTTTCTTAAAATTCTCTTATATATCACAAGCAATACCGATGATGATGTGGTGCTTGAAATCCCTCATGCAAGGCTCGTGGAATTCCTTTCATTCGGTCAGAAATAAAAGTAATTATTCTAGGACTTTGAACAATATGGATGAATCTGTAAACACATTGCAAAAATCACTTCCAACTCGTTGTATCCTCTACCTCTACAACTGCGAAAGCTAATGGAAATAGACCATCATTTGTATCTACACCAGTCACAACCAAGAGCACTCCTTTGTACTTGCAGTATAAATGTGTGTCATCAATGCTCAAGAGTGGATAATAAAAAGAGAACCTTTTGATAGCAGCTCCAAATGCCCAAAATACTCGCATGAACCTTCCCGTTCTCGACGCAATCGTTTTAGACAATATTTTGTATTTGGTACCCGGATTTTTCCTCTTAATTGCTTCAAAATATTGTGTAGTAATTCGTAAGATTTCTCCCAATCTCCAAAGATTTTAGTCAATACCTTCCTCCATGCATCATATGCTTTATATTTGGATATAGTTAATTTCTCATATCATATACCCTTGTAATTATTTGACTTGGAGTAAGATCAAGTTCTCGCATAACTTCGGGCATAATTAGCTTCAAGATATAAGAGGAACTTGTTGCCTTATGATCAATATGGACAGTTGGATTGCAACATGTATGAAGTCCGCAATAACTAGAGATCATAAATTGCCCATTAGAATTTTCTAACCGCTGCATTAAGCTTCCATGGACACTTTGAATTTCTCTCGTCTTGAGCACTTGCATACTCTGATTGAGCTTTCTCGTTGAAGTAGCACTTGACATGATAGTTGGTTGTATTCGTTTTCATCGGCTTGAATTTGACCTGATTCTTGATTAACCATTCACGTATAGCAAAAACCAAAGTTTCCTTATTCTCGAAAACATCTCCTTTTTGAAAGTGAAGTCCTTGAGTCGTTCGCCATTAGGACCAAGCTCAACGAACTCAGCTTATGAGGTATTTATCCACTCTTCATTTTGAAACTCTTCTTGTAATGGTTCTTCAGACGCAACATAATCATTGTTTACACAATATTCATCCATCCAATAGGTGTCCTCATCGGTTCCTCCAATTGCACATTGCATACTATCAAGACGTTCCTTCTCTTCAAAATCTCCATAATCATCATTTGCATCTGCATCCTCATCCTCTTCTACAATAGAACCAATCGGTAAATTAACTGAAATATGACCCGAAACATTGTGGAACACGTCACTTGACATTGCACCCGAGTCATTTTCTAAGTGTAAGGCACTTGGAGATGAAATGAATTCGCTCAAGTTATTTTTTAAGTCAAGCATGCGAAGAACTCTCCTGAAGCATATGAAACTTGGACAACATCAGATGATAGAATATTTTCAATGAATAACTCGATTGAAATTTAGTTTTCCACAACTTGTATCATGTTATTTAGTTCTTTGTCATTCGTGATCTCTACAGTAATTATTCTTTTTTCATTCATCGGACAATTACAGAAGACGTTAGTGACATACTCTCCATGATTAACTCTAGTAACTCCATATATTTGCTCTATCATTTCATCAAAGTTGTAATTTCTAGATAACATGAGCATTTTTGTAGATCCTCCCTCATATATAGGCATATTATTCATTCCAACACTTAGTTTCCCATTGAATAAGCAAATAGCTGGTAATTCATTCGCCATTCGAACTGAAATATTAACATTTATCATATGCAAATTATTTATCAAATTTTAATCTACCAAATTTTAATCTATCCAAATTTAATCTATCAAAATTTAACCAAATCCCATTGTTTATCATAATTAAAAAAATTATTCTAAATATATAGTTAATTCCAACCTATAATTTTAACTAAATAATAGAAAGAAAATTAGGAAAAATTCAAAATTTATACCTTGATGATGATCTGAAATTCACCGGCGTCGGACTTCAACAATGTAAGTTTGGCGAGGATCTCTATTTGGGTTTGGAGAGAATGATTTTAGAGAGAAGAGGTTTGGTGAGAAGAAGACAGATAAAATTAAGGGAGAAAGAGGTGTTTTGGAGAAAATATAGGGAATGTGGTTAGGGTTATTGAGGAAGAGAGATTGGGAGGGGGTGGATGAAAATCTGGGTGATAGAGGTGAGATCAGATGAAAATTCGGAGAAGAGAAGAGAGAGGAGGCTATGTCCTACTTGTTGGGCACAACGGGGCTTTTATAAGCCCGACAAATCCACGGGACTAGTAGTCCCGTGGATTTGCTGGGCGGACAAAACCAACTATCTGCTTAACGCACATGACTAGTAGTCCCGTGTGTTTTGAATACTCTTTAGAAAACTCATAGTCTGTTTTGCTAATTATTTAGCAAAAAGATGCTCTTTAAAAAAAAAACCCAATATATTAATATATATTTATATAAATATAATAAGAGTAATCTAATTTTAGCAATATTTTATAAAAAAATAAAAAAATAAAAATAAAAATAAAAATAAATCCTAACCGGCCCGGAGCCTGGCCCGGTTTGGCCCGGACCTGGCCCGGGCACCCGGTCCTGGTCTGGAGCACCCGTTTTCCGGGCTTAGCCGGGCNTAGGGAAAACCTTTAAAAGCCCCCATTTAGGCCCAAGTATCTGGACCAGACCCGATCCGTTATCCACAAACACTATATAATGCGGAAGCGGCCAGAAAACATTGAATCATTCCCAAAAGAAATTATTAGGGTTTCGTTTTTCCTCCCAAATTTCGAGGTACAACAATTTCATCGTTCTCTCGATCTCAGATCTATTTTTTGTTAAATCGAATCCTTTTTCGTAGTGAAGTATTTCGATTCATGTGTTGATCTTTTGCGGGATCTTTGAAATTGAAAATAATGGGCATCGATTTGAATTTTATTGGTAGATATACCTACAAATCTAGTTGATTGGTTAAATCAAGTGAAAAGTTTGTGTTTCTTGTTATCTTGAGAAAAATTAGGGTTACTTTTTATTTTTTTGAAATTCGAAGATTATAATTGATAAGTTTATTTTGTTGCCATGCAACTCTTAGTAATTGATCGAAAGAATATATTCATTTAGGTATTTCATTTGTTTAGGTGAACACAGGGAGATAATGTTTACATGGAATAGTAAGGGAATATGAATTCTTTCAAGAAATTATGTGATTGTTGATGTTTTCTATATTTATTTAGGTTAAAATGGTATAAAATTAAATTAAATCAACCATTTATAATGAACGGCCATCATGAAGATTCTTTCTTGTTCTTATATTTTCCATAGAGGAAAATAATATCTAATATTTTAGTGAGGGAAAAGTTATGCGATTTTCATATATTTTTATATATTTCTGTGTCTTAAATTTGCTTAAAACTATGTGAATATACGAAAGTTATCATTCAAGAGTTATTCTCAGAATTATTAAAAACTTACACCTGTATTTTCTTCGTTGTATAGTGCTTTTATCTGTTTCTTACTTTATGATATATTGTAACTATTAACTTTTTTATTATCTGAATTTTGAATTTTAGTCTTTACTGAATTATTTAAGAGAAACATTAGATATGACTTTATTTTTATGTTTCTGCTTTAATGGAAAAAAAAATTGCAATTGCTCGATCTGTATGCCCACAGAAATCTAAACTCTGCTTTTAGTAAAGATGTCAACCGAGTCAACCCGGGAGGAAAATGTTTACATGGCGAAGCTTGCCGAGCAAGCTGAACGGTATGAGGAGATGGTTGAGTTCATGGAGAAAGTGGCAAAGACTGTAGATGTCGAAGAACTCACTGTTGAAGAGAGGAACCTCCTCTCAGTGGCCTACAAGAACGTGATTGGCGCCCGTCGTGCCTCTTGGAGGATCATCTCATCCATTGAGCAGAAGGAGGAGGGCCGGGGAAATGAGGATCATGTGTCAGTGATCAAGGAATATCGCGGAAAGGTTGAGAGTGAGCTCAACAAGATCTGTGATGGGATCTTGAATTTGCTTGATACTCACCTGGTCCCTTCCTCCAGTTCAGCTGAGTCGAAGGTGTTCTATCTCAAGATGAAGGGAGATTACCACAGGTTTGTGCTTTCTAGATTATAAGTAATGGTTCTGGGTTTGGAAGTAGAAGGACATTGTTTTTTACTGATGAATAATTCTGAACAGGTACCTTGCAGAGTTTAAGACTGGGGCTGACAAGAAAGAGGCTGCTGAACATACGCTGACAGCATACAAATCCGCACAGGTGGGTGAGTTCTTTGACTGGGTTTCATCCGTTTATACCTGCAGGTTGCAGTTTATATACTCTAATACCTTTTTTATGGCTTATTTGGTTTGATAGAGATTTTTATTTGTCAAGAAACCTCATCGTTTTGCCATGATATTTACTGCAGCTTACCTTCGTTGTATGTTTGTGTTAATCAAATTCATGTATTACTTTTCCCATTAAATGGGTTTATTATTGTAGAATTAAGAGTTATTGACCATTAGCTAAGCACATTATATTGAATTGTCATCATTTGTAGGATATTGCTCTTGCTGAATTGGCTCCGACCCATCCCATAAGGCTTGGCTTGGCGCTTAACTTCTCAGTTTTCTATTATGAGATCCTCAACTCACCAGACCGTGCATGCAATCTTGCGAAACAGGCTCGTCTCTCAAACTTATTGGTGTTAGGTTCTTTTTATGACTACATTTTTTATGAGTATGTCTCATCTTTCTAATACAAGTAGTAGTATTTTCATTAGTATTATAATATCTGGTTGGTGATTGCTAATGCACATGGATTGGACAATCTCTCTCTATTCATGTAGATGAAATTGTTATTGCACATTGGTAAGTATTGAGTGGACTTGCATAACATTATATTTGTTCGAGAAATGCTTTCAGGTTCTGAGCTGGGAAATCACTGATCTGTGAGCAGTTTAATTTGGGACTGTAATTTGAATACTAGAAAGATATTTATTTATTGGGATGTAGATTTTGCATGTGTCCAAGCAATTTCCATGTGTTCTTTGCTTCTTATTTAAGCATTCACTCTGAGTGATTTTCTTTTGAAAATAATGTATAGTTTACCATTTAACACTCAAAAACTCTCACCTAATGTATCTTGTGGCGATTTATGAATGCTTTGATTTCCTACTAGTAAATTTGTGCAAGTATCTACTGAATTGTGTGTTATGCCACTACAGACTGTACTACTTTGTTTGAGTGATTGTTTCAGCTTCTTGTGTCTCTGGCATGAGAACTAAATATCTTCTTATTTTTCAGGCTTTCGATGAGGCTATTTCAGAGCTAGACTCACTGGGTGAGGATTCCTACAAGGACAGCACATTGATCATGCAGCTTCTCCGTGACAACTTGACCCTATGGACCTCAGACATGAATGTATGTTTACATTCTTCGAATTTTCATTAACGGCTATATGTTCTCTAGAGTTAATTGGAAATATGCTTCTTGTACTATGGTCTAGCTACTCTACATATCTCTTAAACTTTAATTAGCACTTGCACTACCTGAAGCAATGATTATGTTAACTGGTTACTTTTTCTATAAAGGGCAGTTTAGAATCTTCCCACCTGTATTTAGGGCAAGAGATAATTTATCAGCACATGGTTCATGCAAGAATCATCTCAGACTAATTTGGAAAAAAATAGTGTTTGTCCAGACTTCATGGGGCTTTAGTGCAATAACACTTGTGTTTAGTCAGTTTCTGTATGAAAATTATTGTAATATTCATAATAATGATCTTTTTGTGTTTGTTTGATCAACAGGAGGATGAGATTAGAGAAGCCGCCCCAAAGCGTGAATCAGGAAATGGCCACTGATGACCAAGGAGAAGCACCATCATCAGCCTTTTGATGGTGATGTTGTCATGATGGATTTTGTGTTTCTGCGCTCCCCTTTGCTTTTAAATTTGAAGTCTTGGTAAAGTCCTAATAGGGATTTGGATGTGCTTTGTTAAGATTGGCAGTAGACATTTGGTGTGGCAATTGAATTTTTTTTAATCAATTTGATCGATCAAAATGGCTGTTTGTTCTCGTGCTTTCTGCAGCGATTTTTTGCTGACCATCGACTTGGCCATGTGCTATTGCATCTTAAATGAAACCGATGAGAATGGATACCGGGGTTGTGCTTAATTCATTGAGCCACGATTCGTGGTTACATTTTCATTGTTTTGTTTGTGATTAGCTCTGGTCTGCTAAAGCTTTCCTACTGTTGCGTAAAGGATAGTTGTGAAATGACAACACAATTTAACTTTGGATCTTTGCTGCACAATCTGACAAATCCTTGTTGCCCTTTCACAAATTACAAGCTCACGTTACTGAGGTCGGCGAACTGAAGCGTTGGATTAAACAATTTTAACGCTATTCTAATAATGTAAAGTAACCGATGTGGGACAAAGATAAGAACCGGCTCATCATAAATGTAGTTGTGTCATGTGTGTTATGGGCCGACGCTTTTTTTGTTGTTCTGTGTAACTCATCACACCCGTGCAAGTGTTAGGCTAACCATAAATTAGCAGCTTTTATGTACTCATATTCAAATGTGAACAACTTGATAATCGATGCAGGGCTAATTCGCACCTAAATACCTTATATTTTCTCCTACTTCGCATTTATACGTTATCGGTAGCATTTGTATACCTTGAAGTTTAGAAATTTTACACTTTAATACCTTATGTTACGCAAGTGTAGGCATTTTCTCTTGAATTTTCCAACGTGACGCTCATAGGTTAATCTTATAAATTTTGTAGCTCTTAATGTTTGTTAAATTCATTATTAAAACCACCTTAATTTCCATTTCTTGCATTATAATACATGATTTATATGTTTTTTTGACCTATATATATATTTTTTATTTCAAGTTAAAGGGACATAAAGAGCTGCAAATCAATAGTTAACCAACTGTTCGATTTTAAAAATATATTATAATTATATAAATGAACAATATTCAAATGTGAATATAAATGATATTTCAAAAATCAAATTCTTTTGAAAAATAAAAAAATATTTCTATAACTTGATAAAAAGTATTGTCTTTTATTAAATAGTGTAACACTCAAAAACTATAAATTATTAATTTGATAAGTATACTTTATATGGACAAATATTCATGAATATTTGAAAAATATTTGTGCTTATATTTAAGTTTGAAGAAAATCAAAAAAACAATATTTGAATTCGATTTTGAATCCAAATATTGCAGGTACATACAAATATGGCATAGTGTTTGACTCAACTTGATTCGTTTTTATGTAATAGTGAATCTTTGGTTTAACAAAGACTTTTATTTTGTTAAAGAATTTGATTTTTAATTATTATTTATATTCACAATTGAAAGTTATTCATTTATAATTGCAATGTATAAAACTGTAATTTGAATGTTTGGTTAAAAATTGATCTGGGACTCTCTCTCTGTCTCTAAGAATTAGCGCAGGCCTTAAATAAGAGATACAAGTGCGTCAAAAGCATCAAAATCTATATCTATTACTAAAAACTCTTACCCTTAAAAACGTCACTTGGCAAAAATGACACATGGCAAGCCTCTTTTTTGAAAACGCCACATGGCAACGCCTCTTTTTTGAAGTTTTATGTTAACCGATTATTTGTTCTAATTAACTTAGAATCACCCCTCACTCTAATTATTTCACCCACATCGTTGTTCCCCCTTTCTTCAATTCCTAACATAGCCATTCACCCACCTCCTCACCCCCCCCTTTTTATTTCTTCAGCTCTAATTATTTCACCCACCTCACGCTGGTATTTCCCCCCATTTCTTCAATTCCCAATTCCCAAGACCAGTATGCGTGTCCTTCGATCTCAGAAATCATCTACAACTCCCCAAATCGTCTCTTCATCTCCGTCGACCACCACATCCGTCGAATTGTGATTGTGTTCAGAATATAGACTAATGCAGCTGTACATGCAACCGTTCCTTCTTTATTGTTCTTGAGAATCTTCAAAGTGACAGTTCATCTTCTCTTGGGAAACATCATATTTTGGGTCCTGTAGTAGCACTCTTCTTTCTTTTTCAAAGCGACAATTCATCTTCTCTTGGGAAACAACATTCTTTTCATTTCTCACCCTCCCCTCTAAAATCCTGATTTCTCCTCCTCACTCTCTAAAAACTCTATCTCTATCCTCTTCATAACTGGCACAATTCTCCTTCCATCACCCGCCGCTCTAGACGGGAGGAGGGGTGCCCCGTGCGGCCGTGCCTCATCAAGCCGAGGTAATCTCTTTTAATCTTCTCTACATTATTGTTCAATTAAGACCATTCTAGGCGTTTTATTTCTAATAATCTTACGTAATTCATTATGTATTTTAGGAAGAGTTGGGGTTTCTAGACTACAATCTATTTTTATTAATTCGATGTAAGATTTTGTTTTGTTAATTTTGATATTACGTGTCAGATTCTTCGAATCAATTTTTTTTCCTTTTTTTGGATTGAGTTATTCATTGAGCTGTTGTTCATTGTGATAACGTTGTAATGAGTGACAGTCTCACCATATGATGTTGTTACTCTTAATTTCTCTACTTGAAGTTATTAACTTCTTATAAATTAGCCTAATTTTACTTTGATCGATCCCTTCGACCTCCCCAAATTCTCTCAACCTACAGCCCTACCTCAAGTGCTCGAAACCTGGAGGCTAGAGAGAACCTGATTCACGGTCCTCAGTGGCAGTGTAGGTAGGAGCATCAACAGCAGTGGCACCCTCCGACTTCTCTATATCACCGACCAATCTTGCTCTATTTTTTTATCTTAAAGTTTGGTTTTAGGTAAGTGACCTAACTCAGGGTAATGGCAGAAGTTTAAAGGTTCAATTTATTATTTTAATTTTTGCTAATTTGGACTGTTTTTTTCCACTGTGGATTTAAATATTAGATTTTCAACATTGGGTACTTGCTTAGTAATTATGTATGACTAGGAATTTGTTGCATTATTCTTCATGAAATTCTTAACATTTTGTGGGAATTTCTAGGATTTGAGCTTACGGTTTGTGATTTAGATTTATGTAGGATTGAGAGATGTCACAATATATGATGCAACCAGTGAGGATGCAGTCAGTGTATGTAAGCATATAATTTCCTAGATGTATTTACTTATTTTAGCAGTTTTGAAGTTCTCACTTTTGTGATTTAGATTTTCTTGGACATTTGAATTTAAGGTTATTTTCCAAAAAAAACCTTTGGACATTAACAAAATCCAAAAATGTATGAATTCCTTAAATGTGGACATTAAGCTTTTCTAATTATATTTATCAATAAATTTTTTGCTTATCTATTGACAAGTTTAAATGTGTTGATAGGAAAAAAGTGTAGTTACATTTGATGTGAAATTCTACCTTACTGTGAGTGTGAGTTTCTTTGTTACACTGTTTGTATACTAGTTTCATAATACTTGTAGTTTGTAATAAATTTATGAAATGTTGGGATGAGTGGGAATAAAAAGCAGAGTATGTGACAATATTGTTGCACAATGTGAACTCTTCCATTGCTCGATTTAGGCATATATACATTGCTGATTCATGCTTATTTTCATGGTGATGTGTTTTCAGAATTAGTCATACGTATACACTCTGGATTGAAGCATATGACCATGATTATTTAATAAATTTTAGTTTATGGTTTGGTTTTTCCTATCATTTCTGTCATCCCTTTCTTTTCATTCCGACTTCTTCAAGACATATGTTTTGCAGATTATTTGAGTTTTAAGAGATTTTTCCTAGACATTTAATTGTAGTAAACATTTGGGAATTTTTCAATGACGGATAATATATCATTAAATATAAAATTATATTTAAAATAATATAATTTCTTGGTTTCTGAATGAAATATCACTACATTTACATACACTTTTTTTAAGGTTGTCCGGATTTTGATTGTAACATTATATCAAGTATTATGAAATTAGTAATATTAAGAATCTTCCTCGAATTTTTAAACCAATGTTTCGAATTGTAAGGTTATAAGACACTATATTCTTGAGAACATAAAATTTAGTAGTTATTATTTGGCTAATTCATAGCATGAAATTATTCTAATGTGATTTTAAGTTTTGGATAAATATGTTAGCTCTATCTGAGCATGTCCTGTAATATATGTGTATGTAGTGCAAGCTTTGTGTGCATGTTTGACAAACTCAAATTTTATTTTTCATTTCATGTATCTTATTGAAAGTTCTCTGTCGTATGGGGATGTTTCAAAGTATAGATTTGATGAAATTTATAACTACTTCGTAGGAACACGGTGATGATTATGTAATATTCAGTGACAGCTCCTTGAGAAGTATCAGGTACTGGAGTTGGGAAAGGAGGTGGATTATTGGACTTGATTCTGAGTATGGCTTGACGTATCAGTCTAACTGAAAGATACCTATTTAATTTTGTTTCAGCTATAATATTGTTCAGTTGCTGTTAAAAAAAGGCTTTTAGTTTTCTTATTTTAATGGTGTTGTCAGAAATAGTATAAATATTGCTTCATTGAAAAAAATTTGTGCATCTAATAAAGCTTGGTCACGACACCACTGGATCCCTAAGAAGTTTTCCTGTAATTTATACTAGCAAGAACTGATACTTCCATTAGTGTAGGTAGACATTCAAAGTCTGTTTCATCTTTCATATTTGCACTAGAGATCTTATATTCCTTATTTTGCTCACATATAAAAGCATATTTTAGCTTATTCACTTGAAGTCAAACGAATGAAGGTGTAAAAATTGAGAGAGCAATTGATTGTAATGGGCTGATAAGTTATTGGGTGCTTTTGTATTTTCTTTCTTTGTCATTTTATGAGGTACTTTTTTTAGTTATTTGTTTATTTAATTATGAATATCAATAAATGATGATTTGAGTTTTTAGTTATTTGTTTATTTAATTATGAATATCAATAAATGATGATTTGAGTTTGTGTTTTTATTATTGTTTGCAAGATAAAGATTCGGTAATTATGAATATCAATAAATGATGATTTGAGTTTGTGTTTTTATTATTGTTTGCAAGATAAAGATTCGGAGTTTTGAATGTTGTTGTTGGCTTGAACGCTTTGATGCACAAGACTTAAATCTGCTGGGTGAAAAAATGCAAGGTTGTATAATAAATGTTTGTAAAATTAAATGGCTGAAATATGACAGTAAATGCAAGCTAACATGTTGCTTTTGGCTGAAATTTGACATAGTTGATGCATAATTTGACATTGTTGATGCTAATTTGACAGATTTAAATTCTTCCATGAAAATAGCTCATCCTATCTTAGGTTATCATTTTTTTCTACTGTTGTTTTGGACTGTTATGGTTTTTTTCTACAGTTTGGTAGATTGCTCACTCTTTCATTAACAAAAGGAAAACAATGAATACAAAAGGCAAAGATAGAATTAAAGATTTTTCTGCCTATACAAGTGTATTTTTCTTTTCTTTCTATATAATTATATTGGTAAGTGATAAACTCAATATAATCTTACTAGAATGTATTTCTCTTATATTATGTTTTGTTATTTTATCTTACTAGAATGTATTTCTCTTATATTATGTTTTGTTATTTTTCTCCAATGGCAATGCATTTCACTTTAATATTTTTGTTCTTTCTTATGTTTATATATGGCAATGCATTTCACTTTAATATTTTTGTTCTTTCTTATGTTTATATAGAGTATGTGAAAGTTGCATTAACTAATTGAGTATTTCTTATGCCGTATTCTTATAGTTTGGTGATGTTCTTAAATTGCAATCATATACAATTTTCTTACACTAACTTTATTTGATTTAGGTATTACATTGTCTCTTATTTTCGTCAGGTGGATGTCATACACCCTTTATATGATAGGTATTATATTTTCTTTGTTTTTTGACATTTCACTTTTGTTTTACCAATTTCTTTGGAAAGTTATCAACGATTTAAATATTGATATGACTCGCATAAAATGTTCAAATATTATTTTCCCATGTTTACATTTTTCCAAACCTTTCATTTTTTCAATTTTTTAAGATTACCCATATTTTGTACTTTTTTGACATTTCACTTTAATTTTGAATTTTTTCTACCTTATAAATAATAAAATAACTCACACCATATTTCTCATACCGTTTTTACACATTTACGTTTTTCAAACTATATATGATCTTAAACTGATTCAAGTTTTTCAAACTTTCTAATTTTCCAAACTATATATGCAACTTAGGTTGTATCATTTCTGACTACTTATATATTATTTGTTGTGCGCGGCGGAAGTTCTCGAAGCGACACGAACAGTAACTCGAGATAAATCACAACCACTAAGCAAATCACAATCACAGCAAGAACAAAGTAAGAACAAAGTGTTTACGTGGTTCGGCAAGTTGCCTACGTTCACGGGCCAAGGAGGGAAGAGTTCTTACTATTAGAAATCAAAAGAAAACAAATAGAGTTACAAATCTCACCGATCAAACCCTAAAATAAAGCTCTAGATCTCTCACAAATCTCCCACAATTGGATACAGCAATTCTTTCCAAAAGACAGCTCAAAATCGTCATTGCTTAAGCCTAACTAATCAGGATTAGAGTTATATATCAGCTCCAAAACGAACCAGGTTAAAAACCCGAAGCCCAGCCTAAACAGCCTGCGGTCGACCGCACAGGTATCGCGGTCGACCGCGGCGATCGACCGAACACTCCCGACAGAGAACAAATCAGCTACAGGAAACTCATGTTCGACCGCGACGGTCGACCGAACCAAACGACAGAGCCCAAAAATCCTATAGGGTCCACGCAGTCGACTGTGGCAGTCGACCGCCTTCAGCTCCCAGCTCTTCCTGACCCTTGTGCACGTTCACGGTCGACCGCCGCTGACTCGCGATCGACCGCCAGTTGCCTGGCTAAATTACTGGGTTGTTTTCTTCAGCTGTTTGCCAATTCTTCATTATTACTGTTTTATTTTGCATTCTTTTGCTATATCAATTTTTGTATATTAAACAAATTCGTGCATCGCACGGGCGTAACGTCTAATAATATAAGAAATAGAATTAAGAAGGGTGTAACAGTTGGATTTTTTTGAAAAAAAGAAAATGACAAGCTATCTTTAATAAGTAAATATAACAAATGAAAGGAAAGTTTTGACCTTCACGCATACCTAAAGAATAACGATGATAAGTGTCTTACACTTCTTCTACACTACAAGAAAGAGAAGAGTTATCTCCCTTGAGGAGTCATCAAATATATATATATATATATATTTTTTGGGGTGGGGTAAGAGAAATAATGGACCCACACCTACATTACGTTACTACAACTAGACTACGTCTATACTACAAGAGAGAAAAGTGTAAAGTCCACTCTCTTCTTTCTTTCTTTTTTTTAATTCTCAGAAATTACATATAGCCATGTCTTCCAAGTCTTACAATTGACATAAATGAAAAACAACTGCGCTTGCATGAGACCACAGAAAAGATAAATATCAATATCCATAAGAAAGAAAATGTCACAGAGTCTCCGCCTGAATGAACAAAATCAAAAACCGCAACGAGCTACAGAAAACATCAAAACCTTTCTACTAACATATTCCTGATGTTTTTCATCAAAATATCACAAATAAACATAACACAACTCAATCCCTGAGCTCAATCCTGAAGTGATAGGAGAGATATCTGCTCATCTATAGAACATTCAACATGACAGGTGGAGCGGCAGGAAGCCGGAATTAGAATGAGGCCGAGGCACCGCTGCTGCTCCATGGATCTGCAGTATTCTACTGCATCTTGTAGGATGATATTGCCTTGCTTGTCGATGCAGTGCAGGACCCCAAGAAAAAATCTCCCGTCGCTCACTCCGATGAGCATCCGGCGCATTAGAAGCTTCCTCAGGTGAGCAACGAGAGGAGATGTGTTGGTGGTGTTGTTGCTATCACCGGAGGTGGATGGTACTACCATGCTGATACTGCTGGAAGAAAATGATATTGTTCTAACAAGTTAGTGTTTTGCATAAAGTTGAAGGCATCAATTTAGGGAGTGTTTGATAAACGGAAGTGTGAAAGTTACTTTTCTTCTCTAACAAGCTTGAAAGTGCATGACGCAATGTTTGTTAGGGGGATCCTCCGATGCTGCCACTCTAGGATGAAAATGATATTATTTTGTCAAGTTATAGCCAGAACTTTGGGTAAATTGACATAACTCCCATTAAGTTTTGGATGTCTTGCGCAAAACTACGATAAAAAAGTTATTCGAGAAACTTAACATCACTTTTTTCAGTAAACAATTATGTGGGAAGACCATTAGGGTAGTCATGTGTGTTTTTTGACAGTTTTGCTTGCATGCTGACATTATAGGGAAGAAATTAAAATGACAGTACTAGCAGATAAGTTTATTACGTGTGTTTTTGGACAATTTTCCCCTTCCATGCTAATAGTCTAGGAAGAAATGGTGTTATTGACATCAGAAGCGGTGATACTTCCAGGTGGGCACTCTAGGAAAAAAAGGATATCGCTTGGTATTTTGCATAAAGTCAGAGGATAGATCAATTTATGGGGTGTTTAGCAAACTCAAACTAGCGCTGTGTGAATGTTACTCCTGTTACAAATGTGAAAGTGCATCCACATCGGCAGACAAGTTAAATAGTGTATGCTTGCAATCTACTTATTTGAAGCTGGTGTGGAAATATTATTTTACCTATTAATTAATTATATATAATTATCTTATTTATTTTTAAGAACCCTAATTGTTTGACAAGTATAAAGGAAACAGAAAATGAGATGCACATATCATTCTGACAAGTTAATGTTTTGAAACCTCACACTGATATTACCAACTGATCCTTCAATGCTGACACTCTAGGAACAAAATGATACAACTCTTGAAAAGTTGGTGTTTAAAAGCTCCTGGCAATTATTATCATGCATAAAGTCAGAGGACAGATAGAGTTCAGTCGATAAGGATATCCCACCTTATAGTTCGAAAGAAAATAAGGATAAATTTCACAACACTGAAGAGGTATAAGGTCTTTTACGTAAAACTTCCTTAAAACTATTTTTATTAGACAAAACTACTACGAACTTTCAAATGCAGAAAGATACCACGTACTATCAGAAAATTATATGTTAGTTCGGTCATAATACTTGAAAACTAACATAAATTTCATGATAATTTAGTATCTTTATCTGAACATTTATGGTAGTTTGGTAGTTTTATGAAAGTTTGGTACTTTTCTGTCTATTATTTTCTTAATTAAAGTAGTTATGGGTATTTTTGTGTCACTCTAGTTCACGGCAGTTTTGTGATATTTGTTCTCAAAATAACGTGACATATGAACCAAGATATAGAAAGTAGTGATTGGAAAATATCAAGAAATGGAGAGCAATAAGCACAAGCAATACCCAGTAGCAGTAACTACATTAATAAATGGCAGCAGTAGAGCAGATAACATAACAAGAAGCAGCACGTCAGAGTTTCAGGTATTGGTGGTGTGCTGTGAAAATATATTATTAATTGAGAATTCTGTTTGAGGATCTGCTTTAGTAAAGATGATAGAGGAGCTGTACGAGAGGAAAACAATGGGCACAACATATCACAGGACGGTTTACTGAAAAGTGGGGAGATGTTTGAACCCAAAAAGAATTCTATTAGAAAAAAAGATGCAGGTTATCCACATTCTGATCAAGTTAATGAGAAAGAGGAATAATCTCACACAAAAATAAATTTGCGTGATATATTAGCGTTTTGCATGTCCTTATCATCAATCATGTTATTTGATTGACATGTACTGATAAAAAATGAAGTTATAAGATCCGTATAAATCAACAATAAAGAGAACAAGTTAGGTAAATGGATTTAAAACAATACCTATAAGTTCTAAAGAGGATATAAACGATGCTATTGATGCTTAATTTGTAAAAGAACAATAGATTGAATCAAACGAGAGTACAGTACTTGCGAAAATAATCTAATAAACTTAAACTCCAAGAACTTAGCTATACCAACGAAAATGCACTTCATTAGCATTTGTACATTTTAACATCGTATGTCATGAAACCGTGCTTTCCTGTACACATAGAATAGAATCAATTTCTTGGCTATATTTGACACAGCAGAAGTTAGCCCATGTTGGCTACAAACTTGAACCAGGGTGCATTCACAAATTCAGCGAATCAATTTTCAAACAGATGACCATTACTATACATACATTCTGGAAAATTGATTTAGCCTTTTTAGTCCCTGCAGCTAGAACAAACGCTGAAGATGTGGGTTATTTCTCTGCCTGAGCCTCAGCCCAGCATCTGCTTCTTGCTCAAGATGCATCAATCCAGCCAAATAACAAAAAACAAGACATATAATTTAGATTTACATTCAATCTACAGTCTGGTGATTGATTTATTTTAATGAATTACAGATATAGGATGAAGGAAAAGTCGGACTATGGGCACTAGTTAAAACTAAGTCAATGATTGAGGTGATCAGGGAAGGGAGATATTTTATTAGGAGGGATCTACTGCTGATTGATGACTCCTAAGGGTAAGAGAGTTCAGATGCAAAAGTTAATTTAATCTCCATGTCACGGCTTCTAATCATAAGCATTTACAAGAAATCATAGATTGATGCCATCTTAACTGTCTAAACCATGCTTGTGGGTTGGACCAAGAGCTCAGGTTCAGATCATCAGGTCTGTATTTACCTAAAATATCTTCCTCCAACAGTGTAGAGATTTGCATCAGAGCTATCAACTAGATCCCCTCATAATTATCAAGTTTAGAAATTGGATCACGGGATCAATCAATGACATAAACTAACTCATACGACTAGTAACCACCTAGGACTTCTCTCGTTAACGTATTGAGTGTTATTAGAAAAAAAAACAAGGTTTCATTCACAAGTTAGAATATTGATATAGAAAACAAACAAGGTAACTATCATAGGTTACAATTTGACAGTAATGGGTTGTCTGAACACACTGGCAAAACCGACCATCCCAACTTTTGTAAGGGATCTCTTTGGTAAGAATTTTTTCCACATATTCACATTAATTCCCGCTAACAAAAATATATTCTACAGTTGTGAATAAAACTAATTGGTGCACAGTTAAGAATGGAATAAACACTTTCCAAGATGCATATGCAGTACTGATTCATGATTGGCTATTCCCAAGATACTTTCTACAATAAGCTCCCATGGTGTCACTGAAAAAAAATTAAGAAATCTGTTTGGTAAAAGAATGATTGGTAGAAAGGCACTACAACAGCCTACATTTTTTAGGTACCAAAACATATCCTAGTTTAATAAAGAATATTACTCCTAACTTAATCAGGAAATATAACTAGTCACCAGTTTGGTTAGAATACCACACGCACAATAACCATAATATCTGAAGAATTAGAAAACACATATTGCTTATTCCTAATACATAATTTGGAACAGATGCAAGACTACTTTCAACAAACTTCATCTATCCTTGTATACAATGTTTGATACCAAAAGGGAAGAACATGGTGCTGTAATTTGTATATTCGTGTATTCTGGTCACATGGATGAAGCTTCAAATTATCAAGTCTCCACAAGTCCCTTCTCATCTCTCCTTCAGTCCCTTTGCCAGCTCGTAAGGGCATATTCATCGATCGTCAAGGTTGATGGAGTCCAAGTCCCTTCTGGGCAAGCCACTATAAATTATATCAACTAGGTTCTTCACTACAATATCATCACTTATCTGACCTCCACCCAAACTTAGAGCTTACACAATACTAACAAGAGTTGATCATGTTCGCTGTATATTATAATATCAAGGAGCAAGTCATTATTAGCCTTAAGAACATAGCTCAGGATTGGACCTATTTTCTTGATGACAGAAACTGGCTCTTACCAAACCTTTACTGTTTCATCTTAAGGTGAGTCTTCGTAGCGTTAGTGTCAAATATCCAAGAAGATGAGATTTTTCTTCAGGTCAGGATCATGCCAATCATTTGATAATATGCGCATTGCTCGAAAAAAATTGAGCTGACTATACTTTCACTATAATGTGCACTCAACGCCAGTGATAGTATACATTTGATTTTCAATAAACTTTAGGTAGCTAACAAGGGGTAAATGTGACAAGAGCTCCTAGAATCCAATTGAGTCTCGAGACATGCTTGAGCAACCAGCTTCGCTTCCTCTACGTTCTGTTTCTGAAGAACCCAAATGTCCAACTTCATGACTTACTTTTACAGTAACAATAGGACGCCCTACCTTTATTAGTATTGCTAAAAGCCTTCTTTCTATTCTTATATTTTACAGCAAAACTCCAATTAGACAATCGGTATACATTGGCTTCTTTCAAAGTTCATTTCATATAAAGCCATAGTAACCCGATCCATGTTAATCGAATCTTTCTCACGCATCAAATTAAGCTGATGCGCATATAAAGAAGGCAGAGACGACCGCAGAGTAAAAATTTAATCTTTTTCATCAATCACCATCTCTACTCATAATGTTTCAAGCCATAACTAATTATTATGCTGAATAAATTCAAATAATCATGAAGAGAAGCATGTTTTCTAGTTAAAAGACCCCACAATTCAACAGGTTACTAGTCTCAAATATAGTGATATATTTCATGTCATCGGTCAAACTAAGATGAATCATGCTGCCAGACTTTGTGAAACTAACAATCTGAAAACCTTCAAAAGGAGATTTGCATTGTATATCACTTTTCGTTTTAAGGTACAAAACCAGATAACAAGCATATGAATTATAAACTTTATACCACTTCAAAATAATATCATTGTATCCCAATTATGGACGTCAATTAGGACTCAGACTATCTTACAGAATTTCCTAAAATGAGAATAAATTAATCTTTTAACCAATTTTTTATTCAAATATATCCAGAAAATTGCGTGAAGTACAATATTTATCCCTAAACAAAATTTATTAAATAAAAACCTACATACAAATATAATATCATATTTATTATTAATTCGAGGTCTGAATCATACCAAATCAACAAAATGGCAGTTTGGGTATTAAGTAGCAAAAGATAACCTTTAATTCTCGAATCAGTATCTACCCCAACTTAAAGAATGAAATTTGTTGCTGGAAAAAAAATTTATAAAAAAGTAATACTTGCTAAAATTACCTCATCGAGCTTCTTATTCTTCTCGAAGTATCGCCGTTTTCATGCGAAAAGAGGGAGGCGGTTTTGGGAAGAGAGAACACGGAGAAAAAAGGTTTTTTTATTTAGATCTTAGTCCCTTAAATCTTTAATACTAAAAAAGTTATAAAAAAGTAATACTTGCTAAAATTACCTCATCGAGCTTCTTATTCTTCTCGAAGTATCGCCGTTTTCATGCGAAAAGAGGGAGGCGGTTTTGGGAAGAGAGAACACGGAGAAAAAAGGTTTTTTTATTTAGATCTTAGTCCCTTAAATCTTTAATACT
>NC_033801.1:110277069-110290909 GCF_001876935.1 Asparagus officinalis
TGATTGCCGGATGGAGATGACTTTATAAGGATGGCCAGACCTAAAATCGTTTTCCATGGTTTGAGGGTCTAATTTCCAAATATAAAAGGTCTAAGGGAGATTGTGGGAAAAAGTGATTGCCGGATGGAGATGACTTTATAAGGATGGCCAGACCTAAAATCGTTTTCCATGGTTTGAGGGTCTAATTTCCAAATATAAAAGGTCTAAGGGAGATTGTGGGAAAAAGAAAGTTCATTACACCCGGGAAGACCATTATGCCCTTCCTATTTGTTAAAATATCAATGCAATTTTTTAGGGATGGTCCCTAGGAACCAGAGGTCCCTCTAAAAATGATTGCCGGATGGAGATGACTTTATAAGGATGGCCAGACCTAAAATCGTTTTCCATGGTTTGAGGGTCTAATTTCCAAATATAAAAGGTCTAAGGGAGATTGTGGGAAAAAGAAAGTTCATTACACCCGGGAAGACCATTATGCCCTTCCTATTTGTTAAAATATCAATGCAATTTTTTAGGGATGGTCCCTAGGAACCAGAGGTCCCTCTAAAAACAGGACAAATTTTGAAAACCAATTCATTTCCAAACTTGTTCATAAAAAACGACCTATTTGAAACTTATTTGTCAAAAACAACTCAGTTTCAGGTTACTAGTTGAAACTTAGTCGTTTTTGGCGAAAAATAATAATAAACTTCACGGAACTTCAAGTAACAAAACTTCACGGGACTTCAAGTCCCGTGAAGTTTGGTATTTTTTTGGGCAAAAAATGACCAAGTTTCAACCAGTTAAAACGACCCAGTTTCAGCCAGTTGGCTGAACTAGGTTGCTTTTGGCACATAAGTTTCAGCCAAAATCTCTCGCCTTCCAATCGTCTTCCAAATAGTGGTAGATGGTGCGCCACCTTATTATTTGCACGGTGAGGAGCATGTGAAATCTCTGGCCATGAACATACCATCCAGAGCTCGAACTATTCTTCAAACACCGTCCCTAACCATGAAACACTCTCTGAATAACTACCAAGCGATCTGATTTAATCATTGAATTTGTGATATGTGCCTCCTTTGCTAATTGCAGATTGTTAATGATAGTCAAGACTTCACTGTGTCTCGCTGATACATCTGTAACTGTCAGAATTACAAAAATAAAATAAAATAAAATAAAATAAAATATTCCCATAACCGTCTCGAATCATGTCACCCAAACTGGACAAATTAGGATAGCCATAAAACTCCCATACACATTCAGATTAAACTGCACCAGCCGGCTAGGGTGGCTGCACTCAATTCATCCCATTAGTCTGTCTTCTCAAACCATTACCAAATGAGTGTTGCTACGGGGACCCAAAATATGGGACCAATGGAGGGGACAAGTAAGGTGTCCCCTTCATATTGCATAATGAGTTGGTTGTGCTAACTCATTATGCAATAGGGAGGGGACACCTCACATGTCCCCTCCATTGGTCCCATATTTTGGGTCCTTAAATCATTTTTCTTACCAAATTCTCCTAAATTAGCTCGAAACCGTTGTTCAATAAATGCTCCAGTATGCGAGTCAATACAGTCATTAACTTCCAACCTAATATATTAAACTTTTTCCTTTTATTGATAATTAGCTATGCATTAACCAATTAGTTCTAAAATAATAATAAAGTAGCTAAGGTTCAATGCATTAACGATCTGAAATCTTCCTTTCAAAGGAAACATGTAATAAAATCTTCAACCTAATGAAGCAAAATCATTAGAAAATTGTGAACATTTATATAAAAAAAGGGATGCCCTTCTTTATGTTCCTCATGTAGTTTATCCTCGACATAGAATTACCACTTGTACATTTTTTTTTTCCCACTGAAAATTATTGCAGTGTAGCCATAGCAATATGACTTTAAATAGCAACCACAGATTACATAAAATACTATGTAGAGAAAAACGGGAAAAAAAGCAACTGCAGCAAAATGCATCTAGAACTCGAGAGTTCCACATTGCTTGCTCTCTAAACTTGATTTTTTATTCAAATTCCTCTGATCAATTCCCTTCCTCGTATTGTTGGGACCTTTATTACGGCCAATACCCAGTTTTGGCAAACCCCGATTTAATCCATCCAATAAAACACATGCCTTGCATAATTTCTGCAAGTTGACATGAAAGATAATTAGGTCTCATGCACGTATCAACATTGAGTAAACAACAAATAATAAATATTAAAGGCAATATCATAGGAGAAAAAAAATTATATTATAATATCAGCACATATTTTAAGTTGGTTATTGCAGTGACATGATATTCTGCTTGTACTGATACAACATTGGATACAATATTCTAACTGCAATGATACTGATTATCAATTGATTAAACTTAATTCTGGTAGTGAGCCACAAGTCATGCTCCCCTTTATCCCTATATCATTTTCTATAGTGCGCCATCCACAGGATTTTTCCGTACCATAGGTACGGATGTAATTCTATTTAGAAAATCCACCATAATTTTCTTTATACAAACAGCAGCCACAATCTGCCTTAATGAAAACAGATAGACAACCTCAATGGAAATGATCATAGTTTGTCACCATCCTAATTATCTAATATACTAGTAGCAGTGTATTTAGTTCTTTGCATCATATAAAGAAAATAAAATTTAGCATGATGAAAATAAACCACTTAGAGATACCTGACTAGAAATATAACCACATCGCATGCATGTTCCTTGCTCAGGCATCTTTGTCGACGTTGATATCCTAAAGTTCTCGCCAGATCTGATTATGTCTAGTATAGCTCTTGGTCTAAATCAACATTCATTACATCAGAGAAGCACAAGCAAGATCATCATACAATATAAAAGATTCAGAGATGTGATTTTCACTAACAAGTTAAAAAATCTACCTGATGCATTCCAGATCTTTTACGAATTCTCGAGCAAAGCCACGGTATGCATTAGGCGAATAAATACCTGAATTGAGGCAACAGACTGGTGAATGTGAAAAGTAAGGAGTTCGCTTAATTGAAAAGGTCAAAAAGTATCAGGAGGTACAATAACACATAAAGAACACAAGGCCCTCAACAAGGTCAAGACCATCCAATAAAGGGGAAAGGATGACCAAAAATAAATGGTTACACGCAGAAAAGGGGATACATATTAATGCACTAACAAAACCTAAAAGGATATAGAAGTTCATTCTGAAAGCTCAAGGGTAATTTGTTATGGATTGAACATAAAGGATAACATTTAAGGATTCCTCCTGGCAGTAGACCTCTACATAAATCTGTCATGTTCAAGAGCACGAGCTAATGTACCTGAAATAGATAGTTCTTTAACAATTTACAAAAAACTTAAGAATGATAAATAGAGTATTCGGAGAGAAGAACTTTCTCATTTAGCAGATTGCAGTCTATGTACTCCCAAGTTAAGCATAATCTTTTCAAACAGACTGATGTAAAAGTAAATGTAATGTAAAAAAAGGTTTAGCCAAATATGAACACTTACATTCTGTGGAAAAGTAGTCAAGCTTTTTGAAATATGCATACGTGACATACTGTTAAGTTCACACATTTGACAAAATCTGATTTGATCAAGAAAGTAAGTAAAAGATGCAGTTATAGAATAGGTAAAAATGACAAGGATATATAACAATCTCTTTCTCATAAGTGTACTTGAATGGCTTGCATCTTGGAATTGGTCCATCCTCACCCGTAGTTATTAAGGTACATCTACCCAATCTACAAGATAAACAATAAAACCTAGTTATACAACAAAACTGAATAGGAAAACTACAACAGGAAAAAAAAGGCTATTAACGGCAACTTCACCTTGCAATGTCACCCCGTAATATATTTAAGATAACAGTCTCAGCAATATCATCTGCATTATGCCCAGTAACAATCTTCTCTGCTTTCATATATGCAGCACCCCTGTCTAAAGCCTGCAACAAGTACATCATATTGTAATAAGTAAAAAAGGTAAGAACAAACGGCAGTTTTAGCAGAACAGAAGCCTATGAACCAGAAAATGCAGAGATTAGCAGTATTAGGCACGGAGACAAAATAAAATAATAAAAAATATATAAAAATAAAGTTCTATCATATTACTTGTGAGCAGAAACATCCATTAATAAAGAAAGGTAATGTAAGATCCAAATACTCACATTATAAGCAAGAAATTTTCCTCGTGCAAATAATGAATGCAGGGATCCTGTTAATTAGTATTCCAATTCTCTTATCAAGTAAATACTGATCTTATAAATAAGTATTCTGATGTTTTAACCGCAAGGACGCTTAAGGGTTTAAGTGATTTCAGAAATTTAACAAAGGGTGCCAAGGAACAGAACCTTGGTTGTTGATGTGAGGTATGCTTTCAACTTATGACAAAATATGTATCAACTAAGTAAGCACAAAGAAAGGGTAGATTCAGGGTTGGAAAGGAGTAGAATCTTATATATCTCGATCGATCTCGATCTAGAGAGAGAGAGAGAGAGAGAGAGAGAGAGAGAAATCATATTATGAGCTCAGTAATCATATTATGAGCTGAGAGAGAGAGAGAAATCATATTATGAGCTCAGTAATCATATTATGAGCTGGTGAGCTCAAATGTTATCATGAGCTAGGCTAATTGGATCGAATTCATGATCGGCACTATACATCTTGTTCAAAACATCACCAAATGGATATGGTGAAACTTTCACATAGTTTAGTGTCTTCTAGAATGCCAATCAAATTGGTTTAATATGTTATTTTTCAAACAGTTTCACCAAATAGATATGGTGAAACTTTTGCATAGTTTAGAGTCTTCTAGAATGCCAATCAAACTGGTTTAATATGTTCATTTTTCAAACAGCTTAGTAGCGATTCATTTTTAACTTAGGTAAAATAATGATTAAAGATTTTCTAGACAATAAATTTTTTTATATAGATCATATAGATTGCAAATCAAGATGGGTTGATTGGGCTAGCTCATGATAAAAATCTCATTTCACCATCTCATTTAATCATTTTCATATATATGTATATGTATATATACACTATTATAAATAGCGGTAAATAACACCGTAATAGCGACGCTAATAGCGTTAGCGGTCCCTTCCCGCTACGCTATCGCCCAATATCGGTGACATATTGCGGAGTATGCATTTTCTGTTGCATGTCACAGTGGTGAATAGCGGGCGATTACGGGCAAAATCCGTTTTTTGACCGCTATGTAAAAGCAGTTTGAGGTTTATTTTTTCAAAATTAACCCAACCTGCAATTTTCGATGTATTCCCGCCGCCTTCAGCCTCCGGCACCTCCTTCAACACATCCTCTCACCTTCTCTTGTCGTGAGCTCCTCCTACTGCAATCCTCTTATCGCTCAGCTCCTATTCTGGAGGAATTTTTAGCTCCTCCTCTAGTCATCTCCCCTATTATGTGATAGTTACTTGTTTATTTTATATTTTGATCTTTTTAAATCATCAAATATGCAATTTTAGATTTTTTAGAATTTTCCTTGATTTTTTTTATTCTTTTGAATATTTACACGTATCTAAATTAGACTGCTATTTGACTTTGCACTTTTTACCACTATTTTGCCGCAATAGCTCTAAATAGCCTTAGCGATGCATCACCACTACATGACGCTATCGATAACATTGTCTTCTCTTCTCTCTCTTACTATATATATATATATATATATATATATATATATATATAAAGGAGAGAGAAAGTAAGACTCCTATCAACTTAAGTTGATGTCCACCAAACTTCCTAGCCACTCATTTATTAATTATAAAACCTTTTCATATCATGCAAGGATCTCTAGGCAATATGAGTGCTAAAAGGCTAAAAGTTTGGTGGATAACTTTTTGCTATCCACTTAAGTTACACAAGTTTTGCTCTCTCTCTCTCTCTCTCTCTCTCTCTCCTCTCTCTCTCTCTCTATATATATATATATATATATATATATATATATAATAATATATATATATATATATATATATATATATATATATATATATATATATATATATATATATATATATATGTGTGTGTGTGTGTGTGTGTGTGTGTGTAAGTTTAAATGAGATTTGATATACTCTGTTGATCATCGTACAGGTAGCCGATTGGGCTAGCTCACGATAAAAGTCTCATCTCACCATCTCATTTTTATCATTTTCACACACACTGATGTATATATATATTATATATATATATTATATACATTTTTTATGCGATCTTGGTTTACTTTATCTTGTTTATATAATTTATTAGTTTAAAATTTCTTTTTAATATTCGGGACGTTTCCCTTCCTATGAACTTCACATTCGTATTCGAACAAGAATATCCTTCAAATAGTAAACATTATTTATTTAATACATATTCTGTAGTTTATAAAAATAAAACTAATCAATTAAGAAGAATTTTTAATTTGGCTAAAGAGATGCTTTCTTTTGGCTAAAGAATTTAATTTTGTTAAACAGTAATTGAATCTATGTTATATGGGTACGTCTATCAGGAAGCCATTCTCGTACCCAACACGTATCCGTACCCGTGCCCAAAACTCTTAGACACTTCATGAGTATGGATATGTCTATTTTAACCTATACTCAATTATATAATATATATTTTAATTTAAAATACTCATACATTTCATGGATATATATTCTACACTTCACATCTATTTCTTATATATTAGTCTTATGTGAATGAAAAAACAATATTAATCTTATGTAAATTACCAATTTTACTACATATAAATATAAATAACATGCTGATGTGAAACAATGTGTATGCAAGTATGGATAACAGCGATAATAATGCTTCACCAAATCAGCGATCGATCTAGGTAGGAAGCTCGAGAACAAAGTGAAGCTCCAAATGGTTTTTAAACAAAAGTTATAAATGTACTAAGTTTAGACCTTTGTAAATTATTCAGATAATAAATGTAATGATTTGTTCTCTTAATAAGGTTCGACTCGTAATATATAGATTTGCAGATATACTTGGGAACGGAATCACTCGCTCACTAAATCAAACAGAATACAACACAATCGTAATTGATATTAATATTGATAGTAATATGCATGCAATAGCGGTTCCGAAAATACTGGGTCGAAAGAAAACTAAACCTTCGTCGGGTTGAACTGGTTCGACGTGATGGACCTCTAGAGGCGGTGTAACGATACCAAATCTGAGTGACAGGAGTTCTCCTCCGAGAGCTACGTAACTGGGATGAAGCGGCGTGTCTGGATAGAAACGTCGGTGCCACGAACTAATCCCCAAGAGACTATCCACGCTCTCGGCAATCTGAGGAGTCACGCGCTCAATGTACTGGCTACGATCTCGAACGGCTGATAATCGAACCACTGAGAGAGCTGTAAATCAATCACGCCGGTCTCTGGATCGTACACGAACTGGGCGTCTTCGGCTTTAGGATCGATCATGCACTAATGGGCCACGGAGTCAGGGTTCGAAGCGGATTCGAATCGGGCTCGAACTGAACTCCAAACAGATCTGAACAAGTGAGAGTTGGATCTGAGCTAAAAAATCAGATCCAACTGACTAGTGTCGGGTCTGATCAAGTGGGTCTGATCCAAGTGAACCAAGTCAGGTCTGATCAAAATAGATCAGATCCAAGTAAACCGGGTCGGTCTGACCAAAACTAGATCAGATCCAAGTGAGCTTCTGTGTTGTCTTCGATCTGAGGGAAAGAAGGACGATGCTGTTGCTCGGAGGGCGGAAGAACCAGACGACGATCTTCGGTGGCTGAGGACGACTTTGTGGAGGGTGCGGGGAGGAAGATGGCAGCTAGGGTTTCACACCTCTAGGCCATACGGTTTCACACCAAATATTCAGGTAATCACAATTATTTTCTTTTAAAAATTTTGTCATCGATCACAAATATGATTACAGCAACGTTTAAATAGAAAAGAAAATTTACAGATTTGGAAGATTCCCTAAATCACTCAACTACTAAATCAAAATCAAAATTCAATTGTCAAATTAACTACTAAAACTGAAATAACTAATAAACTAAAAATCAAAACCACATAGAAGGGAATCGATGCACAACTGAAATACAGTGTCTCATGCGCTGATAAACACATCGAAAATTACGTGCTCGTGCACGTGCCTAGATGTCCGCATCATTCTCCCCAGGTAGGAGAGAACTCGACTCCGTCGAGTGCAAGTCAGGATAGCTGTCATACTGCTCAAGAATATCTGGATCAAACCTCTGTAAATCACCTCGATCGAGCCAAGTATCATCAGACTTAGGTCAACCTTTCCAACGGACTAAGTACCTATGGGTACCACCATCGCTAGTAGAAATAATGTTATCATCAATAATATTATCAATGTCATGCTATATATGGGGGTGATATCTGGGGAAGTGGAGGTAAATGGGAGCTCTTAGAAATAGACTTAGGGGTAGGTTCATCAACCAGTGGGTTGTCAGGGTTAAAATATGGGCCTTTGTACTCTACTAAATCCTTAATATTAAAAGTCGAACCAATATTAAAACATTCAGGAAGGTCGAGAACATAAGCATTATCATTAATTTTCTTGAGAATTTTGAAAGGCCCTGCACTTCTTGTATGCAACTTTTTAACAGTTCCCGGAGGAAACCGTTCCAGACGTATCCGGACCTTCACATAGTCACCAACACTAAATTCTTTGAACCTACTTAGATTTGCTCGCATTTTATAGTTGGCATTGCTATCGTTGATCTTTTTACTGATATCCTTATGCAAGTCATGAATGTGAGATGCAAATGCAGATGCTGACTCAGATATTCTATAATGTGCAGACACAGGGACAAGATCTATAGGCTGTCTAGGCTTGTAACCATACACGACTTCAGTTGGACTGACATGTGTAGACCTATTTACGGAGTTATTATAAGCAAATTCAGCAGTAGGCAGATGTTGATCTTAATCCCTAAGATTCTCACCAACTAGCGTTCTCAACAGGTTACCTAAGCTCCTGTTAACTACCTCAGTTTGACCATCGATTTGGGGATGAAAGGCCGTTGAAAATTGAAGTTTAGTTCCTATCTTGTGCCAAAGGGTTTTCCAAAAATAGTTGGTAAATTTAACATCCCTATCAGACACAATTGTTTTTAGTAATCCGTACAGTTTAACAACTTCGTTAAAATACAACTTGGCCACATGAGAAGCGTGGAAAGTTTTGGAGCACGGTATGAAGTGGGCCATTTTGGAGAATCGGTCCACCATAACAAGGACATAATCGTGTTTTCTAATCGTCTTTGGAAGTCCTAACACGAAGTTCATACTGACGTCCTGTCACGGACAATTTGGAACAGGGAGAGAAGTGTACAGACCAGTATTCTGCTTGCGTTGTTTAGCCAGTTGGCAGGTGTGACATTGACCCACTAGCCTAACAACATCACGTTTAATGCTTGGCCAGTAGAAGCGACATTCAACTGCCTCGACAGTCTTACTATTCTCAAAATATCCTGCAAGGCCTCTAGCGTGTAGTTCCCAAATCAAAAATTCTCTTAGATAGGTGTTGTGAATACATAACTTGTTAAAATAAAAAAATATTCATCATTCATGAGAAACCCATCTATTTCACGGGTCACTACATCACTCAGCAAAGTGTAAACTTCGCTAAAATCAGAGCACGACTCATACTGCTCTTTGACTTTCTCAAAGCTGACTACTTCCGCACTCATAATGGAAAGAAGGCGCATGCGGCGACTGAGTGCGTTGGCGGCCTTATTCTCTACTCCTGTTTTATGTTTAATCATGTAGGTGTAGTCCTAGAGGAACTCAACCCAACGACCATGTCTAATATTCAGCTTCTTTTAGGAGTGAATATATCAAAGGGCCTCGTGGTCAGAATATATAACGAATTCTTGCGGTAGCAGATAGTGACGCCAGTGTCGAATAGATTGTATCACCGCATAAATTTTTTTATCATAGGTGGAATAACTTTGTCTAGTGTCATTCAGCTTCTCACTATAGTAAGCAACGAGATGTCCTTCTTGAGATAAGACTCCACCTATACCAATACCAGAGACATCGCATGCAACTTTAAAGACCTTAGAAAAATCGGACAAGCGCATAACAGGTGCTTATGACATTCTCTGCTTGATTTTCACGAATGCCTTAGTAGCAGGTTTTGACCACTCAAATTCGCCTTCAAGCAATCGATAATAAGGGTCATGATGGTACTGAAACCCTTTATAAACCGACGATAAAAAGTAGCGAGTCCGTGAAAGCTTCGAACATCTCTAATGTTCTTAGGCTCGGACCATTCTTCGATGGCTCTAACTTTTCAGGGTCAGCGAATACTCCTTTAGAAGAGACCACAAATCCTAGAAAAATGACTTGGTGTGTAAGAAAAATACATTTCTTAAGATTGGCATAGAGTTGCTCTTTTCTTAACACAACACATACTTAACGCAGATGATCTACGTGTTGCTCACGAGAGTTAATGTAAATAAGGATATCATCAAAGTATACCACCAAAAATTTTCCAGTGAAGCGGAGAAGTACTTGAGTCATCACTCTCATAAAATTACTCGGAGCATTAACCAAAAGGCATGACCATCCATTCGTACAAGCCGTCTTTCGTCTTGAAAGCGGTCTTCCATTAGTCATCAGAACGGATACGAATCTGATGGTAGTCACTCTTAAGATCAATCTTAGAAAAAATAGTGGCTCCAGACATTAGATCAAACATATCATCCAATCGGGGAATAGGAAACGATACTTTACCGTGATCTTGTTAATTGCACGACTATCCACACACATACGTCATGTTCCATCTTTCTTTAACGTCAGTAATGCGGGGACCGCACAGGGGCTCATGCTTTCTTTCACAAAACCTTTTTTTAGCAATTCATCAACTTGCCTTTTCAGCTCTGCATGTTCATTAGGGTTCATCCTGTAGTGAGGTAAATTAGGAAGAGTTGCTCCCTGAACTAAATCAATTGCGTGTTTGATGTCACGTGTCGGGGGCAATTGATCTGGAAGGTCCTCAGGGAAGACATCAGCGAATTCTTCCAACACATGAGTGGCTTCTGGCGGAACTATATCGGTAATATCCTTAGGATCTTCTCTTGCAGTGAGAATGAAAAATGGGGCTCCATTGACTAGCTCACGATCGACCTTTTTGGCTCCAATCAAGTTAACGTATTTGGAAGACTTGTCTAGATTGGGCTGTTTGTCACTACCTTTCGGTTGAACCGGAAGGATCTTGACCTTCTTCTCGTCATGCTCGAATAATAGCATGTTTGATCGCCCGAAGATATGAACATCATAATCAAACAACCAGGGTCTTCCAACAATAACTTGACCCACATCCATCTTCAGAACATCGCACCAAACCTTGTCCTTATAAATGGAAAATTGAAGAGGGACTAAACACCTCTCTTGGACATGAATTGAAGTGTCATTAATTCACGATATTTTGTAGGGCTTAGGATGGGGTACAGCCTTAAGACCAATTTTGGCTATCACAGCCGATGAGACCGTATTAATGCAGCTTTCACTATCCACGATCACTTTGCAATTCTTATTGTCAATCTTTGTGAACGTGTGGAAGATAAAAGTACGCCTCCAATCATTAACAGCCTTGGGTTGAGAGATGGCGTATCTAACAACAGATATGGTCAGGATCTCAATTTATCTAAGACAACCTAAGACAGTATCATCTATGTCATCCTCAAAATCATCGGTATCATCGTCAACTTGATGGACAAATTCATCTTTATCAAGTTCAGTGTCATATTCACGTTGCTTATCGATGATAGAGACTTTGTGATGGGTTGAGCAATTCGCAGAAACATGTCCATATCCTTGACATTTGTAGCACTTGACGTGAGGGCCAATCTTGGAGAAATCTCTTTCTGGTTCCTTGCCCTTGGGGTCGACTCTAGGCTGGGAAGAACTAGGGTTAGATCGACTCTGAGATTGACTAGACGTAGGGACACGGGAGGACTGGAAGGAATGAGTTCGGAAGTCTTGATTCCTATGATATTTGTGGGATTTAGCTTCATCCAAATCTTGAACTAAGACGTAGGCTCTCTCAATGGTATCTACTCCTCTAGCAAAAAGTTCAGTTTGGAGGTCACTTCTCAATCCAGCTCTAAACTTCGATAAGACTTTCATTGACGCCTCTTGCTCAATGGTGCTGCATCGAGTGAATAATTCGTCAAATTGAGCAACATATTCTTTCGCAGATTTGGTTCCTTAAGTAAGGCGATGCCATTTGTCGAGCAATCTCTGATAAAACGATGGCGGGAGATATTTTCGTTTCAGTTCGTCGGTCATTTCTCGCCAAGTTTAAATCGGTAACTCACCTCTAATATGCCTTAACGTTTCTAGGTTGGACTAATATTGACAAGCTAGTCCGGTAAGCTTCATTGCGGCGAACTTGACCTTTCGAGGCTCCATCAGGGCATACCAATCAAGTAGTGATTCATATTCTTCAGCCAGTCCAAGAAAGCTTGTGGGTCGAGCTTGTCATCAAAGGTCAGTGCTTCGACTTTAATGCTCCTCAGGTATTACGCATCTGGATCAGGCACAAGTTGATGTGGGGGTCGATGAACGATGTGTTCATAGCCTTGACCTTGCGGCGGGGTTGCAACACGTGCTTTTTCGAGTCTAGCGAGTCTTTTGTTGGTTTCATTCTGAAAATCCGTCAGGGCTTCACGGGTAGCTCTGCACTCCTGGACTATGACACCTAGTTATCCTGCTAGCTCTTCGAATTTCTTAAGGAGTTCGGATTCTAGACTACCTGACATGTTGGACTCACTAGTTGATTCATTTGACTCTCATAATCGATAAGGAAGACATGTGCGAGTGGGCATGCACTACAACTAAATGAGATAATTGGTATGCACTAGCAGCTAAATGCGATGAATTTTTTTTAATCAAATAAAAGACTCAATTAAACTAATCTAAAATTTCCTAACCTAGAACCACTCTCTGATACCAAAAATAATATGAAACAATGTGTATGTAGGTATGGATAACATCGACAATAATGGTTCACCAAGTCAGCGATCGATCTAGGTAGGAAGCTCGAGAATAAAGTGAAGCTCCAGATGGTTTTTAAACAAAAGTTGCAAATGTACTAAGTTTAGACCTTTGTAAATTATTCAGATAATAAATGTAATGATTTGTCCTCTTAATAAGGTTCGACTCGTAATATATAGATTTGCAGATATACTTGGCAACGGAATCACTCGCTCACTAAATCAAACAGAATACAACACAATCACAATTGATATTAATATTGATAGTAACATGCACGCAATAGTGGTTTCAAAAATACTGGGTCTAAAGAAAATTAAACTTTCGTCGGCTGAACTGGTTCGACGTGAGAGACCTCTGGAGGCGGTGTAACGACACCAAATCTGAGTGGCGGGAGTTCTCTGAGAGCTACGTAACTGGGATGAAGCGATGTGTCTGGATAGAAACGTCGATGCCACGAACTAATCCCCAAGCGACTCCCCACGCTCTCGGCAATCTGAGGAGTCACGCGCTCAATGTATCCGGCTACGATCTCGAACGGCTGATAATCAAACTACTGGGAGAGCTGTAAATCAACCACGCCGGTCTCTGGATCGTACACAAACTGGGCGTCTTCAGCTTCAGGATCAGTCATGCACTAATGGGCCGTGGAGTCAGGGTTCGAAGCGGATTCGAATCGGGCTCGAACTGAACTATAGATCTGAACAAGTGAGAGTTGGATCTGAGCTAAAAAATCAGATCCAACTGACTAGTGTCAGGTTTGATCAAGTGGGTCTGATCCAAGTGAACCAAGTCGGGTCTGATCAAAATAAATCAGATCCAAGTGAGAACCGGATCGGTCTGATCAAAACTAGATCAAATCCAAGTGAACTCCTATGTTGTC
>NC_033801.1:110290919-110323951 GCF_001876935.1 Asparagus officinalis
GGCTTTGTGGAGGGTGCGGGGAGGAAGACGGCGGCTAGGGTTTCACACCTCTAGGTTGTGCGGTTTCACACCAAATATTCAGGTAATCACAATTATTTTCTTTTCAAAATTTTGTCCTCGATCACAAATCTGATTACAACAGCATTTAAATAGAAAAGAAAAATTACAGATTTAGAAGATTCCCTAAATCACTCAACTACTAAATCTAAACCACAATTCAACTGTCAAATTAACTACTAAAACTGAAATAACTAATAAACTGAAAATCAAAACCACATAGAAGGGAATCGATGCACACGCTAATAAACACGTTGAAAATCACGTGCTCGTGCACATGCCTGGATGTCCACTTCACATGCATATATATAGTCGCATTCCCATACCCTACCTTTTACAAATTTGCTATGTCCCGTAACCATACCAGTACCCATACCCATGCAACCTAGAATTGAATTCACAATTGAAAATTATTCCTTTATATAAATCTGCAATTTGAATATTTGTTAATTTTGGACATTTAAGACTTTCAAAATTATCATTGAACGTAGAAAATATAAGGAGGTTCCAAACAAAACATGTGTATGATTACACAGATCAGAAAGAACCAAACTTTAAATGCATTTTTCATAAGGAAATGAACTGGATATGTACATACACATATTTGATTCATTTAGTATCCGAGTACTAAAAGATATTTTCCTTCTCTTAAATAATCTTCCAAATCGAATTTGAACGAATAGTTAAATAACAATCGAACTATTTGATAATTGTTCAACCAACTTTCACCCCTAAGCATGATAAGTAACTGCTATAAGATACAATATACAGAAACAGGCGAGAAGTACAAGAGGGAAAGACAAATAAAAATATTGAGAAGTATCTATTTATAACCTAGAGGACATGTGCATCTAGGAACGTAACCTTTTATACCCTTTCACTGTGCCTATTAATTATAAAATAAGTCATTCAGCTAGCAGTGTAAAACAGCAATGCCTTGAATTGGAGGCATCATTATAAAACTGAATGCAGCAAGAGCTCAAGGTCAGTAATAAACATCGCGATACACAAGATATGCATCTGTAGCTAGTGAAACTGAATCACTAGAATGATGAAATATAACATGCCTAACACAGTAAACAAAGGCAACATATGTACCTGACGACGAAAAACACCACAAAAGGTGCAATTATTCTTCAAGCCTATAGCCTTCACTATTTCATCCATTGTCCAACCATATAAATCCTTGTAAGAAACCACTTTCAATGGCAATCCATACTGCAAGAATTAAAATAGGAATATAAATCATAGAATCTCTGGAGGAAAAAGAAAGCGAACATGGCAATACAAAGAAATTTTTTGAAGTTAATGAGCAATACAAAGAAATTTTTTGAAGTTAATGAGCACTTGGAGCATGCCAAAACTTTCAAGAGTTATAACCAGAAAGTCATCTGAAATATCACAAAAGCAAGAAGACAACAATATATTTTCTCTACCCTTTTTATTTTTCATTTGTGTGCCTAAATATATACAAGTTGTTCATAGGCCAGACTCAGTAGACAAACTAAACAACCTGTTTAAGCCTGACTACGAAGAAATGTTTAAACTAGAAAGAAAGAAAATAACATATTTGTATGAAGAAAAATGTTTAAAAAATGTGAGAGTTTGCAACCTTGCATTAGTCCTATGATTTCTTACCTATGTTTCCCTGATTCTACAACACGAACTGCATATAAAGCATTTTTACAGAGAACGAAAAGTAGTTTTAGAAAGAACTCTTGACAAAGTTTCTAGCTGGAAGTATCTTATGCAAGGAAATTCTAAGCTCACATGTGTCTACTTGTATGTATAAATATGCATGGTAACTTTACAGTTAAAGCCGGAGGAACTAAACAAAATATGGAGCACATATATTATAACAAACTGCGAATAGAATCTTTACATTCAAATACACTTGAAATTGCATTTTTTGATAATCTGAATAGCAAATGGAGGTCCAATTTTGCATTTAACCATTAATAGAAAATTCAAAACTCTGTGGTAAACATTACTCGGTTAACCTTCTTTTGATAGAAAATGAAAGGAACTTTATACATAAATAGCAACTTTGCATGCGCAAATCCATGTGCTGGATATTAAAACTTCTTTTTCGAATTTTTAAAAGGTTAGTCATAACCTAGTGTTTTAAAATAAAATAAATTCTTTTAATTATAAATATTAATGTTATATCATTTTTCATAGTAAAGTATAGAGCAGTAAGTCAGTGCTGTTTTAAGGACTTAAATTCTTTAATTTTATAATTCGAGTTGATTATTTTATGTCTTGAAAGTTCCAAATTTTAAAAATTTATTAAGATAGTAACTACACAGATACTTTACTGCTTGTTGTCCAACATTGTATTCCATTCTGAAAATGATTAAGAAAAACATTTAGTTTGAAATTGATATACCAAATTTCCCCTTGAAAATTTTGAGATCTCTAGGTTTAGTAATTGTAATTGCATTATTGTAGTTTATTCTTTATTTTTATTTGAAGGATTTGTATCTTCTTGTAGAATATCTATTTTCAAAGTTTTTATTGAGTTTTTTGCTAGGGAGGGAATTTGTTAAGTGTTTTAAATTAATCGTGTATAAGAGAGATGGTACATAGGGAATTGTGAAAGATTTAACTATTCAAATAGAATGTCATAATTGTCCTCATGTCTTTATTGCATTTGAAGGAGATTCCTCCTCTCCTTCAAAATTTTTGCTACACTACAGTTTTTAATATAATAGTATAGATGCAGAATCACTGTTAATGAACTTGTTAGAACAAAGATGACAAAAACTATGTTCTGGGTACCTAAATCCAACTAATAGACCAGAAAATATTGATTTTCCTTCATCCTAAGAAAAATGACGGGACCATGTTTCTTTGCAAAAACAATCATAAACTAAATGCTACAACCTTGCCAGCAAATAACCTGCTTTCTCCTTGTTGACTTGCATTACAGGGAGTAACTAAGGCATAGTCAAAGCTAGTAATGTCAGTTATGGAGCAAGATTGATGACTGTCCATTATAGACCTATAAAAAGAAATGCCCTTAATCGTGAAATAAATGCACTTGCCATGATTTGCTTATGGTTGATACTATCTTGATGACACTGATATCATTTGTCTCCCAGATGATGTAATGTTATATTTTTTAAAGTACATACCAAGCAAAAAAGCCAATACAAAATTGCCTAATTGGGTACCCCAGACTTGCACACTAATAATGTATACATTAAATGCCTATTAGACTGTGCCACAAGCTGATAAATTACAGACATCGCTGTTACAGTTGTCATCATCAAGCTAAACTTGAAAATTGTTGCAGGGCATTAATAAGAATAGAAACTCATATTTGAAGACCATTAATAGCAACAATATTGAAGGAATACATCGGCGGTAAGTCAGAAGGTTAACTGCTTCTAACCTCATGATCATATTTGAAGACCATTAACTCATCCATGATCATCTGATATACTCCTAACCTCATGATGCAAAAAACAAGCTCCGAGTATTGTAGTAAATTCAAGAGTAACATGATAAAGGACAAACGTAACATTAAAAAGCAATGTAGAGTGATATGGAAATGTGGAGAATGTATTAAGAGATCATAGAAAGATTAACCTCAAAATCATATAGGACTGAAAAAGACAAATGACATTCACAGGCAACATAAGTCAAAATTTTATTCTGGGAAGGATTCTTGGAGTCATCAATCGAACCCTTCAAAGGAAAGATTTGCTTTTCTTGTAAGGTGTAGTAGCTAAATTCTATTGTAAAATTATTTGTTCAATCATATGCTCAATAATTCATTAATGAATGAGAATTTGTATATACTTGTTACTTTTGTTTAATTTAATATGCACTACATAATCAATAACAAAGAAACCTTAATAATAAACGGTTGCAAGAAAAGCCAGGAAAAATGTAAAATCATGAAAACAATATGATACTCCATAAAATAGAAGTAAAGCTTTGGTAACCATAAGACATACACAGCAATCTTCAATCGTAACAAGCTAGGGTATAGAAGATCAGCAAACCTGAATTTCATTCCTTTTGACAGTTTCTAGTGAGTCATCCCTGTAACCAGTAATCCCTTCATCAACAGACAAAAGAAATAGGTCTAGGCCATAATTGTGCCTATGGTTTAGTTCATTTAATACATAAGCAAGTACAGTTGAATCTGCATATAAAAATAAATGTTATAGCCATTATTGCCAATTTTGTGAATGGAAAATTAAAAAATACACAAAGAAGAATATCAACATTAAGTTGTTTTCAATAAAACTCACACCTTTCCCTCCTGATGCACCAATTGCAACTCTTTCACCAGGCTTGAATAAATTATTGCTTAGAATAACTTGATGAATCTCCTCTTCAAAGACGATGTAGAAGCATTCCCGACAAATCTGAAGGAGAAAATATTCAAGCTTTCACTAACAATAAATGAGGAGAAAATGATTGCTATAATTATTGAAAGATCAAATCATGACCCATTGAAGTGAGACAACAAAAACATGGTTCATTTCATAAGCAGTGTCATCAATGCGCAAGGCGCAATATGGGGCGCAAAGTCCCTCTATGCGAACATGCAAAAGGTGCAATGCAATGCACGTGACCAGTGAAGCGAGGCGCATACCGCACACATAATTTTTCAAAATAGATAATCAAGCACAAAAGGTTATCTTTAAGAATTTTCAAATAAAAAATATGTCAAGATAAATAACATCTACTAGCAATCACAAAAATTAGTCTTAATTCATAGTGCTAATGCATCCAAAGAAGTACTAAAGTCCACAATATTCCAAATCAAAAGTCAAATGAAGATTAATATCGAAGCAAAGTCAAATAGTAGTCAAGAGCCATTTAGGATTCTCAATTAGGCTACTAAAAAGAACTAATGGACTTATTTTGCTTTTGGGGATATGGATTATCAGGTACAAAGTCGGATTAAAATGTTAAAGAACAAAAATATATAAGCTACATGTAGGGCACTTGTGAGGTGCAAATACGCGATGCCGCGTCAGATGGGGGGAACTTCGCCATCGCTCCACATCACAGGGTGCATAAGCCGCATTGAGGCATGTGCCTTTGATAACACTATTCAAAAGAGTAAAAATAAAAAGAATCTAATACCAATCTGGAAGCAATTTTTATTTCTAAGCATGCTAGGCCAGCATTAGCAGGTTTAAAGATATTTTTTTTCTTTTTCTTTTTATCGAATAAGATGGTCAAAAGCATAGATCTCAAAAATGTGGAATGCTATAGCGAACCAGACCCGGTTTCAATCATCTAGGAACACACTACACTAGACAATTGAGTCACGTTCCCGAGCGATCCACCAACTTTGCAACCCATTTACAATTTAATTCCATTAATATTTGATAGAAAACAACAATTTTCAGAAATATAAGCAACAAAGAGTGCTCCTTAATTGCAACAGGAGAATTATTTTACCATTATTGATCCTTGAATTTGACCCTTGCAAAATATCATATATCAAGGGCGCTTAAATTCCTATATCTCAACACCGAACCTAAAGCATACCACATTTCCCCAGAGGACCATATAAGCCCACACCCTTGTACCCAATTCCAAATAGGTGGCGTATCACACTCCCGATCCAGTCCTGTGAACCAAAACGAACCGGGTACCATGCAACTATGGTTAAAAGATAATTTGATATAAGTAAACTGCTTCAGGATGTGGTTTCATCATTTCGGGTATCTAGTAAACCGTAAACGAGCATATAGAAAGGTCTTCATCTTCCAAACTTCAGGATAGAAAACTAGAACTTGGCAGCGTTATTGCTTGTGCCTCTCCACCTTTCTTTGACACTAGGAATGCATTTTGTTTCATTGGGCATGAACTGTTTATATATACAAAGAGACAATAATTCAACCTCCATAAAGTCTAGCCTCTGTTTCCACTGTCAATATCGACCAAGTATCTAGTGGTCCTGTTCTATTCTATTAATGGTGCACCAAATAGCTGTCTACCCTACTGCATCAGAAGACTTGGAGATTTATACATTGATTCAAAGATGGAAATATCAAGCTACTGCCTAATTTAAAGGATTTATTTCAAAATAAGCTTAATATAGGGGTCCAATGCCGAATCAAGCCTAAAATTTACTCAAATCTTTCAAGATTGTAATATGTAAGATTCTACAATCATAACGGAGCTCGTGTAATTAGGTTACCTGTTCTAGGGTTTTGGGTCGCTTGAGGGCGGCCCTCCTCTCGTTGCAGACGGAGCACAGACGCCCTAAAGCTCTCTTCGTGTTCGCCGTTGCATCACTATCCGCCATTAATTAGGATTATTCCTCCTTTTGATTGAGGGCGGCCCTCCTCTCGTCGCAGATGGAGCACAGACGCCCTGAAGCTTAATTTAGCAGGGACTCTTTTTTGAGAGAAGTCGGGGTTCTATTTCATTAGAAATTTAGAATGAATAATAGGCTAATTTATCTCTGAAAATACGATGGACATATTTTCATTTTTGACCATTTTTTAAACTTGTTTAGCACTTTCCACCTAATTTGTACTTATTTATTATTTTTTTATCTAGTTTCAGCGATCTGACAGAAGTACATTCTCATAAATAACTGGCTAAAAAAGAATTAGCCAAAGAACTGACTAAGGGTCTGTTCATTTCGCAAAAAAATTGGGAAATCAAAGAATAGGAAACATATTTCCTATAATAATTGTTTTGAGATTGTTTGGTTGGATTAAAAAAGAAGAAAACTATATAATAGGAGATGAGATGAGTTGTCACCTTATTATTGGATGATGTGAGTGATTTTAAAAAAAAACTTGTTTTGAGGTTGTTTGGTTGGTTAAAAAAAATAAGGAAATGAATTGGAGATATATTATTGCATGATGTTTTTGTTGTGCGCAGCGGAAATTTCGGCAGAGTTTTTGGTGCACAATAAGAGAGAAAGATCGATAAGAATTCTTGTTTCTCAAAGGGAACAAGAATCTGAAGCCTAATATTCCATCAAAGTGGGATATTTGCTCTTCCTCTCGTCAGCTCTAGGACTGCGCGTCGAGGGATCCTAAAAAACTATTACAATGGCCACAAACTCAAACAAACCAATTTTACGTGATTCGGCAAACTGCCTACGTCCACGGGGCAAGGAGGGGGAGATCTACTATTATAGGGAAAAAAATACAACTGGGTTTACAACTCTCACAATCTAAACCCTCAAATAGGCTCCTTGCTTTTTTTTACAAGAAAAGGTCAACCTCCAAATACTTTTTCTCTCTTCACAAAACAGCCGCCAAATAGAATTCACGAAGCCCAAGAAGAACTCAGCCGCCTATTCTCTTTCTCCCCTCTGCTTCCGCACCTGCACCTCCTTTTTCTTTTCTTTCGTAGCCGCAAAAAGGAGCTCCTGCACTCACCAAGCCCGAAAACCTAGGTACATGTACAAAGATATATATAGCAGATGCAATGTTTCAGGTGGGCCTTCATTTGTCCGCTGAACAAACTCCTCAAACGCGGTTTCCAGACTTCGTGGCCAAGTGGTTTTGAACTCTTCACGTGGGTTCATGGTCCCCACGTCCGTTTCCCATCTCTTCACATGATATTGCATTGAACTCGTGGTCCCTACAAGCCAATATCGTTCACAATTCTCCACCTCGGCGAAGTTTTCTCAAAACTGAGCCGACACCAACCAAACCAAATGTCTCACTTGTTGTGTCCAGTACATCGTGAAACAATTCACGACAACAGACTCAATCCATAACAAGTCGAGAACCCAAATGAGAATGCAAACACTCTCCAAAAGTCGGTATCAACTCACCAAATCGATCTCACCCCCATCAAATCCAACCCGGCTGCATCGTAAAGACTGCATACGTATCCTCTTGCCCAAGGAATCAAACCGAACGTAGTTCACTCAAATGGCCGCTAACGACCTCAATTCACTAGAAGAGTTCGCAACTCTTCTCCAATATCATCTACTCTGCGGCTGATAGCACCTCCAATGGCCTCAAACACCTCCACCTGAGCTGAACCAATGGTCATATCCAAACTGCATCTATCAGCTGCACTCGAGTCAAAACCCAACTCATCATCTGCATATCCAAACTGCATCTATCAGCTGCACTCGAGTCAAAACCCAACTCATCATCTGCATCCGAATCCAAATAACTTCCACGCTGTGTCACCTCAGCTGGAATCCCAACCAATGCAGAATGACCTGGAGTATGTGGGAAAATCCCCACCCAATATGGAGTAGCATCAGTCTCCACCCGCTGCGATACCTCTAAGGTCTGTCCAAAACTCTCCACCTGCTGAGAGTCAATTGGCTTCCTCATCGAAGCCTCAACCAAAGTGACACTACCAGACCTATCTTCCAATGGAGTTTTACCTCCAATCACAGCAGTTGACAACTCTTTAATAGGATGACCCAAATATGTCAAAGCCTCTGTCCAGAAACTCTTCTGCAGACCATTGCTTGACAACAAACAACGATCCTCCTCCAGCAAGGCACGGTTCTCTAAATTTGTCACTCTATCTAGTTGCCCCAAGATTTCCTTTCTAACAAAGTGTCTCGAAATGCCGTGAGCTCGGCTCCAATACAGAAACAGGTCCATCTTGTATCTCCCATCCAAACTAGAGTGAAGTACCTTCACCTTTCTGCCAATATCACACTTCTTCAATCTGTTGGATACTACTAGGACTTTCTCCAAAGGGGATTTGGTTGCAACCCAAACACGCCTAGAACAGTCACCAACAAAGGAAACCAAACGCCTATTACCTCCCAATGATGCCCCCTTGGAAGGCCCCCAAACATCCATGTGAACTCCTCTAGAACGACCCTTAGCACGGTGAATAGAGGTGCCACACTTCACCTCGGTCTTCTTGCTCACATCAACATGTTCACTGGACTTCAAACTGTAGGTCTTCGCACCCTCTTTCAATCTATGCGAGGAATCAATACTGGAATGGCCAAGCCCCAAATGCCGCAGTCTAGTCGAATCAACAGAAGTCGCCAGCTCTCCACCTGTTACTATACCTCCAGTCAAGTAATACAGGTTATTCCTCCTGACGCCCTTCATCAAAATACGAGAGTCTCTCGCAATCTCGAGAACCATGTCCTCAACACGAACCTTCAGACCATCTCCAACTAAAGCTCCAATTGAGATCAAGTTCTTCCTCAAAGAAGGAACATATCTCACATCGTTTAACTCTCTAACAGTCCCGTCAAACATCTTTATGCGAATTCTTCCTATCCCAAGGATCTGACATGCACGGTTATCAGCCATGTACACCACACCACTATCCACCAGCTTCTCAAAACTGGAGAACCATTCCCTTCTAGGGCACACATGATAGGTCGCACCACTATCCAACATCCATTCAGATTCCTCCGAATAGCTATCTGTAGGACTGATAGAAAGCGAATAAATAGAAGAGTCAGAATTATTACCATCCGATACGATGTTTGCTTCTGATGATGGTTGCTTCCCTTTTCCCTTCTGCTTATTCTTCATCCATTCGTCGAGCTTTGGGCAGTCTTTCTTCCAATGACCAGTCTCCTTGCACCAAGCACACTGATCTTTTCCTACTCTAGACTGTGACTTCCAATTCTTTCGGTTTGGACCCTTCCCTCTTGCGACCAACGCCTCCGCTACCGGCTCAACCGAAGCCTCCTTATCCTTCTTTCGAAGCTGATAATTCACAAGTGCAGCGGTGACCTCACTATACGAAAGTGATGCCTTCCCATTAATCAGAGTAAGAACGAAGGTCTCATATTCCTCGTCGGGCAAGGAACTCAACAACAGCAACGCCTTGTCCTCATCTTCAATCTTGACATCCACATTCGCCAAATCCGCAAGAAGCTTTGTGTAGTGGTTCATGTGATCTCTAATGGAGGTTCCCTTCTTCAACTGGAAACGATAAAGTCTCCTCTTCAAATGCAAGCGATTTTCCACACTCTTGGTCAAATACTTGCTTTCGAGAATCTCCCAAATCTTCTTCGCAGAAGTCTCATTCATCACATCATATTTTAGATCTTGAGTCAAACAAGATCTAATCACACCACACGCCGTTCGATTCATCTTCTTCCAAACCTTTTCTTCAATCTCATCTGGCTTGTCATCTAACTCCAAAGTATCCTCCAAATTCTGCGCGTTCAGCGCATCCAAAACCTCGCATCTCCATAATCCAAAATTGTTTGTGCCATTAAATTTCTCCACATCTATCTTCATAGAGTGGATATTCAAACTCTGAATAGTCTTCACGCCAGAAGAACCACCCTCGACTCCCGAAGCACCTTCTTTCCCCGACATCTTACGCACCAACCCTCGACACCCGAAGCACCTTCTTTCCCCGACATCTTACGCACCAACGAACGAAGAATAGATCCAAAACTGAAAGATAGAGTCTTTACCAAAAGATCCCACCTTTATCACCAACGAAGCCCTAAACGAGCCTCCAAATTGATCTACTCCTCCAACCAAACCCTAGATCTGGAATCTGGGCTCTGATACCACTTATTGTGCGCAGCGAAAATTTCGGCAGAGTTTCTGGTGCACAATAAGAGAGAAAGATCGATAAGAATTCTTGTTTCTCAAAGGGAACAAGAATCTGAAAGCCTAATATCCCATCAAAGTGGGATATTTGCTCTTCCTCTCGTCAGCTCTAGGACTGCGCGTCGAGGGATCCTAAAAAACTATTATAATGGCCACAAACTCAAACAAACCAATTTTACGTGGTTCGGCAAACTGCCTACGTCCACGGGGCAAGGAGGGGGAGATCTACTATTATAGAGAAAAAAAATACAACTGTGTTTACAACTCTCACTATCTAAACCCTCAAATAGGCTCCTTGCTTTTCTTTACAAGAAAAGGTCAACCTCCAAATACTTTTTCTCTCTTCACAAAACAGCCGCCAAATAGAATTCACGAAGCCCAAGAAGAACTCAGCCGCCTATTCTCTTTCTCCCCTTTGCTTCCGCACCTGCACCTCCTTTTTCTTTTCTTTCGTAGCCGCAAAAAGGAGCTCCTGCACTCACCAAGCCCGAAAACCTAGGTACATGTACAAAGATATATATAGCAGCTGCAATGTTTCGGGTGGGCATTCATTTGTCCGCTGAACAAACTCCTCAAACGCGGTTTCCAGACTTCGTGGCCAAGTGGTTTTGAACTCTTCACGTGGGTTCGTGGTCCCCACGTCCGTTTCCCATCTCTTCACATGATATTGCATTGAACTCGTGGTCCCTACAAGCCAATATTGTTCACAGTTTTGAGGTTGTTTGTGTTTGGTTCATTTTTAAAAATAAGAAAATAGATGAGATGAGATGAGTTGGAGGTATATTATTGGATGATGTGACACATACTTAAGAAAATCAATTTCTTGTTTTTTTTGAGGAAGTGGATGGAAAGGAAGGTTTAATGAGATGAGATGAGTTGTTACAATATTATTGGATGATGTGTGTGATTTTAAAAAGTAAGATAAGATGAGATGTAATGGGTTGGATGATGTGACACATTTCTTGTGTTTAGTTTATTTTTAAAGGTAAGAAGTGAGATGAAGTGAGATGAGTTGGAGGATAAAAATATTATTTTATTGGATGTGGTGGGTGAGTTTTAGGGATGTAAATGGATAAAAATATTATTTTATTGGTTTCCTTGTACCAATTTCATTTTCTTGTTTTTTAGAAAACCAACCAAACGGCCCCTAAAATACATTCTCATAAATAAACCAATATATTCATAACTAATTTACATCTAAGCCGATCCATAATACCAATCAAATCAAATCAATTCAAAAATTATTTCATATTTGTATCTACCTGCAATATTCAAATTCAAAAATTCTTCTTTGATTTTCTTCAAATTCAAATCTGAGTGCAAATATTTATCATATATTCATGAATATTGGTCAAATAGGAAGTATACTTATCTAACTAATGGTTTATAGTTTATGAGCGTTAAACTATTTAAATAAGACAATACTCTTATTTGATTAAATATGTATTTTTATTTTTCTAAAGAATTTGATTTTTTTTTCAAATAACATTTATATTCACAATTGAAAATTGTTCATTTATAATCTTAATGCATTAATCTTTAATTTGAATATTTAGTTAAAATTGATTTGGGACTCTTTATTTCTCTTAAAATAAGCGTAGAACTTAAGGTAAGAAACTTAAGTGGGTCAAAAACATAAAAGTCATGTGTAGTAGTAGAAGAAATAAAATAAAAGTGTGTTTAACAACGAATTTAACAAACATTAAGAACTACAAAATTCTAAGATTACCTTGTAAGTGTCACATTGGGAAATTTGAGAGAAAATACCCACATTTGCATAACACAAGATATTAAAGTGCTATAATTAACAAAAGTTATTATTGTGCAAATATAAAGCCTCCAAGGTATACATGTGTTGTCAAAAACAAGTGAAGGTGTATAAATGCAAAGCACACAAAAGTCGAAGGTGCTATTTAGCCATGTATCATGCGTTTAATATCTGAATACGGGAGTAACTTAATGCTGCTAGTTATTGCGCACGAACTTCCTTCAAACAAAATTTTGAAGTCACAGAGCAAAACGTTTATACAATATATCAAGTGTTTCATATGTTATGATGAGGCGGTTGTTTATAACCATCCCTTAACTCGAGAAATGTAAAAGAACGCCTCTTAAGTTTGACGGATGTTTAGATAACACTTCTAAAACTTCAAAAATCTATTTCACTCCTTAAATCATAATCAAACTATCAAGTTTATCTCGTAAGAGACAGTTTGCAAATAAAATTAAAATATTTTTCTCGTGCTCCATTATAACAACTATATATAAATATTTAAATTATGTTAAATAACATAATTATTTTATAAGTAGTTCCGCACAAAGCATCAGCATAAATAATCTGTGTTAGGCAATCACACACAGTAACGCCTATTTTACAATCAGGAAGCAGTAGTAAAGACCTCAAAGATTAATAATTCTAAAAACCAAATCAGCATAATAATATTATTAGATATGAGATGACACATCCGCTCATTTAGCAAATTGAGCTACCAAAAAACATCTACTCCGATATCACTAGCCGATAGGCATCGAAATTCCACTGTCTCTCAATGGCTCGTTTAGCACATCGAAATTCCACTGTCTCTCAATGGCTCATTTAGCAACCGATACGCATCTTTTCCAAACAAATATATTATGGCTTTCAGCAGTTTTATGAACCCTTAAATGTTGTCACCAAAACTTACCCACATGATAGAGCAATTCCACACTGAAAATAACCTTACGAAGTTATCTTTCTGTTCTCTAACATTGTGGAACCACCTACACATTATAAGATTCCATACTGCTCCCATATAAGCTTGGAGCCACACACAACTCAGAAACATTGTTAGAAGTCTAAAATGTCATATACATCTGTACTTAAATACGTTCAGATGTAGCCCAAGATGCCCCTCCTCCTAGGCTATTCAATTAAACTGAACCAGAAAAAAATAGCTTGAGAAATCTATCAGCGACGAGGAAAGCCACGTTGTTCATAAGGCGCCCAAGAGCCAGCACCATAACGTCCCTGCTCACGGCCATAACCGTCGATATACGAGGCTTGGTAACCCATATCAGCACCGTAAGTCCCAGTACCTGTAAGAGAAAATAGGAGGCGACTTTAACAGGAGAACGAAGGACTAATAGAATTAGAAGAAGGGCTAAATGCAGATACACCCCTTATATGATAGTGGTGCAGTTATTTATACCACCTAAACTTTTTTATTAGCATTTACACCCCTTGAGCCTCAAACGACATTATTTTATTTACCAAGTGATGTCATATAGAATCTCATGACAATAAATTATATTTTGCCCTCAGTTAAATAGAAAAAAGACTTAAGAGGGTGTTTGGGTTATTGTTAGAAGCTTATAAGCTGTTGGCTTTTAGTGGTTCTGCTGACTTTTTGCTTTTTAGACTATGTTAGCTTTTTTTTAGGGGCTTTTGGGTAGAATAATCATTTACCTGGTCAAACCTAGCTATTTAGGTAGAGTTTATAAGCTAGGTTTCAAAAGTTACGATATCCTACCTACTTTAAATGAGGCTTAAAGCTAGCTTATTGGAATGTTACCAAACAGAAAGATAGAAAACCTTCGCTAAACAGCCCCTTTGACCAAAAATAAGCTCCTCATGCTTTGACCAAAAATAAGCCCCTCATGAAACTCTCTCTAATTTTTGGAGAGGCTCACATAACATCGTCTGCGGTTAGAGATGCAAGTGCTAATAAAATATTTTAGAGGATATAAGTGGCAACACCACCATAGCATAGCGGGTGTATCCGCAACTAACCCATAAAACAATTGTGCTAAAAGATTACCGGGTCCTCTAGCTCTCAATTTCTCAATTTCCCGAGCCATTGAAACAAGATTCTTCTCCATTGCTTGTCTCTGCTCCATCTGCTCAACGTGTACTTTCTGCTCATATTCGTAGCCTGTCCTGTTAGCACAATGCACATTCACAATACATAAAATCAATCAGCTATATCAAAATTGTGGATTATTAGTTATAATGGATTCATCATGGAGATCCAAGTTGGTTTTGTGCTGTCTATCCCCTCCTTAATCCTGTCTTGGGCTAGCCAGTGAAAAGTAACATTAAGTCACAACAACAACAAAGTTAAAATTGTGGAAAACTAGTTAATGACATCCACTAGCACATCCACCTTACACCACTTCCTTCAAGGGATGGTTACTATAAATGATGGTGCTTCGATGGTGCTTCGTGAGGTAATAAGAGGTGGATAGAATATTGACTTCATTGGGCAACATGGGTTTTATACTACTTAGTAAGATTCATGATTTAATAGAACTTATTTCCTCAACCAGATAACAATTGATCATTTTCATGCCTAAAACAGATTCTTAACAACTTACCATTTTCAAACCTCAACTTGATAAGTTGTTAACTATTTAGTAAGATCTATGATTTATACTACTTATTAGCAGTTTAAAAATTGGAAAGCTGTTACGCTGTTCCGTAAGTATTAATCTTTTTCGCCAATGAATTTTAAACCACTTATTATCTCAAACATTAGCGAAAAAGATTTCATGGTATCCATATTGACTTCCTAGTAATATAAATCCATATAAAGTCACGAAGCTCTTTAAGTATAGAATCATTTAAGTTTGTAATTTTTTCTATTTGTTAATTGTGGGGTGACGCCACTCCCAAAAATATTGGATCCATCACTGATGACATCTAATCAATTGAAAATTATCTTTATCCGGCGTTTTTCCCACTAAAAAATGTCTACCATGGAATACAATCTATATCGTTAAAGGATGCAAGTTCGATTAACCAAACTTTCATGAAATTGTGCCAATCAGGGGGGTGTTAGTCAATTGGAACATTTTCATGCAAAATGAGATAATTGTTAAAGTGGAATAATTTTTCGGTAGTGGGATATTTTAGTGGGATAAATAGGAACAATTTTGTGAAACGAGATATTTTGATAAAATAACGTGGGATAAATTTTTATAATCATGAAGTATATGTTTATGCATTTTGAAGATATAAATACTATTTATGTATTCTAAACTTACTATTATTGATTAATAATTGCTTACAAGAATGTTCTCTAGTATTAAATAACTTTTGGTTAGACTATAAGATATTGACAATTATTATTATAATGGTGGTCTAATGATGGTGATAACCATAATAGGAAAGAAATAAAGAAAAAAAAAGAAATATAAAAAATAAAAAATCATACTCCCTTTAAAAGTACGAGTTCAGAAAAATCTTTTCATGGTCAATAATACCCTTAACTTTTTTAAATATTACATTATTATCCTAATCTATTCTAATTATCCTATCTTCTTTGAATTAGTAACTAAATGATTTTCATAATGAGACTTAACATGTTATTGGATAAAGAAAATATGTTTGATATAATTCAAATATTTTTCTTATTTCAGTTCGCAGAGAAATCTAAAAAACATATGCTAGCTAGCACCTAAATATTTTTAGACTTCGTAAAAAAAATCCTCCAAGTTTTTTATATTGCAAAAACATCCCTGCAAATTTAAAATTTTATTAAAACATCTTAAAAATTACAAATTTTACTTATTTCAATTCAGTGAGAAATCTGAAAAATATATGCTAGCTAGAAACTAAAAGTTTTTTGACTTGGGAGAAAATATCTTGTAAGTTTTGAAAATTATAAAAAATCCCATAAAAATTCAAAATTTATAAAAAACACCTTGAAATTTTCAAACTTATAAACACACTAAAAACCTACAAATAACACAAACCACCCTCGAAATTTTATGGAATTTGCAATAAACACTGAACTTTTTACAAATTGCAAAATAAAGCCCTCAGAATTATAAAATTTATAAAAATTCTGATAATTTCTAACCTAATAGTACATTGAAAATATAAAAATTACAAATATTCCCTACATAATTTATAATTTATAGAAAACACCCTTGAAGTTTTAAAAATTACAAACAAAACCTTAAAATTCAAAATTTACAAATAACACCCTAAGAATTTCAAACTCATTAGTAAATTGAAAGCATAGGAATTATAAATAGTCTATAAACAATTTACAATCAGTAGAAAATGCCTATAAGTTTAAAAAATTACAAAAAGTCCCTAAAATTTATAATTTATAAAAAAAACACCATGAGAATTTCTAATCTATAGACACTAAAACAAATATACAAAATTACTAACAACCCCTAAAAAATTAAAATTTTATAAAAATATCACACTCACTTTAAAAGTATAGGTTTAGAAAAAACATTTCATGGTCAATATTACCCATAACTTTTTTAAAAATAACATAAATGATTGAAAATCTATTAAATTTGAAATTTACAGAAAAACAACCTTAAAGTTTAGCACATTGCAAATTACCCCTCCAAAGTTTGAAAATTTTTAATAATTTTTTTGTAATTCATTGATTTTAATGTAATGTCTAATAGTTTTGTGTATTTGTAAATTACAAAATTTTAGGATGTTTTTATAATTTTAAAATTTTTGAGGGTGTTTCTTTTATAGTTTTTTAAATTTTTATTATGTTTTTAATGTAATACATAGATACGTCAATTAATGATGTTATTGAAGAGTAAGTCGTTCTTAAGATTATTAGGCCATAGTTAAGTGTACAACACATCACTGTTTCTAAGCAGTGTAATTTATATATGCAAAAAAAATTAGACAATCTATATAGTAGTTAAAAGGATTTTAACTCTAATGTACTATTTTTTATAAATTAATAAATTATATTTAATGTGAATCCACCATATAATTTTAACTGTGATCATTATATTTCTAATACGTTTGATTGATTGACTATATATGTATATAGACCATAGATTACTTTACTTTCTCACATGAACTAATATTTAGCACTTAATAATTTAAATTGTTACTTTTAAATTTAATACAATTTTAATTCTTATTTTTTGCTTGAGATTTATTCCATAGTTACAGGTATCAAATTACTAACTAAAATAATAATTATTTATGCTTAAATTAGGATGATTGTAGTTGGTTACTCACTATAGAATTTTTATGAAGATATATACGTTACTTTGTATAGCTATCTGCACCACCCATGTATATTTTATAAATTTTAATTTGACATATTAAGTTATTTTTCTTTGTAGAAATTTTTTCTTTGACTTTTGGATTGTGTAATCACTACATCATTATTGTAGCTTAAAAAGGACCTCACCTTAGATGACTTCAAGTAAATGTTTGAGTTGAACTGAAATATATACTATTGGTATTACGTTTATATATTTTTTAAGAAAATCATGTCAACACTTTTTAAATAGAAGAAAATATTATAACCTTTGATGTTATAAAAACTAAATGACCAATTGAGTGATTAGCAAAAGAGAACTTACATCAGAAAAGCGTGAATAATAAGATAAAGAGGAAATGTAATGACATTGCCAACAGTACTACAAATAGCAAACTACGATGTAAAGTGAACCTATTTTGTGGAGCCCAACTATTGGCTATAAGCATTGAAGTTTTCATATATATACTTTATAATTTACTAGTATGGTGCACGTGCGTTGCACGTGTACTCATTTTCATATATATAGTTGTTTTACTTTTTCAAAATTGCATGTATACATACTTCTTTTACTTTTTGAACATTTCTATGGCTTGAAAATGATGAAGAGACTTAAAATATACATTTTGGAATATAGTGTAGTCATATTACTTTTCTATATTTGATGAAATAATCGGGAATATGTTGTGATTATACTAAAAATATAAAAATTATATATTATAACGATATATCAAACAATTAAATAATAAAATTGATGTTATATATGTTGGATATAATTTTATTTACAAATTGTAAATTAATTTTTTTGTTTAAAATTAGCAACTAATTTACCTTTAATTTTAAAACTCCAGATACTTGGAATAATTGATGGAAAGTCAATTGGTCAAAATTAACATATGGTGTTAAGAATTAAAGAATATGGTACAAACGTAAATGTAAAAATAAAATTATTTAGTTATTTGAGCTCAAAAAATTAAAGAATAAATTAATATTTACTTCATTTGACATTAAAAAATAATTTTACTCAATGCCTAATAAGCTCGAAATTACATTAACAAACTTTTATAAATTGCACGTGCATTATAGAACTTCTACAAATTGAAGTTCGATCCTCCAAAATAGATAAAATTTCTCTTAAGTGAAAAACTAAAACTCCTCTCAGGTTATCTAGAGGAAGCTTGAAAAGCAACCGATTCTAATAAATACTATGACTTTCCTTCTTAATGGACTAAATATTTGAGCCGTTGCTAGTGCTACATTATAATAATAGTAAAAGAGGTTATGTGATGGGAAAGTTTTGAGGTTTTAGTTGGATGTCATTAAATAGATATAATGGTACAATTAAAAGAGAAGAATTTCAAAAGTTTTGATTGGATTAATGTCATTTAAGTGGGTTTGATGGAGTTATAAAACCATAAGTTAATTTAATTTAATTTAACATGCAATAATGGAAATGTAACTCTTGTGTCTAACAACGGTTAGGGGTGGCAACTCTTTGAAATATATCTTCATCTCATACTTTGTATGTGTTACCTCCATGAAGTACAACCTTATATACATCATATCACTCTATTAGTCAAGCAAAAAGGAAAAAAAATATAGACAAGTTGAGAGAATGATAAAAGAATGAGTTTATCTTAATAAAATAAATTTTTAAAATAAAACTATTAATTTACCATATTGACTACCTGACCTTGTCGTATTCCTCCAGTTTCGATTTACCAAGAGAACTAAGATGTTTATATATAGTACGATAATTAATCAAAATCCTATGAGAACTTGTGCCTTATGGTATTCTTACATTTAATTAATTAATAGCATGCTACTATGTAACTGTTTCCTTCAAACGTTGATGTATTGTTGCTTCATAATTCATGCGTTAGGAAAATGAAGCCAAGCATACGGTATTCATTACTATATAAGGTGTCGTTCTGTATTAAATATTAATATTTTGGAAGTTTTGTCTTTCGCCATTATTGTCATTAAAAAAGTGCTTGCATGCCGAGTATGTCTCTGCTAGGAAAAAACTAATGAGTTGATGATTTCGGTTATGAAATGAATTTAAAGAGATATAATATAATTTATATGTGTATATGTACATGTATGGATGTGTTTAATTCAAAGGGCTATGATTTAGGTGTGCATATATGTAATTTATGTATGCATGTATGTTTTTAATGAGTGCATGTATGAGTTTTGAAGGGCGTTTTAGGAAGAAATGTTTTAACATAGCAACCCACTTTTATAATAGTATTAGATTAAAAATGATAATATAATCTTATAAAATAAAATTGATTTAATACTAAATAGTAATATCGTTATAATAATATCATTATTAGGGACAATTCTTCATGACTCAATATGTTCTTTACGACATATTAACTATGCACTCCAAATTATTGTCTTTTATAGAGTCAAAATGTTTGAATATGAGCCTCCATGTTGCTCTCACAACAGCAAAATCCACTTAGCAGATGTGGATATTCCATATGAGTTATACGTCATATATACAATACATTGCCCTAGACAAGTGAGTTATAATAACATTTTTCATTCATATCGTTTAGGGTAAGATTTGATAGGGACCTTACATCGAAGAATTTTTTTATATTTAGAGCACATGGCGAAATATATCATAATCTCTCTGCTCTAATTTCACAATAAAATTTAGAATGAGCTATAAAATTGAATGAGAATATTAGATGATGTAAATATGAGTGAAACTGTAACTAAAAGTTAGTGTGAATATGAGTCAAACCACAACTAAAAGTTTAATAGATATATTACAAGTAAATTCATATAAAAAATTCCTTTACGAATTAAATGATCACTCATCTTTTAAAGACATTAAGATACTAATAAACAGAGATGTACTAGATTAATGTGTTTATAACTCACAAATAGTAGACCACGTGGTCACAATCTTGGTTGAAGGAAACAATGACGATATATCATTTGAGAGATGTTATTGAATTGATGATCAATCCAACACAAAACTTTATTTTCTTTTTATTTTTATTTTATTTTTATTAATTTAAATAATCATGATATTTAACCACTGCATTGCATGTGCATCTCAACTAATAACAAAATAAATATGAGTTCTAGTTTTACCATCTAGTTCCAAGCTAAAACTTGGAATAATTTGAGAGACTAGAACTCTTATTTTTGTATAGAAAAATAAAACAAAGTGAGATAATTTTGTATCATTATCCCAATTCTATACTTAACTAACACTGTAAAATTTTGTTCTAGTTTTAGTTCTAATTGACTAATACTATAAATAAAATATTATCCCACAATTATCCTAGTTTTAGTTTTGAGTTCTATTTGACTAACCTCCCAAGGGAACTATAGGCAGAAGAAAAGATTCTAACAACTTGTCAGAGGACTAATATGCTAGTAGAATAAAGGAGTACATAATTTTCCCCATACAGCTGAAGTCCAAGACTCAAAAAGATCAAAAAGCCAGATTGATAACTAGGCTTGCTGATATTGGTCTTCTAAATCATTAGTGGCTTAAAATATGGACCCCGAAACATATATTTTAACTACAACCCCAAATCTCATAAGTTATTCAAATAAGCCCCTCAGCTTACTAAACCATTAAAGCTTCACATTATACCTTATTATTCTTTACCAATTACCAGCTACAGGCTATACCCATTTATGCTTTCATCCCTCTTAACCTATGCTGCATGAATACGTGTACAGATATGTGATACGACAAATTTATAAAAAATACAGTACGGGCCACGACTATATACACATTAGAATTTAATAATTTACATAACATCAGTGTTGTTTTTTCTTTCACATGTTATGAAAAATCAAAATTTCTATAACACATTTTCTATTTGTTTCTTTTATTATCTATTATATAATTAAATGTTTAAACTAAAACATGCGTTATATAATTGACTGCACGTCCGACTAAATACATGCATATACACAAGGAGTGTCCAAGGGGTAGATACAGGTACAAGTATTGGAAGTGTCGGGACAGGTGTGGCTTCATGATAGAAGTCTCCACACAACATAACTCTTAATACATTAAAATTCAACTCAAATATTTCATTTTCCCTATCTTTTTCCATTGCTCACTTGTTTTTCTCTTCTCCCTCTGGTTTTGATGATTGTCCTTATATAAATGTTGTTTAATCTTGTCTTAGCAATAATTTCTAATTCAAATATAGCAAATCCACACCACATAAAATTTCTAAATAATATGTCGGAATAATGGGAAAGTTTAATAGTTCTAGGGGTTAAAAATAATGGTTTGCAAGAGGAGGTACTTATTTGAATGACTTATAAGAATTGGGAGATTTATTAATTAAGTGTTTTGAGGGACTTTTCTTAATGCTATACAGTTGGAGGACGGAGGACCAAGATAAGAACATCCCTTGATGACTTAACAAGGCTTGCTATCCTGATATGCAGTCATCTAGAGGACTCATATAAACAACTGACACTATTTCCATCTATCAAAAACACTTTTTAATGAAAACAACTACTAACCTGACTCGAACAAGATCCTCATGTAGGCTCTCCATTTCCATCCTCAACTTGGGTATCTGCTGGTTCTCAGCCTGTACACGTTTCAGATCTTTCGTCATACTTTGTATTTTTGTTGTCATCTCTTGGCGCAGAGCATCTAGCTTCTTTACTTCGGATTGCAACTCTACGGCCTCTGCTCTCATAGGCTCAACGGCACGAAGCTCAGCCTCTAGCTTCAGACCCATCTGTATATATTCTCTAGTTTTGACTTCTTTCTCTGCACGTATTTTAGGAATAGCCTGACCTAGGACGTGGAGTTCCTCTCTAGCTGCGTCTATTTCTCTTTTCATAGCAACATTTTCATCAAGAAGAAGCCTGTTGTCAGAAACCAATCTTCTAATCTCATCATGCCCCATAGCCAATTCTTCTTCGATAGAGTGTGGTGGTGGTGGCATGGGTCTGCGGTCGTGCAATGGAGGCGGAGGTCCATCGTGAAATCCATGCATCTCGTCATGAACCGGGCGACGAGGCATACGACCTCTCCCTGCCATACTGGATCCTGCATAGAGAAAGCATTAGGTTCTGAAAAGTAGAGTATTGAGCAGATCAATGAGAAGCAAATCCATGATCACAAACAGAACAAAACTAAGAAAAAAGTTCAATAAAGGATTCTCTATATAGGGAGGAAGGACATTGAGAAAAGTGTCCATCACTGGTTTTAAATTTGGTGACTGCACTGACACAGTCAGGGGCGGATTTATATACATGCCTACGGGTGATGTTGCACCCCTCGAATATGTAAAATTGCATTACTAAGCCTTCTAGATTTAAAATTTTTGCCCCATGATTTACATATATTTGCACCCCAACTCTTACAAACTTGTATCCCATTTTAATTTAGCCCATTTAAGTTAGAATATTAGTTTACTGTTCAAGAAAAAAAATCCCCTTCCGACAAAAAATTGCTGGATGCTTTTGGAGAGATGCCCATCATGAGCTTTCTTTATTGTCAAAAGAATAAATATACAGTACCCAAATATCCCTCCAGTCGAGTTTGAGCTACTTCTATAAAATACCGGAGATCTAGTCAGTATGGAGCAAATCAAAAACTTCATAAGGAAGCAGAGGTCTTACTTGTTTTCCACTCAAGATAATAGAGCCTTTACGCAACACACCCATTTAAATTCACTCATAAGTCATAACTCACTTGAACCGGTTTCATCCACTGTATGTCACTAAACTCCAACTATCAAATGATTCTCAGCAGAAAGATCTCAGGCATTCTAATTGTCAATGGTTAAAATTGAACCCTCATTTCATCAGGAAAAAAGACTCTTTGAGCAATACACTATAAATGGTGGAAATTAAGCTCAAAACTTCTTACTTGTGGAGAGTATACTTTGGTATTAACTACCCTCTTTTACTATAGTGTCATTAGTTACTGTCCTGACATTTGATTTTACAGAACGCCGTCCAAATTATAAATAGCCCAACTGATCTTCTTTCTCTACAGTTTCAATCAATACTCACTGTTAACCCATGAGCCTAACCTTAAGAGAACTAATTTCATCATAACCAAGAAGTAAAGAGCTTCTAACTCTAATATGACATAACATAGGGAAAATAAGTACAATGACCCATTATTAAAAAGAAATCTGGAACACACATACAAGGAAAATAGTATGCTATTTAAAATGTCATACAAACATACATACAAAGGACGTATGCTTAATTTAGACAGTATTTATGTTGTTTGTACCCAACATAGAGAGAATTGACAAAAAACAAAATTGTATGACCGCCTACCGTCCACGCCAATCCTAGCTTAACTAATACCAAGTTCCTGATCAAGTAAAATATGAACAAGTGAGGGTTTGCCACAGAAGACCTATTAGCATCCTCCAAACTTTCCTAAACCAAAACTACGTGTAAAATAAGGGAATGGTAATCTATTAACAACCAGTGCAGTTCTTTGGCAATCGATCAGCCAAGCATATTACCTATGAGCATGGAATATAAACATAGACATCCTAACATATGTTGGAAACCATATATCATTTTGTGCATATAACACAATAAGACGTAATGCATAATTTGTTTATATAAACAGATTTTTCGAGTGAAGTAGTGAACTATATCAAAATAATATTTTAGGTAAAAAGGACATGAGGTGACTGCTCATTTTGCTAATTGGATCATCAATAGATAGAAAGTGTTTAGTCCAGCCTTGGTGACCACATAGAAATAGTTGATCCAGAACACTCTGATCTTGGCATCTCATTTTGCTACATGACACCTCAGAACTAGTTTTTTCTCTTTTTGGGGGTAAATCTCAGAGAATTCCTCTAACTTTGGGGTATCCTACACAAAGTGATCATGAATTTTAAAATTTAGAGGAAACCGTTAAACTTTGGGAAGTTTCACAAAACTACCCTGAACTTTCTGAGAATTCTGCCTAAATTTTGGGGCAAATCCCACTATGGGCTTTGCCAGGGAAGAGAGAATATAAGGAAATGAGAAAAATATCGGAGACGCTCGCTCTACATTATACTGAAAAAGGAAGGTTATTTTTTAAATTATGGTATTTCGATGGGTGCAAGTTTCCAAAAGCTCAGGGGGATTTTTCAGAAACTTCTAAAAGATTAAGGTTTTCTTAAGGGCCTGTTTGGATTTGTAGGGGCTGAAGGGAAGTTAAGGTAAACTGGGTAAAGGGAAGGGAAGGGAAGGGAAGGGAGTTCCCTTCCCCTTGGTTACACCCCAATTTGGGGGGTAACAAATTTTATAGTATTAGGGGGTGAACCAAGGGAAACTAGGGTGAATTAACTTCACCTCCTAAGTGTTCCCAAATAAGGTGAATGGAGGTGAATGGTTCCCCTAACTTCCCTTCACCCTCATTCTCCTCAATCCAAACAAGCCCTAAGTGTTTAAAGTCCAATACCAATTCGTGAAAATCACCAAAAACTCAGGGGGTTTTCCTAAAATTTATCCTTGCTATGATAGAGCATAGTCATAAACAATGTAGCCTATTGCATCAATGACACAACATCAAGTTCTCACGAAAAAAATTAGCACAATCAAAATACAAACTGATTAAGCTGAGCGAACTCAAAAACCCTAATTCTGAGAATTTCAAAACCCCAGCTTTAGCAGTTGATTACTGTGCGAGCCCCCAACTCCAAAATCTAAAATATTACTACTGCGGGGCTCAAATTTTCACCCAAAATTGAAATTAAGATCCAGCGCATAATTCACATGAAAGAATCACGTACCTCGTTCGTTGGGGAATCGACAGAGGGAGACGGGTTCTCGGGAGTGAGATTAGGGATCGGACCATTTTAGGGTTCTACCCTTTTTTTAGTTCCGGGTCGGGTTCAATCCGTGTACCCAAATTGTTAGGAGGTTTTTTCTCAAGGTACACCCTACACTATCCTATTTTTATGTCAACCCCTAAAATCTGCTAATATATCATTTTTAAAGTTTTTTTTTTGGTTCGCATTGATGCAGTTTATAATAAGTTGCTTTTAAATGTTGCTTAAATCGGCAAAAATAAATGTTTAATAATTATATATCAAAATTTGCTTTTTCAAAAGCAGTTAAGTTATTTGGTAATGTGCTTAAAAATCATTACAAGTAAAAAATAAGTGAAATAAATATAATTTTAGCTTTTGTAAAAGAAAAATTTAGTATATAAATCTACAAACAACCGCAGTTGTTTTAGAAAGCATCCTTAATAATGGATTCACATTCACCAAAAGTGGGTCAGGTAACCACACTTTGATGAAGGAGCACCTGGATCTCTCTTTAGCTTGTGGGGTTTCGCAGATAACTCTCATTAACTTTTAAAATGCTACAACCCCATCCCCCTGTCCTTTAATTTTCTCAAAAAAAAAATTATTTTTTTAATTTTTTTTTTAAAAACACCTGATAGCTTGAACCACAATTTCACTAGTAAAAATATCTGCATGAGTAATTTTATTCACCCATGTGAAAATTATGGTTAACGCCATTTAAGAATTTTATGGAAGATGTTGAAAGGTTAACGGGGTTTTATGAGAACCCTAGAGCTTAAGGAGAGTTTTCTGTGTAAAGTTAGTTAGCTGACAAACTCCTTAACTCAAAGGGGATTACTGAATTTATCTTTTAAAAAGACAAACCTTTCTATTCAAGTCCATGATCTATTATTACTAGTGACTTATCTTGAGAAAGATATATAAAAATAATATGTACGAGGTAGCAGCTTATTTGACTAAAGAAATTACTAAAAGTAGAGTGTTGAGGTCCACATCTTTTTATGTGACTAACAATACGGACCTCACCACACAGCTATTTCTCGGTAGGTCAATTAGCAAAATGAGTCGTCACATTATATCTATCATTTCCAAGATGCATTTGGTGTCTCTAATGATGATATGTAATTTCTTTTAGAATATAAAATTGGTCAAGAGCAATTGTATAATTTTTAAAATTGCTAATAAAGCAGCAACACCACTTCCCAATAATCCTTGATTCGCCACTAAGCAGCCTTATGTTGCTTCTAAAAGCGCTCCATTTAAAAGCAAAAACAATTTCAATAAGCATACATAATAATTTTACCGAACACCATTATTGATGAGTTTTTAAAAAGATAAACAAATCGAAAATAGCAATACCAAAGTGGCCGGAAATACTATGCTCAACAGGAGCCCACATGTCACCACACCGTGAAAGTTAAAAGTTTTTACTCTTTAAGTTCTCCAGATTTTGACATTTGTAAATTGTTGAGAGAAAGCTATTGAAATACAAGTGCTTACATCGTCACACACATTAAGATCAGCTTCCCACCCTTTTGGGATGGACTGTGAACTCAAGCACAATATGACCTTGACGATCTCTTTCAATTTCTGTTTTGTTGTGTGCGGCGGAAGCCAAAACCGAACCGATGTGCTTCGAGAGACCAAGTCAAACAAACGCTGAGAGAAGGCCAAATACAATCAAAATAACGGCATGAACACAAACAACCAATTTTAACGTGGTTCGGCAAGTTGCCTACGTCCACGGGGCAAGAAGGGGATGGAGTTTTCACTAATAGAGAAGAAGAGTACAAACTAAGATTACAAATCACTCGAACTCACCAATTAATCTCACCAACAAATCTCTAATTCTCTCCAAATAAAACTCTAACCAATAGCTCAGAAAATACCTCTTTTCTGTGCTCCAAATATCCCCTTCACTGCTCAATTCTCTCTTCCAATTGTTCCATATATATAGAAATCTTAAAATAAAAAACATACTAGGAATTCCAAAATAAAAAACAAAACATATTAGGAATCCTAATAATCTGTTATCAAAACAGATTTGGAATTTTGTTACCAAAACAGATTAGGAATCCCAATAACCTGTTACCAAAACAAATTAGGAAACATATTAGGAACCTGCTATCCAATAACTCTCCACCTCGGCGAAATTTCCCCAAAACTGAGTCGACACCAATACCAACCAAACGTCTCACTTGTTGCGTCCAGTACGAAGTGGAACAAATCCACGATAACGGACTCAATCCATAACAAGTCGAGAACCAAAACGAGAATGCGAACAAACTCCAAATGTCGGGATCAACTTACCAAACCGGCTGCATCATAAATGACTGCCTACATATCCTCTTGCTCAAGGAATCAAGCATTCACGTAGTTCACCAAATGGCCTCCGAAGGCCCTCAATCAACTAGAAGAGTTCGCAACCCTTCTCCAACATCACCAACAAATCTACGGCTGGTAGCTCTCCTAATGGCCCCAAAGTGAAACAAACTAAACACCTCAACCTGAGATGAACCAACGGCCATATCCAAATCCAAACTATGTCTACCATCTGCACTTGAATCCAAAACCAACTCATCATCTGCATCCAAATCCAAATGATCCTCAAACTGTGTCACCTCAGCTGGAATCCCAAATGATATAATATGATCTAGAGTATGTGGAGTAATCTCCACCCAACGTGGAGTAGAATCATCCTTCACCCGCTGCGATATCTCAATGATCTGATCAACACTCTCCACCTGCCGAGAGTCAAATGTGATATACCTGCCCAGAACAAAATTAGAGTCTCCCAACTAATAACCAAACGAGCCTCTGAATTCCAAATGTGCAATCGGATCAAATCTCATATCCTCGATGTGACAAAATGTTGGGCAACCAAATATCCGACGCAACCTAAAATTTAAAGCAGCTCCACCAGATCCAATAAATCCAAACGCAGTAGTCGACAACCTATGACTAAGATGACCCAAATATGTTGAAGCTCCAAAACTCCTATGCAATCTAATGCTCGACAACAAATGTCGATCCTCCTCCAGTAAGGAACGATCTATTAAAACCGTCATCTTATCTCGTCGCCCTAATATCTCCTCTCCAATGAAGTGTCTCAAACTGTCGTGAGCTCGGCACAAATACAAGAAAGAACCCCTACCAAAAATAAAATAACGGGTTACCTTTCTGCCAACACACTTCATCCATCTGTTGTTGACTTCTAGGATATTAAACCAACGGGACTTAGTTACAACCCACCAATGCCTAGAATAGTCCCCAACTGCAAAAATCAAATACATATTACCTTCCAACGATGCCTTCTTGGAAGGCCCCCAAATATCTGAATGAACACCACCTAAAAGACCTCTCGATCGATGGATAGAAGTGTCAAACTCCACATCGGTCTTCTTGCTCATACCAATATGCTCAAAGGACTTCAATGTGCAGGTCAAAGCACTCCTCAACAAATCATGTATGACATAACCAATCAAATATCTCAGCCTCAACAAATGCCACAGTCTAGACAAATATAAAAAAGTCGTCAGTTCTCTACCAATTACCGTGCTCCTAATCAAATAGTACAAATTCTTCCTCCTGACGCCCTTCATCACAATCATGGACCCAAATGTGATCTTCAAACATGCATCCTCTAAGGTCACCCTATAATCTGCTGCCTCCAAAACTCTGAGTGAAATGATGTTCTTCTTCAACTGAGGAATGAACCTCACTTCATCTAACTCCCGAATCACTCCATCCCACATCCTAATACGAATGGTACCGATACCACCAATAGGGTATTCATGATCATTACTCATGGGCACGACATCCTCTCTTTTCAACTCCTGAAAACTAGAGAACCAATTCCTCCTAGGGCAATTGTAGTAAGAAGCACCAGAATCCAACATCCACTCTGTAGAGTCGGTAACACAAATTGACGGTAGTGCTAATGAATAGCCTGAAGAATCCGAATCTAAATTGTCAACACTAGCCTTGACAACATTCACCTCTGAAGCTTGAATAGTTTTCCTCTTATTCTTCCCGGTTCTATTTTTTTAACTTTGGACATTCAGACTTCCAATATCCATCTTCTTTGCAAAAGGCACATTGATTCCTACGAACTCCAGGATGTGGCCCTCTAGACTGTGACCTCCTATTTCGGTTTGGACTCTTTGCTCTTGTGACCAATGCCCCTGCTACCGGCTCAACTGAAGTCTCATTATCCTTCTTTCGAAGCTAATAATTCACAAGTACAGCGGTGACCTCACTATACGAAAAAGATGAATTCCTATTAATAAGAGTAAGAACGAAGGTCTTATATTTCTCATCGGGCAAGGAACTCAACAATAACAACGTCTTGTCCTCATCTTCAATCATCATATCTACATTTGCCAAATCCACAAGAAGCTTTGTGTAGTGGTTTATGTGATCACCAATAGAGGTTTCTTTCTTTAATTGGAAGCGATAAAGCCTCCTCATTAAATGCAAGTGATTTTCTACACTCTTTGTCAAATACTTGCCCTCTAGGATCTCCCAAATCTTCTTAGTCGTAGTCTCATTGATCACATCATATTTCAAATCTTGAGTTAAACAAGATCTAATCACACGACACGTCGTTCGATTTATCTTCTTCCAAACCTTCTCCTTAATGTCGTCTGGTTTCCCGTCCAACTCCAAAGTATCCTCTAAATTTTATGCATTGAGTGTATCCAAGACTTCACATCTTCAAAGACCAAAATTGTTTGTGTCATTAAACTTCTCCACATCTATTTTCATAGAGTGGATATTTAAACTTTGGACGGTCTTCACGCCGGAAGTACCCTCCACAACTCCTTCTTTCTCGACCATCTTTCTCAAACTACCAACAAACCAAAGTGGAACAAACGAAGAATAGCTCCAAAATTAAAAAAGATAGAGTCTTTTACCAAAAAGATCTCACATTTATCACCAAATGAAGCCCTAGAAGAGCCTCTAAAACGATCTGCTCCTCCAAATAGCCCAAGCGTAGTCCGAGCTCTGATACCACATGTTGTGCGTGGCGGAAGCCAAAACCAAACCGATGTGCTTCGAGAGACCAAATCAAACAAAAGCCGAGAGAAGGCCAAACACAATCAAAATAACAGCACGAACACAAAGAACTAATTTTAACGTGGTTCGGTAAGTTGCCTACGTCCACGGGGCAAGAAGGGGATGGGGTTTTCACTAATAGAGAAGAAGAATATAAACTGAGATTACAAATCACTCGAACTCACCAATTAATCTCACCAACAAATTTCTAATTCTCTCCAAATAAAACTCTAATCAATTGCTCAGAAAATACCTCTTTCTGTGCTCTAAATATCCCCTTCGCTGCTCAATTCTTGATACGGGTGTATCTTCTCTTCGGGAGCTTAGCGATCCTCATGAGAGCTTGAGGATAGATGATTATCATGATAACATAAGAATAAGGGTGTAAAACAGTACAGTGGCACGCAGGTGGAAGCGTGGAACCAGATGACGAGCAACAGATTTGAAGAATCCAGATTTTAGCCTGTGAGTCGACTCATACATGTACATGAGTCGACTCATCAGGTTGAGTCGACTCATGCCTGTCATGAGTCGACTCAAGAACTCAAGCCCTGTTAGCAAAAGTCTCTGACCAGTCGACTCATCAGTTATGAGTCGACTCATATGAGGTCATGAGTCGACTCATAACTGTTCATTATGAGTCGACTCATATGAGGTCATGAGTCGACTCATAACTGTTCATGAGTCGACTCATCGAAGGTTTCCATATTTGTTAAGGACTCTGTTCACGTGTTTTCCTGTTGGGTTTGGGCTTGGTTATTTACCAGATTATCATCCACGTTTGTACACCTATATAAAGGGTTGTTTTAGGGTTTCTAAATAATTAGAAATCATAGAGGTAATTAAGAGAGATTCTAATCATTGTATTAGGGTTTACAAAGGATTGAGAGGTTGTTCTCGATTCTAGTGAGATTGTGATGGAGAGATTTATAATAATTGATTCTTTATAATCTAGAAAAGGTATTTTCCTTCGCCATACTGAATTGTTCTTGTGTTTTAGTTATCTTCTTCTCAAGCCACCTTTTGGTAATTCCGCGACCAAATGCTGCTCGCACGGCGACTCGTATCAAGTTAGTATCAGAGCGATCAGATCCTGTGAAGGGGGCATTCTGTGTATGGTCCTGACTCGATCACAATACAAGAAGCTTGGCGAGGTCCTTATTTCATTGGAAGGAGTCCAAGTTTTAAGGAGGAAGAAGATGGCTGAAGGAGACAATTCCACGAGGATTGATGCATTGGAGAAGCAGATCGAGACGATAGGTTCGACTCTCACACAACTCGTCAGTCTTATCCATGGAGGTGGCAAACAAGGTGAATCTTCTTCGAAGAAAATTGTTGAGTCCGATGTGGAGAGAGTAGATTCAGATTCCGACGAGGAGGAGGAGACCGTTAAGGCTGCATTGCATCAAGGGGGTAAGAATTCTTATCAGAACCTAAAGATTGACTTCAATGTGGAGATTCATATTTATGATGGGAATGTTGATGTCGAGAGGCTTGGTGAGTGGATCAAGCGGATGGAGACGTATTTTACTCTTTATGGATATTCGTCAAAAGAGAAGATAGTGTTCACGACTTTGAAGCTTTCAAGGCACGCATTAACGTGGTGAAAATCCTACTGCAAGCAGAAGAAGAAGGCGGTGTCGTGGAACAAGTTCAAGGAGTTACTGAGGAAACAGTTCTACCCGGTGGGATTCCTTGAAGAGCCTTGGTACAAGTGGTACGGCTTGCGCCAAAGGGTCAATCAAACCGTTCAAGAATACACCACGGAGTTTCAACAGCAGGCGATGGTCCTCAACATTGCGACAGAGGAATATTCCGTGTTTATGAAGTATATGGCGGGATTGAACGATTACATCGGAAAGGAGATGAAGTTATTCACGGTGGAATCAATTACAGAGGCGAGCGTGAAGGCTATTGCCCTCGAGGGCAAGCAAAAGAAGGGCAACGAGGCTAAGGGAGACTCCAAACAGACGGGAGGCGAGTCTAGTGGTTCTTAATCTAAGAAGGAGAAGAAGAAGGGTGATCCAGGGAAAGCAGGGCTGATTTGTAGTCACTGCGAGAAGACAGGGCACACAGCTGATCGGTGCTGGGAGAAGTATCCTCATCTCAAGCCAAGAGGGTTAAAGAAGAAGGAGGAGAAAAAAGCATACATAATAGCTCAAGGTCCGAAAGAAGTCCCGGGAATGACAGAGCCTAATAGCAGTCAACCTTATGGCGGGGAAGCAGACCACGAAAGAGGACGACCCCCCGAGAGAGCAACTTTTTATTCTTAAGTTGCAAGTAAAGACCAGTTTGGTTGATGTCATTGTTGATTCGAGCAGCGAGAAGAATTTGATACGTTCCATTGGATGTTTGTCAGATTATCCTGGACAACCCGTACTTATGGGATAGATATACGATCTACAAGAGGCGGGCTCAGAAGTACACATTCACTAAGGATGGTGAAAAGTTCATATTTCGTTCGGCATCTATTCAGAGGGAGATAAGCTTGGGGACGGTGACATGAGCGAAGAGACTAGTGAATGCAAGCAAGAAGTTTGTCTCACTGTGTATTAGACTTCCAGAAAAGCCATCGACAAAGGATTGCAACTTAGAGCGAA
>NC_033801.1:110327867-110355872 GCF_001876935.1 Asparagus officinalis
GACTGTTAAGGCTGCATTGCATCAAGGGGGGAAGAATTCTTATCAGAACCTAAAGATTGACTTCAATGTGGAGATTCATATTTATGATGGGAATGTTGATGTCGAGAGGCTTGGTGAGTGGATCAAGCGGATGGAGACGTATTTTACTCTTTATGGATATTCGTCAAAAGAGAAGATAGTGTTCACGACTTTGAAGCTTTCAAGGCACGCATTAACGTGGTGAAAATCCTACTGCAAGCAGAAGAAGAAGGCGGTGTCGTGGAACAAGTTCAAGGAGTTACTGAGGAAGCAGTTCTACCCGGTGGGATTCCTTGAAGAGCCTTGGTACAAGTGGTACGGCTTTCGCCAAAGGGTCAATCAAACCGTTCAAGAATACACCACGGAGTTTCAACAGCAGGCGATGGTCCTCAACATTACGACAGAGGAATATTCCGTGTTTATGAAGTATATGGCGGGATTGAACGATTACATCGGAAAGGAGATGAAGTTATTCACGGTGGAATCAATTACAGAGGCGAGCGTGAAGGCTATTGCCCTCGAGGGCAAGCAAAAGAAGGGCAACGAGGCTAAGGGAGACTCCAAACAGACGGGAGGCGAGTCTAGTGGTTCTTAATCTAAGAAGGAGAAGAAGAAGGGTGATCCAGGGAAGGCAGGGCTGATTTGTAGTCACTGCGAGAAGATAGGGCACACAGCTGATCGGTGCTGGGAGAAGTATCCTCATCTCAAGCCAAGAGGGTTGAAGAAGAAGGAGGAGAAAAAAGCATACATAATAGCTCAAGGTCCGAAAGAAGTCCCGGGAATGACAGAGCCCAACAGCAGTCTCAACCTTATGGCGGGGAAGCAGACCACGAAAGAGGACGACCCCCCGAGAGAGCAACTTTTTATTCTTAAGTTGCAAGTAAAGACCAGTTTGGTTGATGTCATTGTTGATTCGAGCAGCGAGAAGAATTTGATATCCGAGGCATTGGTTTAGAAGCTGGGTCTGAAGACGGTCAAGCATCCGAAGTCCTATCCATTGGGGTGGATTCAGAAGGAGGAGAAACTGAGTGTAGTTGATCAATGCACTGTCAGATTTGCACTCCACGAGTCGTATATTAATGATGTCACGTGTGACGTCGTTCCATTGGATGTTTGTCAGATTATCCTGGACAACCCGTACTTATGGGATAGATATACGATCTACAAGAGGCGGGCTCAGAAGTACACATTCACTAAGGATGGTGAAAAGTTCATATTTCGTTCGGCATCTATTCAGAGGGAGATAAGCTTGGGGACGGTGACATGAGCGAAGAGACTAGTGAATGCAAGCAAGAAGTTTGTCTCGCTGTGTATTAGACTTCCAGAAAAGCCATCGATAAAGCATTGCAACTTGGGGCGAAAGGTGATTCAACGAGACGCGGGATGAATGAGATGTTTCCGATCGGACGTCAAGACCAGGTTCCTAGCAGGGCCAGATGGTGCAGAAAAGATGGAGGAGCTCGAGAGTTTCCTCAACAAAAGTTCTAACTTGAACGGGACTTCAAGTTCCTAAAGAGGGGACCCATGATACGGGTGTATATTCTCTTCGGAAGCTTAGCGATCCTCATGGGAGCTTGAGGATAGATAATTCTCATGATAGCATAAGAATAGGGGTGTAAAACAATACAGTGGCACACAGGTGGAAGCGTGGAACGAGATGACGAGCAGCAGATTCGAAGAATCCATATTTTAGCCTGTGAGTCGACTCATACATGTACATGAGTCGACTCATCAGGTTGAGTCGACTCACGCCTGTCATGAGTCGACTCAAGAACTCAAGCCCTGTTAGCAAAAGTCTCTGACCAGTCGACTCATCAGTTATGAGTCGACTCATATGAGGTCATGAGTCGACTTATAACTGTTCATGAGTCGACTCATGGAAGGTTTTCAGATTCATTAAGGGCTCTGTTCACGTGTTTTCCTGTTGGGTTTGGGCTTGGTTATTTACCAGATTGTCATCCACATTTGTACACCTATATAAAGGGTTGTTTTAGGGTTTCTAAGCAATTAGAAATCAAAGAGGTAATTAAGAGAGATTCTAATCATTGTATTAGGGTTTAGAAAGGATTGAGAGGTTGTTCTCGATTCTAGTGAGATTGTGAGGGAGAGATTTATAATAATTGATTCTTCATAATCTAGAGAAGGTATTTTCCTTCGCCATACTAAATTGTTCTTATATTTTAGTTGTCTTCTTCTCAACCCACCTTTTGGTAATTCCGCGACCAAAGGGTGCTCGCACGGCGACTCGTATCAATTCTCTCTTCCAATCGTTCTATATATATAGAAATCCTAAAACCAAAAACATACTAAGAATTCTAAAATAAAAAACAAAACAGATTAGGAATCCTAATAACCTGTTAGCAAAATAGATTTAAAATTCTGTTACCAAAATAGATTAGGAATCCCAATAACCTGTTACCAAAACAAATTAGAAAACATATTAGGAACCTGCTATCCAACATGTTTCTCTTTGAAAACTCTGTTTGAAAAAAATATTAGTTGAGGGATATTTTGATCATTGCGAGACAAGTTGCAAGAGCCGATAGGATTTCATGGGACAAATGAGTAATTGCTAAGACTTAAATGAACAAATATGAATTGTTGAAGATTTGAGGGGTCAAATTTTCTAAATAGTCTTTTTTAATGACACAAGTAAAACAAGATGCATTGCTCAAAATTATAATAATAACTAGCAGCTTTATATGCGCAGACGCACGTGGAAGTTATTAGAACATTTTTTTATGTATATATAGAGGAGAAAAACAATAATTTTTTTTGAAAAACTAAACTTTGTTTTTATCCTGTATTACTTTTTCATTTTTGATGTTGTGACTTTACTAATCGGACTACATATTTATTTTGTTTTCTAGTACTTTTAATAATTTATTTGGTGAGAAACAAAAATATATTCTATTTGATTCTATGTTTTAAACCCTTCAAGTCTCTCTGAACCCCTCGAATTAATTCATAGTGATGTATGTGACTCGAACCGAGTTCTCACCCGAGGGAGTAGGAGATATTTTATGACATTTATAGACGACCACTCCAAATATTGTTACATCTATCTTCTCAGAACTAAAGATGAAGTCTTAGATAGGTTTAAGGTGTACAAAGCTGAATCTGAGAACCAACTTGACAGGAAGATCAAGATACTTAGATCTGATCGTGTGGGGAGTATACCTCAAATCATATGATTGAATATTGCCAAGAACACGGTATTATTCATGATGTTACTGCTCCCTATACACCACAGTCTAACGGGGTAGCTAAACGAAAGAATAGAAACCTAATGAACATGGTAAACTATATGTTACTCAGTTCAGGAGCATCTGAAAATCTCTGGGGTGAAGCTCTTCTTTCTGCTTGCTTCATTCTCAATAGGATTCCCCAGAAAAATTCTGATACAACTCCTTATGAATATTGGAAGGGGAGATCTCCTAATCTGAACTTCTTCCGAGTTTGGGGTTGCTTGGCTAAGGTAGCTATTCCCGAACCTAAGAAGAGTAAAATTGGTTCCAAAACTATTGATGCTGCTTTCATTGGATATGCACCAGATAGCAATGTTAATAGATTTCTAGTCATTAACTCTGAAATCAGTGACATATCCAACAACACTATCATTGAAGCTAGAGATGCAGTCTTTTTTAAAAATATCTTTCCTTTCAAATCCAAAATCTCAGAAAATCCTAGTTCATCTCTTCCTTTTGATTTACCATCTTCCAGTTCTTCTCAGCCTTTCGATATTGAACCTCGAAGAAGTAAAAGAGGTAGAATTCAAAAAGACTTTGGAGAAGACTTCCTAACCTTTCTTGTTGAAGAAGATCCAAGCTCATTCCAACAAGCAATGGATTCACCCGAATCTCCTTTATGGAAAGAAGCTATAGATAATGAAATTAAATCTATCATGGAAAACCACATTTTGATACTCACCGAATTACCTCCAGGTTGTAAACTAATTGGTTATAAGTGGATATTCAAAAAGAAACTCAGAGCTAATGGTTCTATAGATAAATTTAAAGCTAGATTAGTAGTTAAAGGTTATACTCAACAAAAGGGCATTGCTTATTTTGATACATATTCTCATGTAGCCCGAATCTTAACTATCCGAGTTTTATTAGTCTTTGCTGCTATCCACAAGCTGATCATACATCAGATGGAAGTCAAGACTATTTTCCTGAATGGTGATTTAGATGAAGAGATCTACATGCACCAACCTGAAGGCTTCATTGCCAAGGGTCAGGAAAACAAAGTCTGCAAAGTTGTTAAATCTCTGTATGGTCTTAAACAAGCTCCTAAACAATGGCACCAGAAACTTGACAGAGTCATTGCCCATTATGGTTTCACAATGAATGAACACGACAAATGTGTTTATTCAAAAGTGATAAACAATGACTATGTCATCCTCTGTCTCTATGTTGATGATATTCTTATATTTGGAAAAACTCTAAACTAATTTTGAAAGTCAAGGATTATCTTTCCAAGAATTTTGACATGAAAGACTTAGGTCTTGCTGATATGATACTTGGAATGAAAACTCTAGAGACACTAGAGGATTATCTTACAGTATTGAGAAAATACTAATCAAATTCAACTATCATAACTCTAAACTTGTTTCCACACCTTATGATTCTTTTATATCCTTGAAGAAGAATGAAGGTGATCCTGAATCCTAACTGAAATATTCTCAGATGATTGGATCTCTTCTATACATATCAAACCGAACCAGACCCGATATAGCTTATGTTGTAGGGAGACTGAGTCGGTATACCAGTAACCCTAACCTAGATCATCGGTCTGCCCTAGAGAGAGTATTCAAATACTTGAAAGGGACAATTGACTATTGCTTGACTTACACTGGATACACTGATGCTATTGAAGGGTATCGTGACGCCAATTGGGTTACAGATTCCAACAGTGTAAAGTCAATATCTGGGTATGTATTTCTTTTTTGCGGTGCTGGTGTATCCTGGAAATCATGTAAGCAAACAGTAATTGCCAGGAGCACCATGGAATCTGAGCTGATTGTTCTTGATACCACTTGCACAGAAGCAGAATGGTTAAAAGATCTACTTTCTGAACTTCCTTTGGTTCCTAAACCCTTTCCTCCAATTTTCATTCACTCTGATTCTAGATCTACCATAGAGCTTCTAAAGCAAGTGCATGTAAATAAAAAACTCAACAGACATATTCAAATAAGATATAAGTCTGTACAACGCCTGATAGGCAAAATTGTGATCTTGGACTTTGTAAAGTCTGAGAAAAATCTTGCTGACCCTTTGACTAAGAAATTATCCAGGAGTGTGGCTCTGAATTCATCGATGGAGATGGGGTTAAGCCTATAAGAGAGGTCACTGACAGTGGTAACTCAACCCTTATTTGGAGACTTAGTCCCAATGTTGGTTTAATGTGGTAGAAACAAGCTGGACAAGTGACACTCGTGTGGAGCATCGACCCAGATATATTCATATATCTCTATGTAGCTTGTGCTACTACACCTTCTCTATGATGACGATGCTCTTATGATACATCTGGATAGGCTGAGTTTTACTCTTAATAAGCCCGACGTGTGTATTATGGGGGTATTAAATAAACAGCTGTAGTACCCTTTGAGGACTTACCTACGTGAGAGGAACCGTGATGGCCGCGGTTGGGGGGGACTGGGCTAACCCCTAGAAACTCTCATGAGTCGGTTTATTGTGAGCATAGCATTTAACGCTCAATTCGCTTTGCTCAATAGATGAAGACGTATGGTGTGTGTTTTTATCAATACCTGATTCAATGGGCCTAATTTAAGGCCTAGTCCATTAGGTCCCATCAGGTAGCGATAAACTCACTACTGTTGGATGTTTTGTTCATGAAAAGGCAATTTTGCCTTTGTGGATAGTCCCACATTGGAAAAACAAATGAATAGTATATAATATATAATGGTTCTCTCCTTATTGGGCTTAAAATAATGTTTTGGGTTTTGTGGGCTTTGCATATCTATCTCACACACACGCACGCGCGCGCACGCACGCCACGCCTCGCCTCGCGTCGCGCGCGCCATGCCCCACCACACCACACACATTTTTGCTTCTTAAGCTTTTATTTTGCACGTTTTACACGTTTTTTAGCGGCTGCATACGGGTAACGAAAGCGAGATTCGTGCGTAACAGTTCCTTTGATTCAGCGGGGGTTACACTTCTCCTCACCTATATAAGTAGCCGTAGACCTCATTTAGAGATACAACAACGAGAAGAACAACTTCGAAAGCTCTCTTTCTCCGCTCTCTTTTCTCCCAAGTTATTTCGGCTACACTTTTACATTTATATTTTGGGCAACCGTTTTCGTCTTAGCATAAGCTCTGTGACTCACGCCCGAGCGCAGAGGTCGACCGATTCTGGGGGTTTTTACCACTAGGAGAGAGGGGACAGATTACGCCAGGGCGATAGGCGGGTCCTCAATCTTCTAGGACAGTGACATCACGACTGCTCCCGATCAGGCCTAAATTTTCTAACTCTTTAATTTGGATTTTATATTATTATTATATTCATGTTTTGATAGCAATCTAGAAGATTGACTTTATTTTGCTGTTAATTTTAAATCTGCATTTTTAACCTATAGTTAACTGTTTTAATTTGTTAACTAATTTTGCCTCTAAATTAGTTGTTATTGTACTCAATTAACTAAATTAATTTGTTAACTAATTAATTTTATTTTGTTGCTACTGTACTCAATTTCTGTATCTGTCACTTTTCATATACATATATACAGTAAAGGAACAAGAAATCTTTAAGTGAACCGGTTCAAATTTTCTTGGATTAGTTGGTGTCTAAGGCAAAGTTTAAGGGTTACGTAAAGCGCTCTGCAAGTAACGAGGTACTTAATAGATCTTTGATCAACCTCTAGTACTATCCTTACCTGGCCAAACTACCCGGGTAAAACTTTAATCTTTTCACTTTCAGAGTTTTTGGTTAAGAGCTGGTTTAATTAAGTTTCTAGTCTAGTAGTATTGACAAAATCCTTTATTCTATCAGATTCCATCTACCTAGACTAATAAACTCGAATTGGACTTATGTCAATTCCTGATCATTCAAAAAGTGTCAAACCTGAGAAGTTTACCGGTATCAACTATAAATGGTGGGCTAATCAGATGAGATATTGGCTCACTACCTTAGGTCTCTTATCTGTTATTAACACTCCTGAGTCTTCTACTAGTGAGTCACAACCTTTGACTCCTGATCCTGAACAGCCTGCTCCTTCCACTTCTGGTTCTGGTGCTAGCTCCTTTTCTAGCTCTATGAAACCAGAAGAAATCAATTATCATTGTAATCATAGGATTCTTAGTGTAATTGCGGACAACCTTTATGACATATACTATGAGTTCAAAAGTGCAAAAGACCTATGGAATGCCCTTGAAACAGAATATATATGGCTATGATGATGCCATAATTTTGCGTTTCACTTCTTCCTCCTTCAATAAGTTCATGATGGTTGATGACAAGCCCATTAATGAACAAATTCATGAATTCCTAGATTTCCTACATTATCTCTAATCAGAAGGAAACACTTTTACTGACGACTATAAAGTTTCCTGTTTGATTAATAAACTCCCTCACTCCTGGTCTAGATTTGCTGGAGATCTCCGACACAAGTAATGAGATCTAACCTTAACTGAAGCCCTTAAGGCTATTCGTATTTAAGACCAGCATAAGAAAAATTCCAAAACCAAGAATGAATCAAAAGCTAAAGTAAACTTGGTAGAGGATAAGCCTAAATCTAAGAATTTTAAACCCAAAGGGAAAAAATTCAAGAAAAACCAACAACCTTTCGACAAATCTTTCTTCAAATCAAATCCTAACTCTTCCAGCCACAAGTCTGATGGAAAGTTCTGTTATGTCTATGGTAGAACCAATCACATGGCTCCTAACTGTTACTTTCGGAAAAAAGAACCGGTCAAACCTGCCCCTAAAGGAAATGGATCAAACAAAGTAAATATGATTAAAATGAATCCAACCTCCTTCAGGTTAGCCTCTTCATCTCATCTTGTAAATTCTTTAACTTCTTCCACTGATTGGTATTTAGATTCCGGAGCAAATATCCACGTCTGTAATGATCGCTCTTGGTTTTCAAATTATCAGGAATCACGTGGAGGAAGTATAAGCTTAGCAGATGACTCCACTAAACCAATTATAGGAAGTGGACGTATAGAGATCACCATGACTTCTGGGAAAGCTCTGCATCTGCAAGGCGTTTATCATGTTCCTTCTCTCTGTCGCAATCTGATTAGTGAATATCTTCTTCTGAGAACTAGTTATAAGATTGTAAAAGAATCCAACAAATTTGTGATTACAAAGAGTAATATTTTCATAGGAAAAGGTTTTATCTGTAATGGCCTTTTCAAACTCAATGTAATCAATTCCAGTTCTAATGAAATTCCTGAGCTTTCTGTTACACAAATTGTTGAGTCTTGTGATGTTTGGCATGGACGACTTGGACATGTCAATTTCCAAACCTTGCAGAGAATGAGTAAATTAAACCTTATTCCCAAATCTTCTCATGATCCCTCATCTAAGTGTGAAATCTGTGTTCAAGGGAAACACACTAAAAAACCCTTCAAGTCTATAACTAGAAACTCCGAACCCCTCGAATTAATTCATAGTGATGTGTGTGACTCAAACCGAGTTCTCACCCGAGGGGGTAGGAGGTATTTTGTGACTTTTATAGACAATCACTCTAGATATTGTTATACCTATCTTCTCAAAACTAAAGATGAAGTCTTAGATAGGTTTAAGGTGTACAAAGCTGAATCTAAGAACCAACTTGACAGGAAGATCAAGATACTTAGATCTGATCGTGGGGGGGAGTATACCTCAAATCATATGACTGAATATTACCAAGAACACGGTATTATTTATGAGGTTACTGCTCCCTATACACCATAGTCTAACGGGAGAGCTGAACGAAAGAATAGAACCCTAATGGACATGATAAACTATATGTTACTTAGTTCAGGAGTACCTAAAAATCTCTGGGGTGGAGCTCTTCTTTCTGCTTGCTTCATTCTCAATAGGATTCCCCAGAAAAATTCTGATACTCCTTATGAATATTGGAAGGGAAAATCTCCTAATTTGAACTTCTTCCGGGTTTGGGGTTTCTTGGCTAAAGTAGTTATTCTCGAACCTAAGAAGAGAAACATTGGTTCTAAGACTGTAGATGTTGCTTTTATTGGATATGCATTAGATAGCAATGTTAACAGATTTCTAGTCATCAACTCTAAAATCAGTGACATATCCAACAATACCAACATTGGAGCAAGAGATGTAGTCTACTTTAAAAACATCTCTCCTTTCAAATCTAAAATCTCAAAAAATCCCAGATCATCTCTTCCTTCTGATCTACCATCTTCCAGTTCTTCTCAACCTCTTGATATTGAACCTCGAAGAAGCAAAAGAGGTAGAATCGAAAAGAATTTTGGAGAAGATTTCCTAACCTTTCTTGTTGAAGGTGATCCAAGCTCATTCCAAGAAGCAATGGATTTACCTGAATCTCATTTCTGGAAAGAAGCCATTGATAATGAAATTAAATCTATCATGGAAAACCACACTTGGATATGTTGGACCTTAGAGGGGGGGTGATTAGGGTCTTATGCTAATCTAATCCGATTAAATACCAATTAAAATATATTAATAAGTTATCCTAGCAAGTGTGAAATACAACAATATATATTAGCTAGGATAAGAAAGATAAACAATGAGATATATCCTATATGATAGAGATATATGCAAGGATATATAAACAACACAAGGGTAAATAATCTAAACAAGATAGTGGATGATATAGATAATGAGCTAATGACAATGGCGATATAAGATATGAGCATAAATATGAATGAACGCCAAAGCACACTCAAACAAGCAATATGATCACGGAGTTCGGACCTTCCGTCCTACGTCTCCGCTCCCCACTCCCGGGGAGAAATCCACTATCACAACCGGGTTTTCTACGTTCACCCGAATAACGTTTACACCTCACAGTATCGGTTTTCAACGCTCACCGATCAACGTCACTCCTCACAATCGGTTTTCTAGTTCACCGAAAACTTCACAACACACTCTCGGTTTTCTAGCTCACCGAAAACCTTACAACACTCACAATGTAACAAATATAAATTTGTTCTCTACAATAGATGAGAACTCAATTAAGCACAACTCAATGTTACAATCTGTCACACCTCTAATATACTATGTATGCAAATACAATAAGCTCAAAGTGGGTGTGTGTAACAATGAGTGAAATCAAAATCAAACTAAACTCAAATATAAAATCTAGCTTAAGAACAATGATAATCAAACAAGTATGTAAATGTAAAGCTAGAGTTGAGTTTAGGAAAACTTCTCTAGATCAAGATGGAGAGATGGAGATATGAGCCCAAAACAAGAAGATAATCTCCTTCACTTGTGAAAACCAAAACAGCTTAAACCAAACCCTTAAACAAGCTTAGACAAGCTTAAACTCTTTTTAAAACCCTTGTTTAAAAACTTCTTTTAAAACATTCTTCTTAACACTAGAATTGAATACAATGGGGGCATATATAGCCTCCCAAGAATTCAGCCAAAAACCTGAGCAAAAGACAAAAACAGCCCCAAGGCAACGGTCAAAAAACTAGCCGTTGGAAGCTGAAAACAACATCGTCGGTCGACNAACTTTTGACCTCAGGTTCGGTCGACCGGTGCGGTCGACCGAAAACTGATATGTCAGGTTCTGAAAACTATTTTGCTGATTTTAAAATGCTGTTTAAAAATATCAAATAAATTCCAAAAAATGTAAAACTTTGGGAAATGATTGTAGACATGATAATAAACATGCTACTGTGACTGTTTATCAGAAAGGACCTCCCAAATGAAAAATATCATCATTTTACAAAATAGTCCAAAACATGAAAATATGAGATACTTGAATTTTGATGTTTTGACATAAACCAACTTTTAAAACTTTGTAAAATATTTTTATCGACTTAGTAAAACATGTATAAATTGATATTGAAGTCTATAAACTAATAAGATAATATTTTCACAAAATTACATATTCTATGCAATAAATTCAAAACACTAAATATGATTTCATTAAATATAAGCTTGTTAAAGATAAAATCATATATATACATATAAGCATGAAACAAAATAGTATTTTCCAATTCTATGCATTTGTTTCATATATAAGCCCGAAAACTATAAAACCAAAAACATATGTATATATATATATATATATCACTATATATATATATATATATATATGAAAACCAACATAATGTGTGTGTATAGATATTGAGCTTAACGTACTTAACACACATAATATAAACCTATACTAAATTACCCAAGCTTGATTTTGATCTTCAATAAGCTTAACTTGGTACACTTGCGGATGAAGCTTGAACTTGATCTTTAACTTGAATTGTATGTTGCTTCACTTCCACAATTCCGCCAACCTCCATTTGATATCGTCGTTGAAGCGTTATTCCATCCATCCTCCAACATATTGTTTGCCTAGAATAAATATAAAACACAAACACTAGACAAACAATATTAGATGTAAATTGTTTGTAAATCATCATCAAAACAAGAAGGCCAACAGGATACTCACCGGATTACCTCCAGGTTGTAAACCAATTGGTTGTAAGTGGATATTTAAGAAGAAACTCAGAGCTGATGGTTCCATAGATAAATTTAAAGCTAGATTAGTAGCTAAAGGCTATACTCAACAAAAGGACATTGATTATTTTGATACATATTCTCATGTAGCCCGAATCTCTACTATCCGAGTATTATTAGCCTTTGCTGCTATCCATAAGCTGATTATACATTAGATGGATGTAAAGACTGCTTTTCTAAATGATGATTTAGATGAAGAAATCTATATGCACCAACCTGAAGGCTTCATTGCCAAGAATCAGGAAAATAAAGTCTGTAAGCTTGTTAAATCTTTGTATGGTCTTAAACAAGCTCCTAAACAATGGCACCATAAATTTGACAACGTCATTGCACAATATGGCTTCACTGTGAATGAACATGATAAATGTGTCTATTCTAAAGTGATAAACAATGACTATGTCATTCTCTGTCTCTATGTTGATGATATCATTATCTTTGGAACAACACTTGAATTAATTTCAAAGGTTAAGGATTATCTTTCCAAAAACTTTGATATGAAAGACTTAGGTCTTGCTGACATGATACTTAGAATGGAAATCACTAGAGACACTAGAGGAATATCTTTGAGTCTTTCCCATAGCATTGAGAAAATGCTAATCAAATTCAACTTTCATAACTCTAAACCTGGTTCCACACCTTATGATTCTTCTGTATCCTTGAAGAAGAATGAAGGTGAACCTGTCTCCCAGCTGAAGTATTCTCAGATGATTGGATCTCTTCTTTACATATCCAATCGGACCAGACATGATATAACTTATGTTGTTGGGAGACTGAGCCGGTATACTAGCAACCCTAGCAAAGATAATTGTACTGCCTTAGAAAGAGTATTCAAATATCTGAAAGGCACAATTGACTATTGCTTGACTTACACTGGTTACCCTGATGCTATAGAAGGGTATAGTGACGCCAACTGGGTTACGGATTCCAACAGTATAAAATCTACATCTGGATATATATTTCTTTTTTGTGGTACAACTGTATCCTAAAAATTTTGTGAGCAAACTGTAATTGTCAGGAACACCATGGAGTCTGAATTGATTGCTCTTGATACTATTTGCACAGAAGCTAAATGGTTAAAAGATCTTCTCTCTGAACTTCCTTTGGTCCCTAAACCCTCTCCTCCTATTTCCATTCACTCTGATTCTAGATCTACCATAGAGCTTCTAAAGCAAGTACATGTACATAGAAAACATAATAGACATATTCAAATAAGATATAAGTCTGCACAACGCCTGTTAGGCAAAGTTGTGATCTTGGACTTTGTAAAGTCTGAGAAAAATCTTGCTGACCCTTTGGTGATCTTGGACTTTGTAAAGTCTGAGAAAAATCTTGCTGACCCTTTGACTAAGGGATTATCTAGGAGTGTGGTTCTGGATTCATCTAAAGTCTGAGAAAAATCTTGCTGACCCTTTGACTAAGGGATTATCTAGGAGTGTGGTTCTGGATTCATTGAGGGAGATGGGGTTAAGCTTATAAATGAGGTCACTGACAGCGGCAACCCAACCCTTATTTGGAAACGTAGTCCCAATATTGGTTTAATATGGTAGAAACAAGCTGGACAAGTGACTCTCGTGTGGAGCATCGACCTAGATATATTTATATATCATTATGTAGCATTTGCTACTACCCCTTCTCTATGATGACGATGCTCTTATGATACAGTTGGCTAGGCTGAGTTTTACTCTTAATAAGTCCAACGTGTGTATTATGAGGGGTATTAAATAAACAGTTGTAGTACCCTTTGAGGACTTACCTACATGAGAGGAACCGTGATGGCCGCGGTTGGGGAGGCAGGGCTGACCCCTAGAAACTCTCATGAGTCGGTTTTTTGTGAGCATGATCTTTAACGCTCAACTCGCTTAGCTCAATAGATGAAAACATATTGTGTGTGTTTTTATCAATACCTGATTCAATGGGCCTAATTCAAGGCCTAGTCCATTATGTCCCTCAGGTGGCGATGAACTCACTAAGGAAAGGTTCAAAGCCGAAAGCTACCTCTCCTGAATTCACGATACGAAAGGTTGCGATGAACTCACTAAGGAAAGGTTCAAAGCCGAAAGCTACCTCTCCTGAATTCACGATACGAAAGGTTGCGCAACCTATATTTATTTTGTAATTTATTGATTTATTTATTATTTTTTAAGTTTTTAGTCAATATTGTCTTTTGGGGGGGACTGTTGGATGTTTTGTTCATGAAAAGGCAATTTTGCCTTTGTGGATAGTCCCACATTGGAAAAGGAGATGAATAGTATATGGTATATAATGGTTCTATCCTTATTAGGCTTTGAATAGTGTTTTGGGTTTTGTGGGCTTTGCATATCTATCTCACACACACGCACGCACGCCACTCCTCGCCTCGCCTCGCTCGCACGCGCGCGCCACGTCGCACCGTACACGCACACATTTTTTCTTCTCAAGCTTTTATTTTGCACGTTTTGTAACGGTTGCATGTAGGGAAGCGAGATTCGTGCGTAACGGTTCCTTTGATTCAGCGGTGGTTACACTTCTCCTCACCTATATAAGCAGCCGTAGACCTCATTCAGAGATACAACAACGAGAGGAACAACTTCGAAAGCTCTCTTTCTCCACTCTCTTTCTCCACTCTCTTTTCTCCCAAGTTATTTCGACTACACTTTTACATTTATATTTTGGGCAACCGTTTTCGTCTGAGCATAAGCTCTGTGACTCACGCCCGAGCGCAGAGGTCGGTCGATTCCGGGGGGTTTTACCGCTAGGGGAGAGGGGTCAGATTGCGCCAGGATGATAGGCGGGTCCTCAATCTTCTAGGACAGTGACATCACGACTGCTCCCGATCAGACCAGAATTTTCTAACTCTTTAATTTGGATTTTATATTATTATTATATTCCTGTTTTGACAGCATTTGTATCTTCAATTTCTCTTCTATATTATACCATGCATTTCTTTTAGCAAGAAATTTCAAGTATAATAACTTGAAAATGTATATGCATTTAATATTTTATTTCTTATGATTTTGAAAAAAATTTAATACATCGTTGAATTAATGTGCTTGTGTACTTATAATGAGAGAAATTATAATTTTCCCTTAATTTTAAAATAAACATTTTTAAAATAAACAAAAGTTTCTTTTAGTATTATGACATAATATAGTTCAAGTTACAATTTTATTGTTCTCGACCTGTATACTTAAAAGAGTAGAAATTACTCAAGTTCTATAAAATAGTTTGATGGATGTTGAAACTTTTTATCTACATGAAAAACTATTTATATACACTATATAGAGGGGGAAAAGTGATGGAAGAGAATTATTTATAATATAATGTAATTTAGAAGACATATTTATATATTATAGTTGCCACTTTCAGTTTATAGCTTTAATAGTTAAGAAATACTTTATTAATTTATATTTTTATGATTTTATGTTTTATAAGGGATACGTGCAAAGGGGGCGGCTTAGTAGGTCTCATAACAAAGCTGTATCCCTCCCTCGTAGAGTGCTTGAGTTCGATTCTCGTGTGTGTCAAAGGCACAATAAAAAAAGGATACGATGCAAAATGGTTTTAAAAGAATGAGAGAGAAAGAGAACTAGAGTGGGAGAAGATGCAAAGAGGATTTGAAGGACGTTTTTACTGTCAATAATTATTGTTGGTTTTTAACATAATAATATAGATAGATAAAACAATTATAATGTAGATAGATATATGTACTCTGGACTTTCAGTACTTTTGCTTAGTATGGTAGGATGGAAGATAGAGTAAGCTAAATGACAAAATTAAAAAAAAATTTAGTAGGAAGTTTTTGGAGGATAGGTGAAATAGAGTAGAATGATGTAATGAGAGAGAAGATGTAAAATAAACTAAAAAGTGAAGAGATATAAAATCCCTTCAATTTAAAGGCACACAATAATGAAAACTCAAAGTAAAAAAAGTCATGTATCTTCCCTTTAATCCCTCTCTAATCAAACAAATATCATAAAAGTTATATCTTTGCTTGCACCTCATGTTGGAATTATGTCTTTGATTCTTTATATAATTTCATAAGATTTAGATAGGGTTAAAGATCTATTATAATTAGGAGAATATGTCTCATCATGATTAAGAGTTTGAATTCCATTCTAATTAGAAAGTTAGGCTAGAGATAGGGTTTTAGTTTTATATTCTTCTACTATTGGAGGAAAAACCAAGGAGAGGGAAGAGAGCCAATATTTTTGTAATCTAGAGTTAACAAAGGGTGTAGCCTGATTCAATAATATTGTGCGAGAGGCAAGGATTTCGTAGTCTTTGTCCGTGCAAAAGATTATAATATTGGAAGAGGGTTTCACAATCTTTATTCAGCAAAAAATTATAAGGAGTGAATTTTGGAGAGAATATGAGAGTTGATTATGTATGTGAGATTGAGAGACGAGAGTTGAGTGGTTCCTCTTCTTATTCTCCCTGATACATAGTAGATTTCTCATATTATTGCCTCGTGGATGTAGGTTAAAGTTGGTCGACTGAACCAAATAAATCTCGATGTGCTTCTTCTTGATTGTGGTTGTTTTATATCTTATTGATTATGGGTTGGCTTCCAAGATGCGGAGATCATAGTACACAGGAATACTAAAATTCTCCAACAAATGGTATCAGAGCCATGATGATTAATTTGAGAGTGAGTTCGCAAGATAGAAGTTGTACAAAAGTGAAGATCGGCGGTGTTACAAGAATTAAGATGAAGGGGGAAGAAGGTACTATATCGGCGTGAAGACTGTAATGGCGTAAACACTATTCACGTGGGTGAAGGTTTGATTAAAAATTATTAAATCAAATCCGACGGTGCAGATTAATCTGTCTTCTGATCGATGGTTTGGAGGCAGATTTCAATGATGCATGAGTTTAATCCTATGTTTTGGAGTGCTCTGAAACCGATGGGAGGGTTTAATTTTTCAGATTTTGCTCAGATTGGTCAGAAAATGCTAATAAGTTCTGAATGGTGATAACGTGATAAATTTAATGGCAGATAGGGCAATAAGTATGCGACTAATGAGACTGGCGTAGATAATTAGACCTGATTCTAACAGTAGAGTTGTCAGTATACAATTATTCAGAGTCATCACGGGAGCAGGAGTTGGTTGGTGTGTAGACTCGAGTCGAGAAAGAAAGTGCCAGATTAGGTAGAGCTCGCAAGCAAGCACAACTGAGTGACACGTATGGATATGGAGATGGTGGCATTGGACTTGAAGACAATGAGCATCCATATTCGGTCCAAGCTAAGTGATGGAAGAGATAAAGGCATCTGGCTCTTAGTGTGGAGTAGGAGAGGTGCACTGATATGATTCGAGACAAGCGATGCAAGTGGAGTATGAGGATAGCAAGCAGGGGAAATGCCACTGTCAAGTTCAATTTGAGAGGACAAGCATGGTTGATTTGCTTCTAATGTTAGAGGTGGCGAAGTTCTCTTGGTGTACACAAGAGAGGTGGAGGCGTCACAGCGAAGTAGATAAAAGTGAGGGTCATAGGGGCATCTAGTTGGAGTGCATGTGTTCCGATTAGGAGTGCGGGTACTTCGATTTAAAGTGCGAAAGAAATAGAAGATTCTAGCGGGAGAGGCAAAGTTTCAAGACGACGACGATATATCTTCAAGGGTGTTTGGGAATCAAATCCAAGATGAAGATTGTTGGGATTATGTCTTTAGTTCTTTGTATAACTTCATGAGATATAGATAGGGTTGGAGATCTATCATGATTAGAAGATTGAGTCTCATCATCATTAAGAGTTTGAACCCTATTCTAATTAGGAAATTATGCTAGAGATAGGGTTTTGGTTTCTCTCTATATATTCTTCTATTGTTGGAGGAAAAGCCAAGGAGAGTGGAAAGAGCCAATATTCTTGTAATCTAAGGTTAGCAGAGGGCGTAGGCTGATTCAAGAATATTGTGCGAGAGGCTAGGGTTTCATAGTCTTTGTTCGTTCAAAAGATTGTAAGGAGTGTGTTTTGAAGAGAATATAAGAGTTGATTATGTATGTAAGGTATAGAGATTGAGAGACGAGAGTTGATTGGTTCCTCTAGTTCTCCTTGATACATATTGGATTTCTCGTATTGTTGCCTCATGAATGTAGTTCGAAGTTAGTCGACCGAACCACGTAAATCTTGATGTTCTTCTTCTTGATTGTAGTTGTTTTATATCTTGTTAGTTTTGGGTTTGCTTCCAAGTTGCAGAGATCGTAGTACGCGAGAAGACTAAAATTCCCCAGCACCTCATTCAAACTTATCTTACCTTCCATCCATTTACCTTCTACCAAATCAATAGTGAAATCAATATCTTCCACCATAGATCTATGAAAATGAAGAGCAATCATATCGTCACTCACCACTCAACACAAATCAATAATTACAAACATATAGAAATTTTAAACAATAATTTAAAGTTACTCACAAGACAATTTCCTTCTTTTAATATTGAATTAATTTCAATAAATTGGGTTTTTACGCGTGCATGTGACCTAGTGGCACTTTAGAAACCTTAAGGATATTAATGTGAAAGATAAAAGTCATACATATAAGTGAAAATTAATAATAAATAAATTACAGAGGATTTAAGTGCTAAGCCTCCATTAATCATACAAACAAAAGGAAAATCTTGCAATTCAATCCAAAAGTATGAGCAGATAAAATCGTAACTTCAACTTTCACAACCTTGAAATGTTAAGCACAGAATTTATACATCACATGGAATAATGGTACGGAAGCTCAAGTTTCCCGCGTGAAATGAGATCCTCCTCGAAATAGCACCTACATTTAAAATCATATCATACTTCCTTAAACGACTTAATTTGCCATGTCTTTTGCAATTGCATTGAAGCCCCTAATTTTCCATGGACAAAGTCCCTTCACTCTTGCATTTTGCAACAACTCTTTCATGATCATTTTGTATCCTCTTGATGTTATAATCTGCAGCTGAGTTAAATATGAATGAGAATACATAACAATAAATTTAAATAAAAAATAACTAAACAAAGCTAGATAAACAAAGAGCTAGAAATTGAGGGCACTCCAATGCAATTAAGCTTTTCAGATTCAGAGACACTACATGCATTGTATTAGGCGACTGGAAACATTTTTTTCCAGCATGTGAGACAGTAATTTTAGGTCACCTGGAATAGTTTTTCAGCCCCAAAATATGTTACAGGTCACCTGAACCAGTTTTCAGACAACAGGTAAGCTGAAATAGTGATGTGAGGACTGAAAACACTGTTTCAGATGACCTAAAAAACTATTGAGCACCTGAAATAGTGATTTCGGGTCTGGAATATTGTTTCAGGTCACCTAAAAAATAGTTTTTAGACCTGAAATCACTGTTTTAGAATCTGAAATATTGTTTCATGCTACTTGAAATAGTGTTTTAGACACCTGAATCAGTGATTTCGGGTCTGGAACATTGTTTCAAGTCACCTGAGAAGCATTTTCAGACCTGAAATCAATGTTTTAGGTATTGAAGTCATTGTTTTAGGTTTTGAAACGTTGTTTCATTCCACCTGAAACAGTGTTTCAGATAGTTGAATTACTGATTTCGGGTCTAGAACACTGTTTCAGGTCACTTGAAAAACATTTTCAGACTTGAAATCATTGTTTTAGGGTCTGAAACATTGTTTCATGCCACCTGAAATAGTGTGTTCAGAGCTTGAAGGAATATTTCAAGCATTAGAAACAGTGTATCAAACACTCATTTTACTGTTTTATATACTTGAAATACATTAATATGATTTTAATACTTCATAGCTATAATTAAATGTGATTGAGTTATACCTTGTTGCAATTGAGTAGTTTTGTTGTAATACTCCCACTTCCACTTCCACTTCCACTAAAACCCACTTGTCACCATCATTTGTTTTAATCTACTAGATAACATAGCTTTTATATAAATTTTGTTACTATAAATCCTATAAAGCAACACTAGGTGCAAATCAATTATTTGGAGGCCCACGAGACTGGAAAAAAAAGAAAGAAACAAGTTCTCATAGGCCCAATCAAGAAAGCCCATATCAACCTTTCCACATTTGATTTTTATTCACGTGTGAAAGAGTTAGTTTTGGAAGTCATCTCCACGTTTAACAAAAATTGATTTGATTAAACCATTTTAAAAATAAATAAATAAATAAATAAAATCCTAGAAAAAAATCTCTAACCACCTAACTTCCCCTTATCTCCCCACTAAACAAATTTCTACAAATCTCTCTCTTTAAAACCCCCTTCCAAATCTTTCTCACGGGAAAAAAACAATAAAGAGGGAGAGAGAGAGACTTCTCACGGGAAGAGAGAGAGAGAGAGAGAGAGAGAGAGAGAGAGAGAATTTCTAATAATTTAAAATATGAATACTACTATTTATTTCTATGAACTAGAAAGGAAAAGAAAAAAAATGGTGTTGCATGAAGCCTAAACTAATAAGAAATTTTGAAAATGATTGAGGGAAGAAAATGCTTGCTCATATAAATCTTCACCTATTTAAAGCTTTGCCATCAAATTATTTATAGCTCATGCCATCAACTATTTACAGCTAATGCCATCAAACTATTTACAGCTAATGTCATCAAACTATTTACTAAGAATGCCATCAACTAATATCATATATATTAATTAGATTGACAACTTACAAATATTAAAAATCATGAAAAAAATATATGTAATGAGTGAAAAAAATCAAAAATAATAATAATAGGATTTATAATCCTAGGATCTATTTTTACTATCTTAATTATTGATTATATTTTTCTCTCCATGATTTTAACATTTCTATTGCTATTAGTACTATTATTTTTTCATAAATTTTTGTATAAATCAGAATATAAAAATCTGGGCTTATATAAGATATATAAAGTTTAACTTTTACTTATTTGAATATAGGAACTTGATTGAAAACCGAACTTTACTTACTATCTGCATCACCAATGACAAGAAAGATTATTTGGTTGTAGTGGTTAGTGGCTTTGGACAATGACACATGGGTTTGTATATTGAGTCTTGGTGTCTTCATTTTTTCACACATAAATATATTTTGGCTCGGTTTGAACTCGAACCTGACCTAGTTCGGACCCGCTATTAAATCAGACTCGTTTGGATCCAAGATACAACAATAACCAACCCAGTTGGGTCTATAACTCCTTAAACCCAACCCTGTTGGGACCTGTTATCAAATTACATACCCGTTATCCATTTTCCAGACCCGTTTGGGTCTATAACTCCACATTACAGACCCGTTATCCAATTTTTAGACCTGTTTGGATCTAAAACCCCAAATTTCAGACCCGTTTAACCTAGTTAGGACCCCATATCATATTTCAGACCTGTTTAAGTTGTTTTCTCACTAAAACCAGTTTTTGCAGATTTTTATGTAGTCAATTTAAAATTTGTTAGACCGCTTGACACCAACAATTATGCTAATTAGGTTTTTTTTGTTTATTAAGATGAATGGTGATATTTATTTGATCTCTTGATGCTTATTTGATCACTTGATGCTATGTTGATCACCTAGTGACATTTAATAGGGTTGATTGTACATGAAGATAACTCGTATTAAAATATGATTTATAAGCGTGCTTTTATAGTTATGGCTATGCCCTTGAAATCGATATCCTGATATGAGGTATTTTCTTGGCTATTACTATTGTAGCGTCGACTAGACGATGCACCCATCTTGATTGGATATATTTTGGGTCATGTTTATTTTCATAGTTTTACAGAAGTCATTCCACAGTAACTCTGTGGTTAGTGCACAACATTTCATGCATAGATACTTAAATTAAACCGATAAACATGGGGTTTTTAAAGTGGAATTGGACGAATAATATAACATGTATATAAACGGGTAAATGCGCATTCCTGATATCCTGAGTTATATATACATGGACCAAAGGACCAATACTTGACTTGAAGTCATGTTCCCGGGACGGTTTACGGGGAACCGATTTATATACATGAAAATATTCTTCTCTAATTCAAATAACATCTAAATTAATAATAATACGCTTGTATGTTTGATGATGGACAATATCTTGATCTCTTGATTAAGCATTTTCTTTCATCATTGTTGATTTAGAATTCATCTTTTCTTTATATGCCACTTACACTTACATGCGCACAATTTCTTCATTTTATATGCTTGTTGGGAGTTTTTTGACTCCCTTGGGGTTTGCATGCCCCAGACTCGGGAACCATTCTTTCTTAGCAGGACCAGAAGTACTTTGAGGATCAGACCCAGCGGCAGTGATCACCTTCTGTCCTTTCACTCTCTCAACTTCTGTTACTTAGGTTTTTATGTGTTTTAGACTTTTCATGTAACCACATGTAGTTCTCCTGACTACAATGTATGTTTCCTATTTCCTACCTTGGATAGTTATGGACTTGTAGTAGAACTTTGTCCTTACAGAGATTTATTTATCTATCTATTTTCTGTGTTCTCTTAGTTACATGCTCTATGTAGTAGTTCTTTTGGAAAAATTATCTATGTACAGGATGATCTAGAGGTGCAAATGTGACTATATTGTTGCATTGCCGGCCGAGTCACGCTCCAAGTGATCAAAATTGGAACAGGGGCGTGACAAGGTTTTATTTGTATCAGAGTCCAGGTTAGATAACTGGAATCTCAACCTGTACATAACTATTGGAGCTTTTAAAATAGGAATAAGAGTCTGAGCATGTATAAAATTACGCTCGTTCACCCAAACAATATCTTTTTGCGCTTACTCCTTTGATTCCACATCCAAATTCATTTCTATCTTAACAATTGATTTTTTTTCCTTCTCAAGCCAAGTGTATACGGACTTAGTCAATGAGCACATATAAATTTTTTTTGTAGACTAGTCCCAAGCTTCATAAGTTAAGCTACCATGAAAGTTTTCCGTGCTTCTAGCCCTCACCTTAGCAACAACTACAAGTTCATGGCTGTCTATTTTTTTGGGTGAAGTTATTTCAGCCAACTAGATCATCTAAATCAAACCATTTAGCTCCAGCTAGTTCATGCTACTAAACTTGGATGTTCTTTATGTACTAACCAATCAGGATATTAGTAGACTTGAAAACTTTTCAGTTATCTCCAGCTAGGCTAGTATCTTAACACTGTTAGGTCATGTGAGAGGAATGTTTTTAAGCATAACTCGATGTAGATATGCATTTAAAGAAAATCCATCTTGTGATGTATGCGCAATTGATTATCTAGATTATAAATTCTAAGAGTGGCTTTCCTACTTGTTAATATGCATGGTATCCAAGAATCAGAAATCGTATGGATGATATGGTATAAATTTGACGGTATATATTGGAAATTTGATTTTGTGAGATAACGGCCATATAAAGTTAAAGATTTCCTTTGAGGATATTAAATGGTTATGTTGAGTAAATTAGAAACATATTCCTACGATTAATGGATACAGATTTGGATTTTTTTTCTTGGTTAGGATTGACTATGATCTTGGATTGAGTAGATGTAATCTCTAAATTTAGTTAAATCGGATCTTCATTGGTTATCAATCAATTTGGGGTATGAATTGGGTACAACATTGATGAATTTGATAAGTTAAATTTTATGGTGAGAAGTGGTTCATAGCTAGTTCATGATCTCTTATAGGGGATTTATGATGAAATCATATGTCACGCCCCGCTTCCCAAAATACCCGGTAATCGGAACGTGAACAAGCCCGCGACGTATTAGATTAAGGAGAATAAATAAAAATAAATATTCCTCCTCAACCTAATACGCTAAGCGTCAAGAAATAAATGCAAAGGCATAGGTCCCCGAACACAGTAGCGAGAATATAATGAGCAACACATAATAAAATAATACATATCACAAATGAATATCATCCGAGACATAATATTCGGGTCAAACACGCCCTTATTACAAAACTATCCAACTGAATGCTAAAGTGATACAAAAATACATTGATCAAAAGGAAATGAAAGTGCTACACAAATAAACTGAAAGGAACTAAGCTTCGGTTTATTCTTCTGCTCCATCTGCTAGGCACTCCTGTTGAGAATACTCTGGCTCTAGCTTGTCTCCAAGCTGGACATGTTCTTCCTCTAAGTCTGACATACACCAGAGAAAACAGGTGTATGTCAGCGTGCATGGCACACGTCAAGACTCCACAAAAGAAAAGAATGAACGAAAACCCAATGCAAAAAACAATACAAAAACAGAAATGACAAGAAACGTGCAACTGGAAGTCCAACAAAATCAACATGCGAAAACACTACTAAAACATGATAATTATAAGGCTAACTGCACACTGTAACCGGGTCGAGTACTAGCCATCCTAAAAACTCACTGGTCCACATCTCACATAGAGTCAATATTCATATTACCGGATAGCTGACTGTTCATAAATCCTCTACGCGCATCCAATACCGCTACACGAATCGGTCAGAGGACTACACGCAATCCTCAAGCAAAGCTCAGGTGACGAAACAGGTCACGGACTAAAGTGACTACACGAATTCACTTTAGCCCAACAAACCAACCCCAGTGACTACATGAATTCACTGGCGTGAGCCTAGAAGATAGATCAACAGCCACATCCGATCACATGAACAAAGACTTCCCCATTTCAGCTCTTCTCGTTTTTCTAAGTCAACAATCAAAATCCACAATATCTCTGGTTCACCACCTAAATTCAGTCAACGCACCCACACATGTCACTAGATCGGTTCATGACGCACGAGGCCACTAAGTCATGAACTACTAAGGTTCTCAATCACAACAAGGAGATAATAATAACACTAATTTCATGCAAGAATATCATGACATGTCAAATATATTAAAATAAAGATCGTAAAACATGAAATGTAATCATGAACAGTAAAAACATGCATGTAGTCCGGTTTTATTAATATCTTGTTATTCAAACTTCTAAACTACTCATAAAAATTATCCGCAGCTAGTTAACACCTAATATAACTATGGTTAAAAGGAAAATCAGAAACCGTGATTATTTTGCACATGAAATATCACAGTCTACAACTACCAAAACAAGATCATAAATTAATTAATTCCAAAATAAATAATTCTTTTTCAAAATAAAATTCCTTTAAATCATAATAATTATCAAAAATATAATTCTTTTAGCGAAAATAACTTAACAACTCAAAATGACCCCTTTTTCGAAATAAATAATTTTAAATTATCTATTCTAATAATTATTCAAAACCAACCTTTTTTCCAAATAAATCTTTTTCTCATCATAATAATTCTAAAAACATCTCAACATAACCATTTTTACACAATTTTCTCATCATAATAATTCTAAAAACATCTCAACATAACCATTTTTACACAAAATAATTTTCCTTTAAACTATTCATCATACTATCATTATTTAATATCTCAACATAACCATTTTTACACAAAATAATTTTCCTTTAAACTATTCATCATACTATCATTATTTAATTTTATTCATTAACAAGCCCACACAGAATATCACAGTATAAATATACAACAACATAAACGAAACACAGTCTAATCTATGCATATACTTAGTTAATTCATAATTGATCTGAAATTGTAGTGAATAACAATTGGAAAAATGGGATTTTGCCTCGGGTTGTGTCGAACGATTCAACGCCGACGTGTGAGTTCGCGGGTCTGATCGGAGCTATTGGGTGCTGTCGTCAGCGGGAGAGGTCACCGACGACGTCGACGGTGAGGCGAGGATAGCAACGTGAAGGGGGCGACGGCACGGGATCTCGACAGGGAGGAGAGAGGGGGCTGTCGGGTTCGACGGGGCTGTCGGCGTCGAGGGTTGCAGTGAAGGTCAGGTTCAGACGGAACAGTGGCTGGGGTGTGGGGAGATGGAAGAGGAGGTCGGCGACGAGGCTACAGGGGGCTTGGGCGCGAATCTGGGGCGGCTCGGTGTTTGCTCTGAAAGTTGCTGTTTTCATTGCTATCGAATCTATTACAACTTTAGTCGTTACAATAAACTCGAATAAAATAAAAAGTTGATCTTTTTATAAGATCTCCTTACACAATGAAAATAAAACAAGTTTACAACTTTATCAAACAAACGCAGAGATCGTTCATCGGTCTTCTGCTTGCGTGGGATCTTTACCTGTGCCGGGGTTTATCCGTGGACCACCGTCGATCAGATCTGATCACCGAAAAATCGGGCAGAGCTTCGTTGATTCGCGAAGGAATCAAGAAACCGTAGCGCTTATCTCGGCAACGGCGAGATAATTTCGATCACTCTTCACTCCGGCAGGGCTTCGCCAATGCACCAAAATTCCAGCCTTCAAAAAATGAGGCCTAAGGCTTGTATTTATAGGCATGAGGGGTAACGGAGCGGTTAAAACGGACTACAGGGCCCAAATCTGCGTTGGGACACCCCTGGGGTGTCTCGAAAAATCCAAGACACCCCTGGGGTGTCTCGGAAAATCCGAGACACCCTTGGGGTGTCTCGCATTGACCGAGACGCTCCGTTGAGGTGCATTCGTCCGCTTCCGCTGTAAATTCTTTGTCCGAACTCGGATTTTAGTGATTCGAAGTACGTTGGAAGTCTGACGAAGAGTTCTATCAGCTCCGATGGTTGGATTATCTGTAGGATGAATGAGACACGAAAGACGTTGTTCCTTTTGTAAACATCGCGGGGCTCTCGATTAGCCCGTGCCTTCGTAGTTCCGGAATTCTGTCGACTCGCGTAGTTCGTCGATTCACTTCAAGCGTTCACCGACGTCAATTGAACTGCTGTGAACCGGATAGTGATGTTCATTATCATTCTTTAACACTGAGCTGTTCGTGGAGACCTATAGGCAATTTTTGATGCCTACAGATACCCCCTCCAAAGCGTTCCAGACTCGTTTCTTTTATAGAGGAGGCTGGAATACTTTGGATGTGATTGGTCCAGCCTTTATTCGGCGTAAAGGACCTGTAGTTAGCTTCAACTCTTGGCTCCTTCGATTTTTGGTCTATTCAATGCTTTGGTCTACAGCTGATGAATTGAGTTTGGCTCGTGCCATTGAGTTGACTTTGAACTACCTTCGTCACATTGTGTTGACTTAGGGTTTCAGATCACCGTATGTTGACTTTTTGTCGCAACGCGTTGACTGGCGTTGACCTAGGGTTACGCGTTGACCAGCGTTGACTTAGGGTTACGCGTTGACCGGCATTGACCCTAGGGTTTCGAGCGTCGAACTTTGACTTTTTGGTCGCAACGCGTTGACTGGCGTTGATCTAGGGTTACGCGTTGACCGGCGTTGACCCTAGGGTTTTGCATTTCAAACGTTGACACAGTTTATGCTCGTACGTTTACTAGAGTATTGATGCGGCATAAACATGTACCAAAAAGGTTGCAAGTGCACAACCGTGTCAAGTTATAGTATTTAAGATATCGATCCCACGAGGAAGGTGTTTTGTAGGAGAAAATATAAAATCGGTTCTTATGTTGTGTGCGTGACAAATAGGAGTGATAAGTGAATGTGATTGTGAAGAGATTGAGAGAGTGAAAATGGTAGTGTGTGAAACGGCGCAAAATTTAAGTGAGAGTGGATGTGACAAAGAAGGAGTGTGATCAATAAGGTGAGAAAAGAAATTAAAGATGGTGGATTCAATTATAGATATGGGTAATCTAAAATTAAACCAACTTCTTAGAAAATGGTGATTCCCTAGAGGGTTCTAGCCTAAAGGCGAATCAAACAAAATAAAAATAAACAAAAAGAAAAACTAAACCCAAGAGGGTTCTAGCCTCAAGGTGAATAGTACAAGAAATTAAAATCTAACTACAAAATAAATTGCAAAATCTAAACTACAAAATAAAATTGCAAGAATTAAATGCAAGAAAATAAATCTACTCTATAAGCATGAAATAAATCTAAGGCAAGAGGGTTCTAGCCTCTTGGCTATTTAACAAGAAAATAAAATCTAAACTACAAGCATAGAAATAAATCTACACTAATAAGCAATAAAAAGGAAATAAAAGAGAAAAAGGAAAGAAAATGCAAACCTCTAAATAATTCTTCATCTCCATCTTCATCATCCAACAAAGAGAAGAAATATTTAAAGTGGTGAAAAAATTATTATTATTAATTGCAACTAAAGTTACAATTTTGGAAGGCCTTCTCAATTAAGAGTAGCCCTCCTCTCCAAAAGGAGTTTACAAAATTTTCACACCTCTAACCCCTCACTCTCTACCCCTATTTATAGTAAACATCAGTGAATGAGAGCCATTGGATCAAACTTGAGCCCCAAGACAAGCAAAATCAGCCATTGACGCGCGCTACAGTAATCTGGTATCGATGCAGGCATCGATGCAGGTATCGATGCCAGCATCGATGCCCACATCGATGCCAACATCGATAC
>NC_033801.1:110357455-110394242 GCF_001876935.1 Asparagus officinalis
TTCTTTTTTTTTCTTTTTTTTCTCTTTTTTTTTCTTTTTCTTTTAAGCAACTGAACAAGAAACTCTCAAATGAGAGAAGAATAAATTCTTTTTATTATTCTGAAATAAACAAAATAAACAATGTAGAATGAAATATTCAACATGAAGAGTTCCTGTTCTACATTGAATCCTACCTTACTGTTGAAAATTCTTCCCCGGATTTTAAACAAATTCAGAATGATATAATCAATAATGTGAATTTTTAAGCATTTCGGGGTGTTCAATAATTCTTGCAACAAGGTAAGGTAGGTATTATTGGTGTCATGCATTTTGTATTTCTTAATGAACTTAGACTCTTGTACTGTGAAGTTTTGTTTTCTAACAACCAATTCTTCTGTGAAGTTCTGAAAATTTGGTTGTTGATTATTCTCCAAGAATCTAAGTTCATCAAGAAAGAGTTCTTCAAAATTTAATTCAAAGCAGCAAATGTTTAACACAGTTTTATTATTCTCAAGGACCTGATCTGCTTCTTCTAAAAACTCTAACTCTTCATCAAAAATTTCCTCAAAACTTAAATCACACTCTTCTTCTTCTTCTTCTTCTTCTGATCTTTCCTGAATGTAGTTTATTTCTAGAGGCTGATTATTTGGTTGGTCCCCTGGATTAAAAATGTTGAGATCAGCAGTCAAATTCCCAAAGGACAGCTTCATTTGACCAGTTCTACAGTTGATGAGAGCATTAGAAGTGGCTAAGAACGGTCGTCCTAAGATGACAGGTGTCTGTCCTTTGGGATTGGAAACAGGCTGTGTTTCCAAGACTACAAAATCTACTGGAAAAATAAAATCTCCAACCTTAATCAGAACATCCTCTAACTCACCCATAGGGACCTTGACAGATCTATCAGCCAACTGTAAGGTGCATTTGGTTGGGTTCAGTACACCTAGACCCAATTGCTGATAGACTGAATATGGAAGCAAATTGACACTGGCCCCTAAGTCTAAAAGCGCCTTATCAATGTGAGTATTACCAATGATACATGAAATGATGGGGGAACCTGGATCTTTACGTTTCAAAGGTATGGGATTTGACAGCATTTCACTGATATTGGCGGCTAAAAAGACTTTCTTTGGGACATTTATTCTCCTCTTCTTAGTGCACAATTCTTTTAAAAATTTAGCATAAGATGGAATTTGTTCAATTACATCTAAGAGAGGAATGTTGACCTTAACCTGCTTGAATGTCTCTAGGATTTTCTCCTCCTGAGGAGAGTGTTTCCTAGACCTGAGTCTATCTGGAAAGGGAGCAACCGGTCTAAATCTATCAAAAGCAGGCTCAGGTTCGGGTTCAGGTTCTTGGTCATCTGAGGGGAGTGATTGTTGAATAGATTCATCAGAAGGAGAAGGAGAAGGAATTTGTACAGGATCAAGAGTTTGACTTGGCGGAGTTCTCACTTGATTATCGACCTGTCTACCTGACCGAAGTGAATGGATTGCATTCACTTGAGCTTCATAGGATGAACTGCATCCTGTGTTATTAGGGTTGACCACGGGTTGACTCGGAAATTTTCCTTTCTCTCTTTCACTCACGGCACTAGCTAGTTGACCAAGTTGGGATTCTAATCTAGCTATAGCTTGAGTGTTGGAGTTGAGCATTTGTCCGGTTGATTGCATGAAGGAATTCAACGTGCTAGATGTTTGAGTCAACATATTCGTGGTTTGAGTAGAGGCCTTAATTATGGTTTCTAAACCCCTTTCCAAGACATTGAGACGTTTATCTTGATCTGGATTGTGAGGAGTTTGAATTACAGCTTGATGAGGAGGAGACTGATTTTGATACGGCAGATTGGGTTGTTGAAATTGTGAATGAGAATTGAATGGAACTGTGTTTCCCCTAGGAAAATGTTGGGTCGAAGCGGGAGTGAAATTTTGAGTTCCGGGAGAATTTCCTAGATTCCATGCAAAGTTGGGATGATTTCTCCAACCTGGATTGTAGGTTGGAGAAAATGGATCATTTCTAGGGTGCTGGAATGCAGCGTTCATCTGTTCTATTGCGTTGTTATTTCCTAGGAGAGGGCATTCCTCTGAAACGTGGGTAGGAGACTGACAATTATGACATCCTGGGAAAGAAACATGATTGAGTTGAGCTGGAGCTCGTTCCTTAATTTCTAAGGCTTCTAACCTCCGCAGAATTGTCGCCATCTTCGCTTCAGAAGCAATGTTTGACTCCAAGGAAAGACCACTAGACTTAGAATGGGGAACTGATGAAACCCTGTCATCGCACTGTTCCCATTGCATTGTTTTTTCAGAAAGACTCTCCAAAAACTCCCAAGCTTCATCAGCATTTTTCCTCATAAAATCCCCGTGACACATTGATTCTAAGGAAGTTTTTGCAGAATAATCCAATCCCTCATAAATTATTTGGCACAATCGCCATTTCTCTAAACCGTGATGAGGACATTGGATGAGAAGATCTTTAAATCGGTCAAAATACTTCCAAAAAGGTTCTCCCGGGATAATTTTAAAGTTTTGAATGCTGTTCCTAAGCTTTACCGTTTTATGAATAGGAAAAAATTTCTTAAGAAAAACGGTGACAAATTCATCCCAAGTTGAGATGGAATTTGTTGGTAAGCTGTACAGCCATTTTTTAGCTTTATCCTTAAGAGCAAATGGAATAAATCTAAGCTTAACCGCATCTTCATTTAATTCTCTCATTTTAATCATAATACATACTTCCTCAAATTCCGAAATAAAAATATATGCGTCTTCTGTTTCATTACCAAGGAATTTGGGAAGCATGTTTATGTATTGCGGTCTAAGCTCAAAATTTATTCCATTTGTTTCGGGGAGCCTAATGCACGAGGGGATTGCATTCCTAATGGGATAGCACATATCATGAAGAACGGGTGGATTAGGATGCTCCATTTCTATGATTGGTTCAAAGCGAATTAATCGATGTGTATTATCCCTAATCCACTGTTGCATACACCAAAATATTTCTTTTTATTTCTTTTTTTTTAAGAAAAAAAATTAGTTTTTTTTAATGAGAAGAAAAGGATAAAGAAAAATCTTAACTAAAACAAATCAAAACAATTACTTTTCAATTACTTTAATTCTAGGGTTTAGCCTAATTCACTAGACCAGCTCCTAACCAAAAACTCCTACAGTGAAAAGATAAAAGTTTTACCCAGGTAGTTAGCCAGGTAAGGATAGTACTAGAGGGTGATCAAAGATCAATTAAGTACCTCTTTCCTTGCGGAGCGCTTTACGCAACCCCTAAACCTTGCCTTAGACACCAACTAATCTGAGAAAACTTAAACCGGTTCACTTAAGGATTTCTTGTTCCTTATTGAGCTCGAATCCTTAGGGGCCAACGTCTAATGAGTTTTATTAGGCTTGGGTGGTGTAGTGAGGAATTAGTGATTTTTGGGCTAAGGAAAGGGTGATGAAATCCCTCACCTTATCTTGATTATGGGGTTTTGCCCTTAAAAATATTTTTAAGTGTGTGTCAAATCAAGATGCTCAAATCACTTGGTGAATTCCTACACTATATGAAATGCAACCCTATGAATTAAAAGCAACTAAAAAGGATGGAAAAGAAAAATCTTTTTTTTAATTAGGGTTAACAATCAAACAAATGAGAAGGGGGGATTTGTTTGAATTTATTATCTTGTTAGTAAATGTCAAAGTGGAGGATGAATTTTATTATGGTCAACAAAAAATAAAATCTCTTTTTTTTAAGTCCTAATTGTCTCTAATTGTGAAGAAGTAGCTAAAGGGTGGAATTAAAAACTAGAAAGAGGACTTACCCGAAAGCAAATCTTCAAATCCTAGCTCTCCAATCCGCGATCTTCAAGCTCCAAGCGTTTCCTTCACAAAAAACACACAAGTTAAAGAACCAAAATAATTAAAACCTACTTAAGCACCTTCCCCGGCAACGGCGCCAAAAACTTGATGCGGCATAAACATGTACCAAAAAGGTTGCAAGTGCACAACCGTGTCAAGTTATAGTATTTAAGATATCGATCCCACGAGGAAGGTGTTTTGTAGGAGAAAATATAAAATCGGTTCTTATGTTGTGTGCGTGACAAGTAGGAGTGATAAGTGAATGTGATTGTGGAGAGATAGAGAGAGTGGAAGTGATAGTGTGTAAATCGGCACGAGATATAAGTGAGAGTGGATGTGACAAAGAATGAATATGATCAATAAGGCAAGAAGGAAAAGGAAAATAAAAATCAAGAATAAAGAAAATAAAATTCAAGAATAAAAGAAAATGCAAGAAATTAAAGATGGTGGATTCAATTATATTTTCACACTCTCTAACCCCTCACCCTCTACCCCTATTTATAGTAATCTTCAATGAATAGGAGCCATTGGATTTGTCTTGAGCCCCAAGTAACAATCTCCACCTTTGAATTATTTGATTTTCAAAAGAAAAATAAAAATCCAATTTGTGAAGTCTGGTCCATATGCCCAAGTCCAAGTTTGGTCCGTGTACACATGTGAAAAACAAAGCCAAGTCCATATATCATTTGTCTGCACACCAATTCCAAGCCCGGTCCACTTGATTTTCCAAAATGAAAATTTAATTCCAATTCAAGCATTAATTCACAAGCCTAGTTCGGCCCATTCAAGCTCATTTGATTTTTTAAAATATGAATTTGAAGAGGTCCACACACAATCCGGCCCATTTCTCTATTTGTTCATTTGATTTTTGGCCCATGTGATATTTGATTTTCCAAGTCAAAAACTCCAAGCAAACTCACTTCCAAATATCTGCAGCAGTCCGGCCTTTATTTTCAAAATCAAAGCAAATGTGATCTTTTGCATCTAAGTCCATTTATTCCAACTTTTTGCATAAAAATCCAATCTTGTTTCCCTTGTGTAATCTTTTTGCTTTGGGCCTTCACAAATTCGAAAATTTCATTTTGGCTTCTTGAACCATTTCTTCATTTAATCAATGGGTTTTTGTTGAGAGATGGGAATTTGAGATTTATTCTTCATTAACCTGCAATTAAACATAAAAACAGTTATTAGTGGTATATTTATTCATATAAAATAGATAATGAGGGTATAAAACTGTAATAAAAATATGATTATCAAGTATACACAGTTTAAGCTCTTAAGGTATTGGAGCACAGCGGTCCCAAGTGTCGGGGTTGCAGGACCAACTGTTAAAGCTGATTCATCTGCATGTGTGGATTTTATCCTGAATTTGTTGGATGCTCAAGTCACGAGACCAACTAGTGGAGCTGGTGCGTCAATGACTCGCATTTATAGAATTTTTGGCAAATTCTCAGCCATCAACGGGTTTGATGAGCCTTTACCGACTACCGTTTGAGTCGGGCTAGCATGCGGATTGTTTAAGTCCGTTCTACATGTGACGTTGTGCTAAAGGAATGAACTCCCTTAGACTTGATGCTACGACTTCGAATACGTAGACTTCACCATTGTTACGGGAACAGGCTACCCGGCAACGCGTGTTAGGCGTTGACCTATCCTTACTTAGGATTCAGGATGAAAGTCCCCAGACTCGGATTCTGGTGTCTTCTTCAATCGGTAAAAGACTAAACCGGCAATGCGTGTTAGGCGTTGGCTTATCCCTGCTTAGGCTTCGGGATAAAATTCCCCATGCATAAAAGGCATGGATTTTTGTTGCTACGATACTGAATACGTAGACTCGGTCGTTTTTATGGGAACGAACCACCCAGCAACGCGGGTTAAGCGTTGACTTATCCCTACTTAGGCTTCGGGATAAAATACCCCAGACTGGATTCTGGTGTCTTTTTCAATCGGTGAAAGACTAAACCGGCAACGTGTATTAGACGTAGGCTTATCTCTATTTAGGAGTCGAGATAAAGTTCCCCGTGCATGAAGTACACGGATTAGAAGTTGGGAATTGTGTCTTTTCTCAGAGTAAAGACGGACTGGAAAATAGGAGAGGAAGAATTTTATATTCTATCCCCCGGTACTGAAGAGAAAGAATTTTATATTCTGTCTCCAGTTGGAAAGGAAACTCAAGGTGGGATCTCCACCCCCAGAATCTGAGATGATGAAACTAAGAGTGGGATCTCCACTCCGAGAATCGGGAAGATTCAAACGACCCTAACTTTTATAGGATTGGTCATTTGATCCAAAAAGAGTCCTTCATTTATTGAGGGGAAATTCTGATTTCGACCCTAACTTTTATAGGTTTGGCTGAAAAAGGAAAAGATGGAAGTCTTTCGTTTATCGAAAGGGATAACTCAATCTTAGTCTTAATTATCTGCAGGTTTGACTAAGTGAAGCTGGAGACAATCCTAACTTTTATAGGTTTGATTGCTCAATTGAAAGTGGGCCTCTCGTTCATGAAAGGAATCGAGAGGAGAATCTGGTTGTGGCCCTAACTATAGGAAGGTTTGACCAGGTAGACAGTGAGAGCGAGAGTACAAATCATAGTGGGGGTTTGGTGTTTATCACTTTGTTCGTAATTATTGGGTTATCCCTAAGAAAATTACATATAGCATTCTTCTGGGAACCTCCCATTACATGAATCATCCACCCCCAGCTTCCTTCTTGGAACTGGGTCTAATTTTGTACTCCGTTACATGACTGGGTTATCCTTAAGAATATTAGCGTAACATTCTCCAGGAACTTCCCATTAACAGTAGGAAACAGTTTAGACTCATATACCTATTGGAGTATCAAGGAGCAGTTTAACCTCATATACCGATTGGGTAGGAAACAGTTTAGACTCATATACCTATTGGAGTATCAAGGAGCAGTTTAACCTCATATACCGATTGAAGGATTGAGAAGCAGTTTATACTCGTATACTCTTCGGAGTGTGGCCGTTCTTATTTGGCTTATCCTAGCGTTATGACGCCGGCTTCAACCAAGGTTTGGATGCTATTCTTTAAAGTAAAGCAAGCCTTGGTGGGATGAAGGATCCTCCTGTGGTACGCGCAGTACTTCGGATCTGCAGTATTGTCAGCTTCCTCCTGATTTTTGATGGGCGGCAGCTTGATCTTGTTGTTTTCAAGAAGGGTCTCGAAGATGGCTGGAACGTCTTCGTCTTTGAATGAGTACTCTTTTTGGAGCCTCGGATCCGAATTCTTCTGTTGCCTTCGGAGCTATTGTTGTGACGTTTGATTAATGTTAACAACTGTTGTAGGTGCCTTCCCTTCATCATGGGACACGAGACTCGAATTCAGAGGGTTGACCATCGGTTGGTTTCTTTCGACCTTCCTCCTTCTGACGAAGCGTTCGGCCTGTTCGCCGCGCACCTTCAACTCTTTCCAGGTATTGAGCGGCTCTACCCCCATAACGTCCAAGATATTAGTGGACAGGTTATTATGACAGGTTTGCAAGACGAATTCCTCCGTGATGGGATCCTTGCAGTTTATTGCCTGATTGCGGAAGCGTTTGATGAAGGTATCCACCGATTCTCCGTCTTTTTGTTTCTCATCGAAGAGTGTCCTGACCGACACTTCGGTATCATCATCGAAGAAATGAGCGAGGAACATGCTTTCCAGGTCCTCCCAGCTGTTGATGCTTCCGGGCTTGAAACGGCGGTACCAATCGAAGGCAGGCCCGCGAAGGGTGCCAACAAATGACCGGACCATCAGAGGCTCGTTGCCAGAGATCACTCCCAAATAGGACTTGAAATAGATCAGGTGCTGAGTGGGGGAACCTTTCCCGTCGAACGGCGTGAAGTTGATCAGGTTGAATTTCGCCGGGTACGGGATCAAATCCCACTCTTTCGGGTAAGGACACGGAATGACGGTCTTCTTCACCTCTCGAGCAGACATCAGGGCGTCAATTTTTCTTTCGAGATCCTTCATCTTTTCGGCCTCATCTATATTCTGTTTTAGACAATTTTCGAGAGGAATAATACGGCCACCCCCAGTGTTATCATCATTGGTGGGTCCACCCCCAGTATTTTTGGGCGGTGCGTTGGCCATGATGATTTCGTCCACTTCCGGATCGCTGTCAACTGCGGCGTTCTGGGTGCGACGGCTGGATTCAACTAGCTGATTTGACAAAGCTCGGATTTGTTGGTCGTGCATTTGTCTCATCTCCCGCATAGCCATTTCCATTTCGATTTTGAATGCTTCTTTCTGCTTGGCTAGAGCATCCTCAATGATTTTGGCTATTTGCTCGGTGTTGATCATGAACACTTCTCGAGCTTGTCCTATGCTAGACGTTGTATCGTCGGAGGCGAGTGCGGAATAAGAATCTGAGAGTTCGTCATCGGAATGGATTCCTTCATGGATCCCCTGATAATCGTTATATCCGACGGCTTCTAGCTGAAGCTGAGCTATTCCCGAATTGATTCTTCTTCCTGAGGAGAAATCAGGGTTGGAACCACTTGAAACAATCGGAGATTTTCCCTTATCAACCATATTGACGGTAACCTCTGGGAATTCATCATCTTGAACAACCGATCCTCTTTGGTGGAAACTCCTCGATTTGGGCTTCGTCATCCCATCGGAGATTCTCTCGAATATCGAGACCCTCTGCGGAGCGGTCTTGGGGCAGATACACGTTGATAATACTGCCCTGATAACTTTGATATACGGACAATGAGAGTCTGTTTCTCGGGTACCTTTCTTTCGAGATTTATTCGTACCTCCAGCCCGATAGTACAACTCATCGACGTTGCGGTCGGAGTAACCTATCGGCTGTTTACATAGATTCTCAGGTATAACTCGTTCGTCTGTCTGACGCGTTTTCCTCTGAGTAAACATTGCCTTGTTGGCATCTACGGGAGTCACACGTTTGGAATCACACCTTTGTGAGGGTGAAACCTTGACGGGCTCCTGATTTTCTGCACGCACCGCCAAGCGGGCCGTTGCAGAAATCAATTTGTTAGGAGGTCGCGTACGACCCCCAGTCCGGATGTTGGCTCGAAGCTCCTTCAACGAACTCAAGCTTTCCTTAACAGGCGCTTTTCCTCGATCCTCGGGTAGAGCACCGATGCAATCCTTCAACAAGGGGCGGCGCTTCTGGATTCGCTCCTCGAGAGTAGAACGGGTTCTTTGGACACGAACTCATCCGTTAATTGGAGATCGAGAGGAGGATTCCGATGCTAGTCGTGGCGACAGATTAGCCACTTGGCGCTTTCTGAGCTCCAGATCTGCTTGGTAATGGAGACCATCCATCTGATCCAAAGCCTTGGCAAATTGGCGCGTGAGGCGTTGTCGTTTCCTTTGACGTGCTCTCTTTGATAGAGTTGGTGCGCCTTCAGCAGTTGACTCCTTAATCGTGAAGGAGTTCATATCTGCAAATTTGGCTTCATTGAGCGCCGGTGGATCATTGCAAGGTGCAACAGCAACAGCGGCGGAGAGATCGTCTTCTTGGATCTTCAGATCTGAAGACCAGCAGATCTTTCTGGAGGAGGAGGAGGAGGAGACGTACTCCTCGAACTTTTGTTGGTCGAATTCATATTCGACCTCTTCGAGCATCGGGATCTTGATCGTCGGCTGCGGCACGACAGCTTCGGCAGCGAAGCTGTTGGCTCCCACTGTGGTCGCCAGTTTGTTTGCTGTGAAAGTTGCTGTTTTCATTGCTATCGAATCTATTACAACTTTAGTCGTTACAATAAACTCGAATAAAATAAAAAGTTGATCTTTTTATAAGATCTCCTTACACAATGAAAATAAAACAAGTTTACAACTTTATCAAACAAACGCAGAGATCGTTCATCGGTCTTCTGCTTGCGTGGGTGTCTTTGCCTGTGCCGGGGTTTATCCGTAGACCACCGTCGATCAGATCTGATTGCTAAAAAATTGGGCAGAGCTTTGTCGATCCGCGAGGAGATCTAGAAACTTGAAGCGCCTATCTCGGATAAAGCGAGATATTTGCTCTTCTTAGTATCACCACAATGGGATAATACTAAGGATCGGGTACGGATGATGTAGATATGACGAATCTCTCTCTCTTGCGTTGAAGAACTAAATCCGATCTCTCCTCCTCCTCTCTTGAAATCTGTGCATTTTAAGTCTTCAATCCGGCAGGGCTTCGCCGAGGCACCAAAATTCCAGCCTTCAAAAAATGAGGCCTAAGGCTTGTATTTATAGGCATGAGGGGTAACGGAGTGGTTAAAACGGACTACAGGGCCCAAATCTGCGTTGGGACACCCCTGGGGTGTCTCGGAAATTCCGAGACACCCTTGGGGTGTCTCGCATTGACCTAGACGCTCCGTTGAGGTGCATTCGTCCACTTCCGCTGTAAATTCTTCGTCCGAACTCAGATTTTAGTGATTCGAAGTGCGTTGAAAGTCTGACGAAGAGTTCTATCAGCTTCGATGGTTGGATTATCTGTAGGATGAACGAGACACGAAGGGCGTTGTTCCTTTTGTAAACATCGCGGGGCTCTCGATTAGCCCGTGCCTTCGTAGTTCCGGAATTCTGTCGGCTCGCGTAGTTCGTCGATTCACTTCAAGCGTTCACCGACGTCAATTGAACTGCTGTGAACCGGATAGTGACGTTCATCGTCGTTCTTTAACACTGAGCTGTTCGTAGAGACCTATAGGCAATTTTTGATGCCTACAGGCGGTGCTCAACTGGGCGGATGCACCGGGGTCTCAGGCCGGTGCAAATCTGAGAGGGAAGACGACGATGGGAGAGAGGGACGGGGCTGGCCGTCGACAGAGGAGGGACTTGGGGCTGGTGGTCGGACAGAGAGGGAGGAGGCGAGCGCTGAACGGCGACACGAGTCTGCCCCCCCGCGCTCCGGTGGCCCGCCTACGGCGCCCCCCCCGGTGATGCGTTTGAGAAAAGAGGGGAGAGAGAAAGAGACAAAAGAGTGAAGAGACGGGTGCGACGTTCGGCAGGGAGGATGGCCGGAGGAAGGAGGTCAGGCGTTGCGGCTTCGGTTTATGGCGGGTGTGCATGTGAGGGTGGTCGACCGCGCCACATGCGGTGGGTCGAGGAGAGAAAAAAAGTGGTGCGGGCGGGGCTGGGAGTTTTGGAAGAAGGAAGAGGAGAGAATACCAAGAAGCTATTTTAAATATATATATATCATATAGTATAATATATACTATATATTAATATAGTACATATATATACTTATATATAGTATATATATATATATATATAGGAAATTAGGGTTTTGAAAATTAATTAATAATAATAATTATAAAATAAATTAAATAATTATGTAAAAATTATCTACACATTAAAACATACCAGTTGTACTAATACAACAGATAATACGCAACAATAGAAATAATACAAGAAATTGCACAATTAAACAAGAATGGTTATTAAAAATATAATTACTTATATTTAAAATTAAATAATTATGGGATAATTATCCACATAGTAAAACGTACCGGTTATACTATTTCGATAGATAATATGCAACAGAAGAAATAATACAATAAATTATACAAATATTACGTAGTTAATAATATAATGTATTATACAAAATAATACATAATAATAATAATAATACAACATATTATTTAAAATGATACATGGTAGTATTGATAACACAAAGAATGAATTCTAGAAATTTTTACTGCACTAAATAAATTTATAAATATTTAAATCATTTAAATAAATATAGAACTTGGATTTTAAATCATAGAAAATTTCTAGAAAATTGAGAAAAATACAAATACTCTTTTTAAATAATAATTAAATATTTTAAAACACTAGAAAATTATTTTAGCTAGTATCAAAACTCACAGTCATTACATCACATAATGTAAAACATAATTAGATCTGATTAGTGAACAGACACAAGATTGGATTAAATCCATGAGAACTTTATGAGGATTCCTAATATTGAATTTGAGTACTATTACATTAGTTTACTAGGATGTGACTTTTTACTTTTCGGATAATGGTTTGGGGTCATTCAAAAGTTTAAATATGCTCAATGGTATAATAAATTGAGATTATGATTGGAATCTACAATGTGAGAACTTTTTTGGGGAATTATAATAGATGCATCCTTATAAATAGGTTTAGCGGGATAAATACTATGTGTTATAAATAGATTAGCTTAAAATTTTGATGGATTAAAGTGGTTTAGTAATAAGTAACTACATGATATTATATGCTTATATATTAGGTTACAAATATGATGAGGAAGATGACCTAGACCCAAACGTATTTAATCTTGCTATCTTCACTTTATATCTTTCAAAAATTTCTTAAGCAAGTGATTGCTTGTATGAGTATATATAGCTTGACAAGTAAGCTTGGCATGAACCCATGTTTGCTTGATATTTGTGCTCCTGAAACATCCTTAGACTATTCAATGCAGGTTATGCACGGTGTATGATGTGGATATGATTATGTACCCAATATATGATCGAGATACTACATGATGCTTGATATTTAGAAAAATATATTAATCCTTGAGAATTGCCACCAAAACATGATTCCAACCACATGTCTATAAGTTTAAGAAATACAAGGACAAAAACTTCATAAAAGGTCTCATGCTAAGATCTATCAGTTTTATATTAGTATCAAATTATCTTAGGCTATACATGTTTATGATGTCATTGTGTTGAATGTCAAGCGAGTCCTTCAAGACACCATTGTAATATTGATAATGGGATACATGTTTTAGTGAGAGGGGGCTCGTGATCTTCCTCCACTGGATTGTGATTGGTGGTGGTCCTAAGGGTGACGATCCTTAGGACAAAACTTAGGAAAAAATTGGTTTACATGTGTCACATCTTGACTGATCTCGCAAGGGATTCATACTATGGAGAGTCATTCCAATAGGCTTATAGTATATAGTATGAGATATATATGACGACAATCTAGATTTGGGTATAATCTATCATGTAATTGAATAGTAAAATGAAATTCATAAGGGATAGAGAGAAATTGATGATGAAGTTTTAAAGCATAACCGAGCAACCTATCATATGCATATAAGGATGCACAGATATAAATTCAGGTGAAAAAACATACATTTGACATGTTAGAGTATTTCTGAGTGATAATTGAAAGTGTTTATATGCATAATGTGTTTACCATATTTCCAAACAATTTTTAAAATAAGAGGTCAAATAAGGAATAAATTGTGTTACTCTTTCTACAAGTAAAATACTTTCCTGACTTTACTATATCATATTGTAGGCGTTAAAAAATGCTAATAGATATCCAAAACATAGAGAAGATCATCAAAAATCACCTCATACTGTCTTAAGAGAAAAATCAAGACAGATATGAACTGTCTCGCCAGCGAGACAGTGTTTACTGTCTCGCCAGCGAGACAGTATTTGCTGTCTCGCAACGAGATAGTGTATGCTGTCTCGCCAGCGAGACAGTATTTGTTGTCTCACCAGCGAGACAGTGTATGCTGTCTCGCCTGCGAGATAGCGCCAGCGAGACAGTGTTTGCTGTCTCGCTAGCGAGACAGACTTTACTGTATCGCCAGCGAAACAGCTTTGAAATGGTCAAAAAACTACCTTTGTAACTGCCCTACATGTGTTCATTAACTGCCAAGGGACGTGGGAAACATCGTGGGCGAAAATCACGTGAATAACTGCCAAAATAACGGAGTTTGAAACATGTGAAGGTAGTTAAAACTAAAACTGCCAAAAAGATGCTTTTTCCGAGACAGCATTTACTGTCTCGCGGGCCGAGACAGCAAACACTGTCTCGCCCGCCGAGACAGTAAACACTGTCTCACGGCCTTAACGTGTTATTTTGTTGAGTTTTTTCAGTTACAGACCCCTGAGGCTATAAATACCCCCTAGGGTCACTTCTGACGAGGATGAAGCATATTTTCGAGCAATCCAGAGCAGAGAGAGCATATTTGAGTTTTCGTGCAAAGCCTTGAAATTGAGCTTTGACTTGATTTTAAGAAGAACGACTATCTTACTTTGATAAGATATCGTTTCAAGTTCTCACTTCGATAAACGAAGTCAGAATCAGTAAACCCCCTTCACGATCTGTGATTCGGCGGTCCACGAACCAAAGCGTTCCCGGCACAGGCAAAGTCCCACAAAAACAAGAATCGATAGACGATTTTTGTGTTATTTTCTCAAGAGTTGTAATTTTCTAATTTTTTTATTGTAATTCGTTGTAAACGACCGAAGTTCAATAGAATTATCAATGGAAGCAACTTTTGACGAAAATAGACTGGCGACCACAGTGGGAGCCAGCGGCCTCGCTGCTGAGGCCGCGGTGTCGCAACCGATCAAGATCGTTGTCAATGAAGAGATCGAATACGAGTTCGATCAGGCGAAGTTTGAGGAGTATTTGTCGTCCTCATCTGCGAAATCTTCCTCGTCTCGCAAATATAGGAAGATTTCACCTTTCAAGAAAACTTTCAAGTCTGCAATTCCAACGGAGCTAAGGCCATGCAACAAACCGACGGGGTCCATTACTATGCGGACCTAGGGTCGAGGAAACAGAAAGTGACTCAGTTGCCTCAACGGCAAAATAATCACATTTCTGCACAACTTACGATGGAGGAGTGGACCCTCGTCAAAAGGGCTCGCTCAACCCTTAAGGAACGGATACAAAGGCGTCAGGCGAAGGCCGCTCGTGCTAGCGCTCTTCGTCAACAATCACAAAGAATCAAGGAGGAGATGGTGTCTGAAAAGCTACCGAAGAATCGTAGAGTTTGGATGCCGAAGACGCCGCAAGCATCTGTTCCGGGCCCGTCTACCGCATCATCGGTGAAACCCTGGGTCAGCCCAGATTTATCCAAATTTAAGATCACCATGGAGGATCGCCTCGGTCCTTCGGCTGACGATCGAGGCAAAGCCCCAGTCAAAGAAAACCCAAGTCCAGTAAATAAACCCGTAGTGGTTTCGTATACAGGGGGTCGTAAACACCCTCCTGTCAGAATTACTCCAGTCCAAAATGAGAGAATGCCAGTTCACTCTCGTTTAGGACCTATGAAAACCCCACTCCCGCAAAGGGATGAATTTAAAAATTCAACTTTGGATCGCCCAGAGGCGACGACCAGTCGTCCTGTGCACGTTAACAAAGTTCAGAAGCAAAAGATATGTTGCTCGAATCACAATAGTGATGAGTTGTACTATCAGAAAAATAATTCAAGAAAAAGGATTGTCCGAGAAAACGAGTCTCATTGCGCTTGCGAGAGACTCATTAAAGCAGTGCTGACAGAATGCGGATGCTCTAAAAATAATTCAACAAGAGTCTCCGTATTTTAAAGATTGTCCAATGAAGCGTCAAGACCCAAAATGAGACGTTTCAATAAGAAGAAACATGTAATCCGACAAGATGAGTTCCCTGAGGTCACTATCAACATGACCAACAAAGAAAAGCAACGGTCAGCTAACCACGACCCTGATTTCTCTCCGTGAGGGAGAGTTGAGCGGGGTCTTTCTCAAAGGATGTCGCGGTTACAACGAAGAGCCAACCGACGTCGAGACTACAAAAGGATTCACGAAGGATTATCTTCAGATGAAGAACTGTCAGATACTTGTTCTGCTGTAGCTTCAGACAGTACCGCATCCAGCGTAGGGCGAATCAGAGAATCATTCGCAATCACACCGGATCAATTGGCTCACATACTACAGGAAGCGTTGGCTAAACAACGCGAAGAAATTAGAGCGGAGTTCAAGACCGAGATGGAGTTGACTATGAGAAATTAGAGCGGAGTTCAAGACCGAGATGGAGTTGACTATGCAACAGATGCGAGATTTGCAGGTTCAACAACATCAACCGGAATCAAGCCAAAGAGCAGAATCCAGACGGCGTAATGAAGAGGATGAGACTATCTTCGATGATCCTCCTCCAGATAAAGACAATACCGGAAGCGGTCCGACCAAATCATCCACTCAACCTCCACAAGTTTACTTGAAGAAGAGTGAGGAAGAGGACAAGAAGATGCATGATCTCGAGAGCAAAGTTAACGCTCTGATGACGGCTCAGGAAGTGAAGAAAACGGGCATTCCATACCCGTACCCGAGGGAGTGGGACCTGATTCCTTATCCCCAGAAATTTAATTTGATTAACTTTACTCCTTTTGATGGCAGGGGTTCACCAACTCAGCACTTGATCTATTTCAAGTCGCATCTCGGCGCAATATCCGGGAACGAAGCCCTGATGGTCCGGTCATTCGTAGGAACCCTTCGCGGGCCTGCCTTCGATTGGTACCGACGCCTTAAGCCTGGGAGTATCACTAGCTGGGCAGACATGGAAGAGTTATTCCTCACCAATTTCTTCGACGACGACACGGAGGTCTCTATTGGCACGTTGTTGGATGAGAAGCAGAATGATGGGGAATCGGTCGATGTCTTTGTCAAACGATTTCGGGACAAAGCGGTGAACTGCAGAGATCCACTCACAGAAGAATTTATTCTGCAAACATGTCATAATAACCTGTCCTTGGATGTATTAGAGGTAATGGGGGTTGTACCTTCTAAAACTTGGAAAGAATTGAAAGTGAGAGGTGAACAGGCTGAACGCTTTCTCAAGAGAAGTAATTCCGAGAGAGGTCAGCCACCGGCTAATAATCAGAAACAAAATTTTAACCCTCGAGGTAGAGGAAGAGGGTCCGTAGCCGCTGTGGACGCACATCAAACGTCACAACAGCCGCCGCAACAACCAGCAATCGTCCTTCCAGTTGGCACCAAATCAGAATCAACAGCCTCCGAAGCAGTTTAAGCCTTCTGAGCCTAGATTCCCGAAGGAGTATTCATTTAAAGATGATGAAGTTCCAGTTATCTTCAAGTACCTACTGGATAACAATAAGATCAAGCTTCCACTGGTCACAAACCAAGAAGAAGCAACGAAGATCAATGACCCGAAGTATTGTGCATATCACAGAAGGGTCCACCATCCCACTAAGGCGTGTTATGTCTTGAAAGACAAAATACAAACCTTAATTGATGTTGGCATCGTGACACCGAAGCCGAAAGAGAAGAAAGTAGGTGCAAATGCGGTGTCTATCAGCTTCGGATCAGTTCCTTTATCCTGGTTTCAAGCCGAACCAGTATCCAAAGTAAAAATGCAAACCATCAACGATGACCCTCATGGACAGCGCTAGAAAGGGCTTGTATCTCACACAGCCCCCAACGGCGAAATCCTTTGGGTTCATCCGGATTTTCTTGAAGATGAGCAATGGACGACATACACGTCGAAGAAGAAAGTGAAAGGCAAAGGAAAAGAGAAGACTTGTTATGGAGCCTCGGCAATTCCCGAGAGAAATGATGAAGAGATTCCAGCTTTACTGCTTTCGGAAGGAGAGCAGGAAGTTTTCGCTACCAGGGGTGGAAACGAATACCGCTTTAACTACCCAAGTGCATCCGAGCAGTTAGCTGAGCAGGGGGTGGTAAAAGCAGTGCCTACCAAGACTTTGACAGAGCTGGGGGTGGTTACAAGTCCACCCGTAGCAACTAAAAAGCCTCAAAAGGTTGATAAACAAAAAGGGAAGGAACCTCAACACAAAGAGATTCAAGTTCCGAAGCAGTCTCGTTTCAGTCGACCTATTGGATGAGACAAACCGAAAAGCTCGAACACTTCATACCACTTCGATGTTATGACCCAATTGGCTAATATCCCAGTGAAAGTAACTCTACACGAGTTATCACGTCTTTCTAAAAACACTAGAGATGCGTTCACCATTACTCCTGACCAGCTCACTCAAATAGTTCAAGAAGCGTTAATCAAGCAGAAAGAAGAATTTGAGGGTAAAATGGAATTGGCTATGCGACAAATAAGAGAGTTGCAAGCTGAAAGGTGTAGATTTCCTAAATCTGACCATCAAGCTGGGTCTAGCTGTTGCGCTACACCAATCACGCCTATTTCAGATAGGACAAATAACGATGGTCCGAATCTGAATATGGTCATCAAGACTGATTCACCCATCGATAACACTGGGGGGGTACGACCACATCCTTCAATGATACTGGGGGTGGCCCAATTCCTTCTTCTCGACATCGCTCAAAAAGATATGAAGATGAAAATGAAAAGCAGAAGGAAGTCGAGTCTGTCACCACCTCAATTAGGCGCTGTCCCAAAAGAAAAACAGTTGAGGAAAGTCAACTAGAGTTCATACCCAGATTTACTGTTGATCAAACATTACGACGACAACCACGGGAACGGTCGCCACAACAGTCGTGTCAGATACAACGATACTCCTTCAAAGACGATGATGTTCCAGTCATCCTCAAATACCTTCTAGAAAATAACAAAATCAAACTCCCACCTATAAAAAACTAAGAGGAAGCTAGCGGGATTGCTGACCCGAAATATTGTGAGTACCACAGGAGGATTCTTCATCCCACAGAGAATTGCTACACCCTCAAAAATACAATACAAGCCTTGGTTGAAGCCGGTGTCTCAATAGTAAAACAAACTGAATGAGAACGACCGCAACACTCCGAAAAGTATAAGAGTATAAACTGCTTCTTCTCAAACTCCAACGGGTATAGGAGTATAAACCGTTTCCCTTGTATATATCGGGAAGTTCCCAGAAGAATACTGTATGCGGTATTCTTAGGGATAACCCAATCACTGTAAAAGTGATAAATAAGACATCTACATTTAAACCCTAAATGTTAGAATGTTTTCTTTTACCAAATTCACTAACTCTCATGAGTTACTTTGTTGAGATGAGATTCAATTCTGTAAACAGTTAATCTTTCCTCACAAAACCCCTCACCGATCAAATCGATCGACGAAGGATACACCAAAATCCGTCATGGATTAAAATCATTTAAACTCCCACATTTCATTTGGTCAAACCTTACTCAGTTAGGACCAAAATTCCTTCAATGAACGAGAGGCCCACAAATCGAGCGATCAAACCTTTCTACAATTTGGATCGTCTCAAAACTCTCACTTGGTCAAACCTTACTCAGTTAGGACCACAACCAAAATCTCCTTTCGATTCATTTTACGAACGAAAGGTCCACTTTTGAACTGAATAACCAAACTTTATAACAGTTAAGATTATTCAAACCAATCCAGATTTTCTAAGTGGAGATCCCACTTTGAGTTTCCCTTTGTACCATGAGATAGAATATAAAATTCTTCCTCTCCAATTCTGGGTTTATCTCTACCAATAAACAAGAGATCAGGAGATAGAATATAAAATTCTTCCTCTCCAATTTTGGGTTCATCTCTACCAACAAACAAGAGATCAGGAGATAGAATATAAAATTCTTCCTCTCCAATTCTGGATTTATCTCTACCAACAAACAAGAGACCAGGAGATAGAATATAAAATTCTTCCTCTCCAATTCTGGGTTTATCTCTACCAACAAACAAGAGATCAGGAGATAGAATATAAAATTATTCCTCTCCAATTCTGGATTTATCTCTACCAACAAACAAGAGACCAGGAGATAGAATATAAAATTCTTCCTCTCCGATCTTGGGTTCGTTGTCCTATATATAAAATTCTTCCTCTCCGATTTCGGGTTCGTTGTCCTATATAGGAAACGCAACCTACTCACACTTTAAAATCCATGTCGTTCACACATGGAGGATGTTATCTCTATCCCTTATCAGAGATAAGCCTACATCTAACACATGTAGCCTACATATTCAACATTGTAGTTCAAAGTCTAAAAGAGTTTAATTCTTTTAGCACAACGTTATATGTAAAATGGACCTAGATAATTCATATACTAGCCCGACTCAAACGGTAATCGGTAAAGGCATATCAAATCCGTTGATGGCTGAGGATTTGCCAAAAATCCTATAAGTATTATGGTTATTTATTCTAAAACAAGAATGAGTAATCATAATAAAACCTCAATGAGAAAAGGATTCAATATATTGACCAAAAGTGTTCAAACAAAACTACAAAAAAAATATATGTTCTCTAATTACAAAAGTTAGTAGTGACTAATCTGATTTTCAAGTTTTGAAAGCTCTAATGCATAAGCCTATTCAAGCTTAGCCACCAATTTAATTTTGAAGGCTTCTTCGTCAACACTGTGAAGCGCGGCGACCTCTTGTTCCTTTTCAGCAAGTATTTTATCTTGAAGGTTCAGCTGCTGTAACAGGTTTTCTTCAACCTGAATTTCCTGCATCAACTCGGACTCCAAGACTTCATGAGCATCCTTGGCCATTGCAAGTTCCTCCTCTAAGCGAGCTATTTCCGCTCGACTCGATTCTAAATCTCGGCGTAGGTTAACCTTGGCTTGTGTTCTTTTGCCAACACTCACCCTAAGTTGATTACTTCGGACTCTTAGCTTTTGAAGTTCGAGGTTAGCTGATTTTTGGGAATCACGCCACACTTGCAATTCGGATTCCATTCGGGAAGCAATATAGGAGGGTTTGCCGTTGGCACGAAGAGCTTGTAGAAGTTCAACATGTCGCTTCAAATCAACCAAATAAGCGTTGATTGAATCGGCTAACTCATTATACCCTTCCTCTCTGAATCCTGATATAAAGCGCTCAAGAGATTTTTTATAATTCTCAAAATATGATCCTTTGAAAAGAATACGATCCACCATAGAGTTCAAAAAGGGGATGAAGCCTTGGAGATTAGAACAGATGACAGCCTTATCCGGATCGTCGTCGACCAACAAAGCTTGGATCTAATTTGATAGTGATGAGGGAACTGCAATGAGGGCAAATAGGTCAGTACAGAACATATGTATGCATACAAGACAACAAGCGGAAGCATACCAAGTTCGATGGAAGAACCCTCAGTATGACTTGGTTCACCCAAGGGTGGTAGTCCGGCCTCCTGAGCAGCCAAAGTCGATTCAGGAATAGCAGCTTTTGACGCACTAACTACGTCAGAAGATTTTTCAATCTCAACCTCAGGGAACTTTGGGTCTAAATTAAGAGGCTCCTTGGGAGAATATTCTGCAAACAAAAGAATCATAATAAGTATAATGGAATGATAATCCAAGATTTGAAACAAGTTATGGGTAAAACTTACCAGCTCTGGACACCACATCGGCTGATGTACCAACTTCTTCAGCTGGTCTCGCTTTTGTTGCAACTGGGCTAATTTGAGGAGTGACGGTGAGTTCTATCATCATGGGGTCTATAGGAGTAGAAGGTTGAGGTTCAAGAACTGATGATTGCAAATCAACCTCAGTTCCTGCCTATGGCACGAGTTCACTACCCTCTGGTCGATCAGACGTTCCAGTGATTATGGTAGTATCAGCTCCAGCAGCTGGTCCTATAATTCAAACACTTATATGATTAATCAAGTTAAAACATATATGTATGTATGTATGGAGTTCACAGAATCAAAGTCTTACTCTCAGAAGGACCTGCTTCTGTTGAACCGACTCCAACGTTGGATTCTGTGGCCGCACCAGGAGTTTTCCCCGATAATAAATCGGAGATATACTGATGGTCGCCTTCAGAGAGATCAAAATCGAGGTGATGCTCATTGAATTCCTCGACCTCTGTTGCATGCGTGGCCTCTCCTCCAACAGATTCTTTCATTATGGCATCTACAGAACGTGTTGAATCGTAAATGACACGTAAATTCAAACGAATTTGCTCAAGACAAAGATTAATTACCTTCGTTGGTCGGGACGGATTCGAGAGCTACACCACTTGTACCTGCTTCTTTTAGTTTAACTAAAAGGAGACCAAGCGCACAAGTCATTAAAGGAGGCACACGGTCTGACTCATTCATTTCTCGGATTTCTCTTCCAAGGGGAGAAAGATCAGTACCTGTGTCCGCAGCCGAGGGATCGATGTTAGAAGTTGGTGGAACATCAGCTGATCCTTCTTTCAGAGCATCCTGCATTTGCTAGACGAAGCTGGTCTCCTCAGTCTCCATACCTCCGGGAGAAACAGCATCAGCTGGCAATTCTCCTTCTTCTTGATTCCCTACAGAAGTTGAGCATGAAATAAATTTGAACGTTAAGAAGTGTGAAAGCAATAAAGACAAATAGTTACCTTGTTCATCAGAAGAAGCACTACGATCAGACGTCTCTTCTAGAGCAGGAAGATGAACGCGTGGCTTAGAGACAGCTTTCTTCTGTCTCTTCAGTGGACGTGCTTCAGAACCTTCATGGCGATATTTAGTGCGCAGTTCAACTCTGGGGGAAGCTTGAGTCTGAGCTTGAGTGGAAGATTGAGATCTTTGCCTACGAACAAGAGGCACTGTATCCTCTTCATCCTCTTCGTCTCCACTGAGAACGTCTACCGTCATCCGATTAGGATAGGTCATGACGACTCTCTCTCTCCGTTTTTTCGGAGCAGCTTGTGGTTGGGCCGGAGCGACGGAAGGTCTTACAAGTCCCCTTTCAAAGAAAGAATCAGGGAGACCAGCTCTTTCATCAGAACTCGAGCCAGTCTCACCCGCCTCTTCAGAAGTCTCCGTTTCCTCACTATCAAATTCCTCTTCACTACCAGCTGGAAGAACCGGTTCCTTTCCTTTTCTCGAGGATTCAGCAGCCTCTTTTCCTCGAGTCGACACCATAGCCTCATGAGTCGCCTCTGTCGCTTGCTGCGGAGCTGCCTCTTCCTCTGAGTCCGATACTCTCCCACGTCGAGTGACGATATTAGCGGCAATCAACCACTTACAAAAGAGGAAGGTCATCCGTAGAGGCGGCGCCTCTAAAGGGAGATCGAATTCAACATTTGTGCAGCCGGCAATACTCCAAAACCAAGCTCTCGCCCCGTCAATAAGTCCACCTCGAAAGCTAAGGTGACGATTCGGGTTGCCGATATAAATTTGGTCATAGCCGAATTGACGGGCAAATCGACATGGAAGATAGGGCTCAATGTGGCAAACGTCCCTTACCCTGAACAACAGATATCCAGGTCGGATATTCATCAGCCATCTGAAGCATCCGACATCTAGAACGGTACGGTTCTGCCTCGGGTCTTCAGCATCCAATAAAGTTGTGTTGTAAGTACCGGAGAACCGAGGGAAGCAAGGGAAGAATTCCCAACACTTGTGAATCTTAAACTGCCTTGTGATGTCCGGCCATCGATGTTTGATCCATTTGCAACCCTCAAGGATCTGTAAAAGAGGAAGACTAGGATCCACCGTCTCAGGAGCTTCCATTAAATCTGGCCGGTGCAGAACCAACCATGTCATCAAATAAGTGTATGGTAATTCTAGTTTCGGAACAGATATACTGGCAGAGGGTTTCTTTTTCTCTTGAGTGAATGCGGAAACTAACTGCCGTAACCCACTGTGAATAGCCGCCACCATAGCAGGAAGCAAGGATAATCTGCGACCTGTGGCTAACTGGACGACTGGATACAACACTTCCATTGGCATAGCGTCGGATGACTGGTAGGGAACTACACATCTCTTCAACCATATGGCCAGAAAGCCAGCCAGCAGAGTAGTGGGACGAATCGGAACACTTGCTTGCCACAGATAAGGGCGGAATTTAGTTCCGTGCGAAAACTCATCTTCTGAATGAGAAGTGTAAGATTGTGCGTTTGTTTTCTCCAACAGCCGATTGATGTCACCCGGGCTCAAAGGAGATAATCCACATACCTCTCCCGATCGATCCTCCAGGTTTTTGAACAGATAATCGGCGAATTGCTTTAAGCTGACCTGGGGAGATTTCTTCCTAGCTTTGGTTTCCATCTTAGCCATAGCTATATGATAATGACAAGTCAGCTCCCATAAAGTCTCGTGGGTCACAGATGACCGATCCTTCATCTTATTAAGCTGACTGGTGGTTGGGAAGAACTCTTGATACGGAATATCACCTATGGGCAAGCCAGACACCTTCATCATTTCGTGCAATGGTAACCCGAGCTCCCCATTCTTGGTGAAGAACGTATTAGTGTCAGGATTGTAGATCTCGAACAAATGGAGGAAATGACCTACACTAATTTGCAGACCATGCATGCTGGCACAGATCGGGACTTCCAATCCTAGTTCTGCTAACTCTCGCCCCCAACGGTTCAACACATATCGAGTCATTCTGGTCCACCACCATTTATCCCCAGAATAATGGACCCATCCATAACATCTGAAACTCTCGTGGGGTAATTTCTTCTTCATTGCAGCCAAACAATTCTTCACAGTGTTGGTCTGCGCTGTCTTTTTATTCTGAGGTGTATTGTCTTGGCCTAAGACACCCGGATGAAGCCCTCGTATAGAAGCTCTTTCACTGGAACCTGGAGTAGCCTCTTTCCCGATGAAACTATAATGAATACGTTCGTGGTTTTCGGTTAACCTCCAGAACATTTCACGTCCAACTGATAAGTTCCTGAACTTTAACAGTGAATGCTCTCGAGGGATAAAAGGCAAGTACAGGAATGACGAACCATCCTCATGTTACCACTGCGCAGGCTTGCAGAAAGCAATCGCCGGATCCTTTATGGAGTCACCAAACAAGAAGTCAGGTTTCCTTATACATTGGTTTGAGTCCTGCTCTGAAATTAAGGTTGCGTCCGTGATTAACCGTCGCAGAATACGGCAACTACCTCGTTGAATCAACTCTCGGGCCCCTTCGCTGTAATCTGACTTGAACTGAGGAGCAGACTCAATTAACGGTAGCCCCTCATAGTAAGAATGAGTGACACTACTCTGGCCCGTAACTGCATCGACGATGAAGATTGTGGAAGGAAAATGGACTGATACAGGAGATACACATAAGCTGTGTAAGTATAGTCCTAAAATTTTAGAGAAAACGATATATCTTACTCCATAAGATATAGTCGCTATCTCATAACAGGTGTGACGATTTTCCATCTACCATATGTATAAAGGAGATATGCGTTACTATGCACGGGCATTATAACGGCATACCAGAACCTTTCAATACATGTGGGATGATATGAAATCGCCCCTGTGTATTATGAAGTGTGTTTTGTCCAAGCAAAACAAACACTTTTAAGCGTCGATCCCCTCAAAGGAGGATACCGGCTCTTCTCGAGGGTATCTCAAAGGATACAAACGAGGATCTGCATGCAAACACAGATATATACATATGAAACTGACAAAATACAGTGTATAAATCGATGAAAGAGTGAGAGATATACCCCCATGTGAAGTGGCGACAGCGGGACTAGCCTCTTCAGGAGACTGAGCAGTCGAACGGCCTCGGGAACCTCTGGATCGACAAGAGGGAAATCAAACCTATCAAATCCGAGTGGAATCTCCCCAAACAAGAACTCCACCCTAATCAGAAACAAAGAAGGGAAGAAGAGGCCGAAAACTCACTAAAAATCCTAAAAAAATCGCCCAAGTAAATCGCCCAGAAATCAACGTAGAAATTCGCTGGAAAACCCTAAGTCGGGGTTTTATAATCCCGACTTCGCCGTGCGGGACAGACTTTACTGTCTCGCACCGCGAGACAGCATATACTGTCTCGCACCGCGAGACAGCATTTACTGTCTCGCACCACGAGACAGTATAAGTTGTCTCGTATCACGAGATGGTGACGACCGTTTTATGATATCGTGCTGTTTCGATACACATGAATACTCCAATAGGTACACGAGTCTAAACTGTTTCCCTACCCTCAACAGGAAGTTTCTGGAGAATATTAATCTGAATATTCTTAAAAATAACCTGATGAGCTTTTAATGGATCTATCAATTCAATGAAGAAAGCTGAACCCACAGGAACAAGTACTAACTTCAATTCAAGATCTCGACAACGGTCAAGCGATAAACGCAACGCTGGGAAAACATTAGCTATTCTACAAAAAACTGAATAGACTAAAAGTAGAAGAGGTCAAGCATTGAAGCCATGCACAAGTCCTTTCACACGATCTACTGTAGAAGAGGTCAAGCATTGAAGCCATGCACAAGTCCTTTCACACGATCTACTCAACCAAGCATTGAAGGGATCGTAAGTAAAATCTATCTTATCCAACACGATCTACTCAACCAAGCATTGAAGGGATCGTAAGTAAAATCTATCTTATCCAAAGTATCTCATGCTTTTCTATAAAAGAATGAGTCTGGAATACTTTGGAGGGGGTATCTGTAGGCGTTAAAAAATACTAATAGATATCCAAAATATAGAGAAGATCATCAAAAATCACCTCATACTGTCTTAAGAGAAAAATCAAGACAGATATGAACTGTCTCGCCAGCGAGACAGTGTTTACTGTCTCGCCGGCGAGACAGTGTATGCTGTCTCCTGTCTCGCAAGCGAGACAGTGTTGAAACGATCAAAACCACCTTAAATAACTCCCACCCACGTGTCCATTAACTGCCAGGGGACGTGGAGAACATCGTGGGCGAAAATCACGTGAATAACTACCAAAATAACGGAGTTTGAAATGTGGGAAGGCAGTTAAAATAAAAACTGCCAGGAATATTCTTTTTCCGAGACAGCATTTACTGTCTCGCGGGCCGAGACAGCAAATACTGTCTCGCCCGCCGAGACAGTAAACACTGTCTCGCCGTACTAATGTCGTCGTTTGTTGAGTTTTTGCAGTTACAAACCCCTGAGGCTATAAATACCCCCCTAGGGTCATTTCTGACGAGGATCCGGGCCGAGACAGCAAACACTGTCTCGCCCGCCGAGACAGTAAACACTGTCTCGCGGCCTTAACGTGTTATTTTGTTGAGTTTTTTCAGTTACAGACCCCTGAGGCTATAAATACCCCCCTAGGGTTACTTCTGACGAGGATGGAGCATATTTTCGAGCAATTCAGAGCAGAGAGAGCAGATTTGAGTTTTTGTGCAAAGCCTTAAAATTGAGCTTTGACTTGATTTTAAGAAGAACGACTATCTTACTTTGATAAGATATCGTTTCAAGTTCTCACTTCGATAAACGAAGTCAGAATCAGTAAACCCCCTTCACGATCTGTGATTCGGCGGTTCACGAACCAAAGTGTTCCCGGCACAGGCAAAGTCCCACAAAAATAAGAATCGATAGACGATTTTTGTGTTATTTTCTCAAGAGTTGTAATTTTCTAATTTTTTCATTGTAATTCGTTGTAAACGACCGAAGTTCAATAGAATTATCAATGGAAGCAACTTTTGACGAAAACACATATGATATGTATTCTAGACATATATCTATCATGGAGACCTCATTCATTGTTTTTGTGGCATTATCTGTATATATACCGCCTATGGAGAGATATGTATAGATTACTAATTGTTCTTTCTTGTACTTAAATAAAAATTTCGAGGACAAAATTTCTTTTTAAGGTGGGTGAGATGTAATACTCCCACTTCCTCTTCCACTAAAATCCACTTATCACCATCACTTGTCTTAATCTACTAGACAACTTGGCTTTTATATAAATTTTGTTACTGTTGATACGAGTCACCGTGCGATCACCTTTGTTCGCGGAATTATCAAAGGTGGGTTGAGAAGAGGATGACAGAAACACAAGAACAATTCAGTATATGGCGAAGGAAAATACCTTATCTAGATTATGATATGAAAAGATTACAATCCCTCTATCACAATCTCACTAGAATCGAGAACAAACTCTCAATTCTCTCTAAACCCTAATCTCTCTTGATTAGAATCTCTCTTTGATTATATCTCATTAATTAGAAACCCTAAACAATCTCTTATATAGGTGTAACAACGTGGATGGAAAAGTGGTAAATAATCAAGCCCAAACCCAACAGGAATTCATGCAAACATAAACCCAAATGAACCAGGAAACCTTCGATGAGTCGACTCATGGCTTAGATGAGTCGACTCGCTCGAAACTGGATAAAATACAAAACCAGCAATGAGTCGACTCATGACTGAGATGAGTCGACTCGTCAGAGACTGGTGACAAATGGCTGGGTTTCATGAGTCGACTCATGACAAGCATGAGTCGACTCAACCAGATGAGTCAACTCATGTACATGTTTGAGTCAACTCATGGGCTAAAAACTGGGTGCTTCGATTCTTCGATTCGCCGTTTCGTTCCACGCTTCAACCTGCGTTCCACTGTGTTATTTTACACCCCTATTCTCAAGCTACCATGAGAATCATCTATCCTCAATCTCCCATGAGGATCGCTAAGTTTCAAAGAGAAGATATACCCGTATTATGGGTCCCCTCTTTAGGAACTTGAAGTCCCATTCAAGTTAGAACTTCATCTGAGGAAACTCGCGAGCTCCTCCATCCTTTCTGTACCATCTGGCTTTGCTAGGAACCTGATGTTTGCGTCAAAAGTTAATGTATTCATTGTGGTATTCATTACAACTTCAGTCGTTACAATAAAAATAAAAAAGATAGTCTTTTTATAAGACTCTTACACAATAAAAACAAAAATTACAACTCTCGTCAAAAGAAACACAAGGAGATCGTTTATCGATCTTCTGCTTGTGCGGGATCTTTGCCTGTGGTGGGGATTTTGATATCCGCGGACCGCCTTAGATCGGGATCCAGTTGATGGAAAATTAGGCAGAGCTTCGCCTTCACCGAAGGGGTATTTGATTGAAAATCTGAAATCGACCAAGCGAAATCAGTAGCTCTTCTCGAGATTAAGACAAAGTCTAATCTCAAGGATCGGACGTACGGGCTTCAAATCCTTCGAATAGCTCCTTCTTTATGCTAGAGTTCGCCGGGATCTCGCTAACCCTAGCTGAAATTCGTGACTCTTGGCTCTGGAGTTTGACAGCACCTCCTCGTCTTGATAATCAATCGCCCCCACTAAAAGGAGACCCTAGGCTTGTATTTATAGGGCTCCGGATGCGGGTATGTGGATGAGAATGAGTGATTTGGCCTTATCTTCAGTTAATAACGGCCTAACCACGTTTGTGGATGATATCAAGTCAGTTAGGAACGCCTGAAACCGATAAATCCTACGAAAACCGCTTTAAAAACCGTCAAAATGCGTCAAGGGGTCGAAATCGCGCCCACGTGGGGCGTGGGTCGACGCGGTCTGACCCGCTTGTACGCAGGTCGGCGCGGTTCGACTCGCGCGGGTGCGGGTAGTTCGGCTTTTTTGCTGAACTGTTTGGTGTTTTCTGACTTTTCCGGAACTTGTATTTTCCACCATTTTGCGTATTTGACCGTCTTATTGACTTGTACGATTTGCTAACTTGCTTTTTACGCTCGTTAGCTTCTTTACGGCACTTGGAACTGACCGATAAGCGCGTCAGGCACTTTGGATCTGACCGACGAGCGCAAGTTGACTGACGAGTGCATTCGGTCGCTTGGAGTTGATCGACGCGCGCGTGTTAATTGACGTGTGCGAGTTGATTGACGCGTGCGAGCTGATTAACGCGCACGAGCTGATTAACGCGCACGAGCTGACTGACGTGCGCGCGTTGACTGACGCGCGTGAACTGATTGAAGCGCACGTGTTAACGACGCGAGTGAGCTGATTGACACGCGCGTGTTGAACGACACGCGCAAGCTAATTAACGTGCGCGTGTTGACCGACGAGCGCGGGCTGATTGACGTGTGCGTGTTGACCGACGCGCACGAGCTGATAGACGCACGTGTGTTGACTGACGCGCGCGAGCTGGTTGACGTGAACCTTCTCGATTCATCCACTCTTTGCTTTGAGTTGTATTCAGGGACCTATAGGTAATTTTTGACGCCTACAGATACTCCCTCCAAAGTATTTCAGCCTCGTTCTTTTATAGATGAGTCTGAAATGCTTTGGATGTGATAGACCCCCCCTCACCTTCAATCGGTGCTAAAGGTCCTATAATTAGCTTCAGTTCTTGACTTCTCCACTTTTCAGTCTATTCAGTATTTTGTCGAATAGCTAAAATTTTTCCGGTACTGCGTTTATTGTCTAACCGTTGTCGAAGTCTTGAATCGAAATTGATAAGTTGATTTTGGCTCGTGTCATTGAGTTGACTTTGAACTAATTAGCTGCATCGCAACGCGTTGATCGGCGTTGACCTTAGGCTACGCGTTGACCGGCGTTAACATAGTTTATACTCGTACGTTTGCTGGAGTGTACACAGTTTAAGCTCTTAAGGCGTTGGAGCGTGGCGGTCCCAAATATTGGGCTGCAGGACCAACTATTAGAGTTAATTCATCTGCATATGTGGATCTTATCCCGAAGTTGTTGAATGCCCAAGTCATGAGACCAACTAATGGGGATGGTGCGTCAGTGACTTCCCATATATAGTATTTTTAGCAAACCCTCAGCCATCAACGGGTTTGATGAGTCTTTACCCACTACCGTTTGAGTCGGGCAAGCATGCGGATTGTTTAAGTCCATTCCGTATGTAACGTTATGCTAAAAGAGTTAACTCTTTTAGTGCTACGATATTGAATACGTAGACTTTGTCTTTCTCACGTGAAAAGACTAAACGACGATGCGTATTAGGCGTAGACTTTAAGGTTTTTGGCAAACCCTCAGCCTTCAACGAATTTGATGTACCTTTACCGACTACCGTTTGAATCGGGCTAGCAAGCGGATTGTTTAAGTCCGTTCCGCATGTGACGTTGTGCTAAGAGAGTTAACTCTCTTAGTGCTATGATGTTGAATACGTAGACCTCGTCTTTCTTACGGGAATAGATTACCCGGCAACACGTGTTAGGCGCTGACTTATCCCTTCTTAGGATTCGGGATAAAAGTCCCCAGACTTGAATTCTGGTGTCTTCTTCAATCGGTGAAAGACTAAGCCGGCAACGCGTGTTAGACGTTGACTTATCCCTTCTTAGGATTCAGGATAAAAGTCCCCGTGCGTGTGAAGTACGGATTTTGGCATTATGAATAACAATCTACCACAATGTCGAATATGTGGGCTTTTTTTCTTTTTACGGTTAAGAACTAACCGGCAACGCGTGTTAGACATTGATTTATCCCTGTTTAGGATTTAGGATAAAATTCCCCGTGCGTGTAAAGCACGGATTTTAGCGTTTTGAATAACAACCTGCCACAATATTGAATATGTGGGCTTTTGTTCTTTTTACGATTAAGAACTAACCGGCAACGCATGTTAGGCATTGACTTATCCCTGCTTAGGATTCAGGATAAAATTTCCCGTGCGTGTAAAGCACGGATTTTGGCGTTATGAATAACAACCTGTCACAATATTGAATATGTGGGCTTTTGTTCTTTTTACGGTTAAGAACTAACCGGCAACGCGTGTTAGGCATTGACTTATCCCTGCATAGTATTCGGGATAAAATTCTCTGTGTGTGTGAAGCACGGATTTTTAGCGTTATGAATAACAACCTGCCATAATGTTGAATATGTGGGCTTTTGTTCTTTTTACGATTAAGAACTAACCGGCAACACGTGTTAGGTATTGACTTATCCCTTCTTAGGATTCGGGATAAAATTCCCCATGCATAAAAAGCATGGATTTTTGTTGCTATGATACTGAATACGTAGACTCGGTCGTTTTTTATAGGAACAAACCACCCAGCAACGCGGATTAAGCGCTGACTGATCCCTACTTAGGCTTCGGGATAAAATACCCCAGATTGGTATTCTGGTATCTTCTTCAATCGGTAAAAGACTAAACCGGCAACACGTGTTAGGCGCTGACTTATCCCTGCTCAGGATTCGGGATAAAATTCCCCGTACGTGTGAAGCACGAATTTTGGGAGTTGAAAAAGTAATATCTTCTCTTGGGGTAAAGACGAACCCGATATGGGAGAGGAAGAATTTTATATTCTATCTCCTAAAATTGAGATGAAGAATTTTATATTCTATCTTCAGTTACAAAAGGAAACTCAAAGTGGGATCTCTACGTCAAGAATCCTGGAAGGTGAAACTAAGAGTGGGATCTCCACTCCGAGAATTAAAAATATTCGGATAACCCTAACTGTCGAAAGGTTTGATTACCGAACTAAAGATGGATTTCTTATTTATCGAGAGTAAATTGTGGTTTGGGTCCTTACTGTAGGAAGGTTTAACCAAGCAGGAGTTTAAGGTGATCCTAAATGTAGGAAGGTTTGATCACTCGATTTGAAAATGGACCTCTCGTTCATTGAAGGAATCGAGAGGGGATTTTGATTATGGTCCTAACTGTAGGAAGGTTTGACCATGTGAGAGTGGGAGTACAAATTACAGTGGGAGCATTGAATGCACAAACACATAGAAGTTTGAGTGGATTCAACCGAAAAGAATTTTGGTGGTCCCACCGTCAATTAGTCTGATCGGTGAAGGATTTTGTGGTGGAAAATTGTGAGTCGTCAAACACCAATGAGAGTTTTTGTGAGGGAAAATTGATCCAACGAAGTGATCGAATCTCATCTCAGCAAAAGAGTATTCGGAAATCACAGTGGGAGTTTAGTGTTTATCACTTTGTTCATAATGATCGGGTTGCCCCTAAGAAAATTACATGTATCATTCTTCCGAAAACTTCCCGTTACATAAATCATCCACCTCCAGCTTTCTTTGCGAAACCGGGTCTAACATTGTACTTAGTTGGATGACCGGGTTATCCTTAAAGATACCAGACATGGCATTCTCCAGGAACTTCCCGTAAAAGAAAGGAAACAGTTTAGACTCATATACCTATTGGAGTTTCAGAGAGCAGTTTAACCTCATATACCGGTTGGATGAGTCTTCATTCGACTTAATTGAGTGTTATGACGCCGGCTTAAACTAAGGTTTGGTGCTATTCTTGAGAGCGAAGCAAGCCGTGGTAGGATGAAGGATCCTCCTGTGGTATGCACAGTATTTCGGATCCGCGGTATTGTCAGCTTCCTCCTGATCTGCGATAGGTGGCAGCTTGATCTTGTTATTTTCAAGGAGGGACTCGAAAATGGCTGGAACATCTTCGTCCTTGAAGGAGTACTCTTTTTGGAGTTTCGGATCCGAAGTCTTTTGATGTCTTCGGGGTTGTTGTTGTGACGTCTGATTAACATCGACAACTGCTGTAGGAATGTTGTCCTTACCACGGGAAACGAAGTTCGAGTTCGGAGGATTGGCCGTCGGTTGGCTCCTCTCAGCCTTCTTCCTTCTGAGGAAGCGTTCGGCTCGTTCTCCGCGCATCTTCAACTTTTTCCAGGTGTTGGAGGGTGCGCCCATAACTTCCAACACGTCTAAAGAGAGGTTGTTGTGACAAGTTTGGAGGATGAAGTCCTCTGTGATCGGATCTCGGCAGTTCATCGCCTTATTCTGAAAGCGTTTGACGAAGTCGTCGACTGTCTCGTCGTCTTCTTGTTTCTCATCGAAGAGTGTCCTGATGGATATCTCGGCATCGTCATCAAAGAAGTGAGTGAGGAACAGGTTCTCTAGGTCGTCCTAGCTGTTGATGCTTGCAGACTTAAGACAGCGGTACCAATCGAAGGCGGGCTTGCGAAGGGTGCCAACGAATGACCAAACCATCAAGGCTTCATTACCAGAGATCATACCCAAGTGGGACTTGAAGTAGATCAGATGTTGAGTAGGTGAACCTTTCCCGTCAAACGGCGTGAAGTTAATCAAGTTGAACTTCGCTGGGTATGCTATTGAATCCCACTCTCTTGGATAGAGACATGAAATGCCGGTCCTTTTTATCTCTCGATCAAACATCAGAGCATTGACTTTTCTCTCAAGGTCCTTCATCTTTTCGTCCTCATCTGTATCATGCTTCGGACGATTTGTGAGAGGAACAACGGGGCCACCCTTAGTGTTTTCATCATTGACGGGACCACCCCCGGTGTTGTTGTCTTTAGTGGGGCCACCCCCAGTGTTCTGGTCAACAGGATGGTTCTCAGCATTAAGACGTTCATCCACCTCTGAATCGCTACCTGTTTGGTCAGTAAGGTTATGACGGCTGGATTCATCGAACTGATTGGACAGAGCCCGAATTTGTTAGTCATGCTCTTCCCTCATCCGTAGCATAGTCATTTCCATTTCAATCTTGAATGCCTCTTTCTGTTTGGTTAGAGCATCCTCAAGAATTTTGACGATTTGCTCGGTGTTGATCATGAATGCCTCGTGGGATTGTCCTGGGCTGGACACCATTTTGTCAGAAGCGACTGTAGAGTTAGCATCTGATACTTCATCATATAAGGATAATCCCCTCTGCATTCTCTGATAATCTCTTTGTCTAATAGTTCCTGATCACAACCGGGTTAGACGATGCGATATAATCGGGTCAGAGCTAGAAGATCGAATCGACTTTCCCTTATCAGCCATATTTATTATGACTTCCGGAAGTTTGTCACCTTGAATGGCCGATTGTTTCTTACGAAAACGCTTTGGCTTAGACTTAGTCGTTCCGTTGGAGATCCTCTCGAATACCGAGACCCTCTGCGGAGCGGTCTTGGGGCAGCTACACGCTGATAATACTACCCTGATTAACTTGGTGCATGGATAATAAGAGTTCGTCTCCCGGGTACCTCTCTTCCGAGACTTGTTCGTAACCCCAACCCGATAGTACAACTCGTCGGTCAGATGACCAGAGCAACCTATCGTGTGTTGGCACAACTTTCCAGGTATAACGTTGTCATCGTCAGATGAATACGTTTCTCTCAGGGGATTTGCCGCCTTGTTGGCGTTCTCAAGAATCATGCGTTTAGAGCCATGCATTTGTAAGCGTGAACTCTTGACAAGCTCTTGGACTATGACTCGCGGTCCGAGGTGGTCAGTTACAGGAGTTTTCCGTGTGCGACCCCCAGTTCGAGTAGATGCTCAGGGTTCAGTCACCGGACCCAAGCGCTCTTTGATCAGAACTTTGTCTCGATCCTCGTGCAAAGGACCTAGGCGATCCGCCATCCTCATCTTGAAACGGGACAAGTCCATGCTACCGTGGGGTTTCACCGGAGGTGTGGAACTCGATGGAATCGGAGAAACAGAACATTTTCTGTCTTGACCTTGGCGCGGGTCAGACTTAAGTGACCCGTAGGTTGGAAGGTCAGACTTGGGTGACCCGCGGCATGGAGTGTCAGACTTAAGTGACCCGCGGGTTAGAGGGTCGGATCTGGGTGACCCGTGGCATGGAGGGTCAGACTTGGGTGACCCGTGAGCTGGAGGGTCAGACTTGGTTGACCCGTGAGCTGGAAGGTCGGATCTGGGTGACCCGCGGCATGGAGGATCAGACTTGGGTGACCCACGAGCTGGAGCGTCGGATCTGGGTGACCCGCGGCATGGAGGGTCACACTTGGGTGACCCGCGAGCTGGAGGGTTGGATCTGGGTGACTCGTGTTAGACCCTAGAGGGGGGGGTGATTAGGGTCTTATGCTAATCTAATCCGATTAAATGCCAATTAAAATTAATTAACAAGTATATTCTTGCAAGATAGATATACAAGAGTTATGTGCAAGAATAAGCAATATGAACAAAGGTAAATATCCTAGCAATGAGATATACTATGAGATATATGCAAGGATATATGAGCTAACACAAGATGATATATCCTATCAAAGAGATATACAATATGATATATGTATAGGATATGTAAACTAACACAAGGGGTAAACAATCTAAACAAGATAGTGGATGATATAGATAATGAGCTAATGACAATGGCGATATAAGATATGAACATAAATATGAATGAACGCCAAAGCACACTCAAACAAGCAATATGATCACGGAGTTCGGACCTTCCGTCCTACGTCTCCGCTCCCCACTCCCGGGGAGAAATCCACTATCAACCGGGTTTTCTACGCTCACCCGAATAACGTTTACACCTCACAGTGTCGGTTTTCAACGCTCACCGATCAACGTTCACACTCACCCTCACAATGTCGGTTTTCAACGTTCACCGATCAACGTCCACTCCTCACACTCGGTTTTCTAGTTCACCGAAAACTTCACAACACACTCGGTTTCTAGCTCACCGAAAACCTTACAACACTCACAAAGTAAATACAACAAATTTGTTCTCTACAATAGATGAGAACACAATGAAAGCACAACTCAAAGTTACAATCTCTCACCACCCAACTATACTATGTATGCAAATACTATAAGCTCAATGTGGGTGTGTGTAACAATGAGTAAAATAAAATCTAACTCAATTAACAAACTAGCAATAATAAGAATATGAAAATCAATAATGAAATTGCTAGAGAAAAGAGTTAGAAAACTTCTCTAAGAACACAAGAAGAGGATGAAGGGGATTGAGAATGAATCCCTCAATCTGCAGTGAAAACTTCCTCCTTTGTAAACAGAAACCCAAACTCAAAACAAACAGTAAAACCCTAAACCCTTGCTTAAACTTTTCTTTTCTTTTAAAACATTTCTTAGTTAGCTTGAGAGTTGAAGACAATGGGGTATTTATACCCTCTCACAACTCAGCCAAGAAACCAGAGCAAAAGACAAAAAACACAGCCCCAAGGCAACGGTCAAAAAACTAGCCGTTGGAAGCTGAAGGAACACTCGTCGGTCGACCGGAAAATTCGTCGGTCGACCGAAAATTTTCATCGGTCGACCGGACCGGTCGACCGACAGCTTTCTGTCGCCCAGTGAACTTTTGACCTCAGGTTCGGTCGACCGGTGCGGTCGACCGAAAACTGATATGAAAACTGTTTATCTGATTTTGAAATGCTGTTTAAAAATATCAAATAAATTCCAAAAAATATAAAACTTTGGGGAATGATTGTAGACATGATAATAAACATGCTACAACGACTGGTTTCGAAAAAGCACTTCCCAAATGAAAAATATCATCATTTTACAAACTAGTCCAAAACATGAAAATATGAGATACTTGAATTTTGATGTTTTGACATAAACCAACTTTTGAAACTTTGTGAAATGTTTTTATAGACTTAGTAAAACATGTATAAACTGATATTGAAGTCTATAAACTAAGAATACAATATTTTCACAAAATTGCATATTCTATGCAATGTTTTCAAAAACATAATAGAAAATATGAAATATAGAATTTCATATATATAACCATAAAAACTCAAAACATATGTATGTATATATATAACTATATATATGCATAGAAACCAAAACTTATATATATATATATGACTATATATATATATACGAAGAAACCAATAAATGTGTGTGTATAGATAATTGAGCTTAGAGTATATAACACACATAATATAAACTCCTAAACTAAATTACCCAAGCAATGATCTTGATCTTCAATAAGCTTGACTTGGTAATCTCGCGGATGAAGCTTGAACTTGAT
>NC_033801.1:110395313-110411866 GCF_001876935.1 Asparagus officinalis
AAAATGTGATGATGAAGCTTGATGAGATGCACAAGGAGGATTAAAGTGAACCTTAGTGGGGTTATGTGCATCATAGCAAAATCTAGCAAAATGATTTTAAAAAAAATCATCTTTAAGAACATGAAAACAAAAAAAATTGTTCATAAAGATTAAACAAGTTTTGGCACCAAATTACTCTTGGTACCTAAGAGACTAGGGACATGACCCCTATCATTAAAGCTCAAAGTCCTAGGGTTATGAACCCTCTTGGACATATATGGTGCACGGGATCAGTCATAGCAATAATTACTCAAATGACCCTTCCGATTGCAATAAGTACAATGGAAAGGAAGCATTTGCTTATGTTGACCAAACGGTTGTGCACGGGAAACATTAGAATCATTTGCAAACATGGATGGTCTTTTAAAATTATTTTGCAAGTGTAAAACATTTTTAAGCAAAGGTGGTTTACTTGAGAAATTTGGCAAGTTTGAACATTTTTTCAAATCATAGCAAAACTTCGCCAAATGGCCAAATCTACCACAAACATCACATTTAAAAACATGTGTTCTACTAGAAACATTTGGCAAACTAGAATTCTTTTTCAAATCAAAGCAAAACTTTGCCAAATGGCCAAAACGACCACATAGAACACATTTATACACATTAGCATGCTTATGATGAGAAATAGATGCATGTGCATGTGTGTGTGCAAAATGTGATGATGAAGCTTGATGAGATGCACAAGGAGGATTAAAGTGAATCTTGGTGGGGTTATGTGCATCATAGCAAAATCTAGCAAGATGGCCTTTACGACCGCAATTTGTGCATTTGTAGACTTTGCTATACATGTGTGCATGATGAATAGGATGTTTAGATGTTTTAGCATGAGACTTAGCACACATGTTCATAAGCTTATCATGATTAACAATACATGTTTTAAGGGTTGAATCTAAAGATGATATGTGATCCTTAACATGATTCAACTCATCATTATGCATACAAGTATTGTTATTAGAAGTAGAACATATATTGTTATTTATAAAAGAAGCGGTATCATTTTGTATGTTCTCTACTTCTAACATGGCATTATTTTTAACATGAGATAAGCTAGTGATGGATGAGGTTAATTTTTTATTTTTCAAATTTAACATATCATTGTTTTCTTTAAGCATTATATTTTCATTTTCAATGATGTCAAATTTGGACACTAGCTTCTCATGATCGGATTTCAATTCTACATGCTTGCTTTTAAGATCAATAAAATTATTTTGTAATTTTGTATAGGCATGCAATAATTTCTCATATGCACAAGCGAGTTCATTGATGGATATATCACTTTCGGATTCCGAATCGCTTACCACACTAGGGCTATCGCCTAGTGGCCGTGTGCATGATGATGCTCCACACTCACTTGAAGAACAATCCTCCAAACTACGTCGGATTTCCTCCAAGTTGCCTTGATGTGCTTCTATGAATTTCCATAAATTGTAAGCACTATCAAAATGAACAAATTTGTTAGAAATGGATGAGTCAAAAGCATTGAGCAAAAATTCTAACAAACGCTTGTTCATTGTAAACATTTTATTATCATGATCGCTCCACTTGGATTTCTCCAATGTGGGCACAATATAAGCACAATCAATAATTTTCCATAAGTCAATATTTCTAGATTCAACAAATAGTTTAAATCTAGAAGCCCATTGTGCATAGGGAAAATTAATGAATTTAGGAGCAACATTGGATTTATAGCCTAAACAAAATACATTCATATTCAAGATATATATATGAACATATGCAAGCAAGACAAATGCAATCATAACTAGATTAGCACAAATAAACTAACTTGGATCTTTAACTCAAGGCGATTAGACCTTAAATCAAAGAGCACCAAGCTCTGATACCAATTGTTAGACCCTAGAGGGGGGGTGATTAGGGTCTTATGCTAATCTAATCCGATTAAATGCCAATTAAAACTAATTAATAAGTTATCCTAGCAAGTATAAAATACAACAAGATACGTAAGCTAGGATAAGCAATATGAACAAATGAATATATCCTATCAATGAGATATTACAAATATATGAGCAAGGATATATGAACTAACACAAGGGTAAAATAAACAATCTACACAAGTGATAGGGTAATATGATGAGCAATACACAAAGGCGATATAAGATATGAAAACAAGAATAAGAACGCCAATGCAATCACAAACAAAACGATATGTTTACGAGGTTCGGTCCCCACGACCTACGTCCCCGCTCCTCACCTCGAGGAGATCTCCACTATCACAACCGGGTTTTCTACGTTCACCCGAACAACGTTTACACCTCACAATACAATCACTATGTAATCACACCTCACACACTAAGTGTTGGTCCTAGCCCGTGTCCTCCTCCTCAAGTGCTCGGTTACAACCTCTCCCTAGGCACGTCAACCGACGCCACTCCTCTTGGATTCGACCCCGTCTCTCACCACACACTTCTCTCGGTGTACAAGTGTATTACAAGTGAATCCTCACAATAAGCACAATATAAATCAAATGATTTGTTCTCTAAACAAGGTGAGAACTCAATTAAGCTCACTCTCAATGTCACAAATCCACAACCCTAAATTATACTATGAATGTAAATACAATAAGCTCAATAGGTTGTGTGTGAACAAAGAGTATCAATAAAACAATTAAACTCAATATATAAATCTAGCTTATGGAAATTAAGATCAAAACAATAAATAGCTAGAATTGAGTTTAAGGAAAACTTCTCTATAGATCAAGAGTGAGAGAGAGATGAGTTGAATGCCCAAACACCAAAGAATGATCTCCTCTTTGCTCTTGTGAAATTTGCTTCACAAACTAAACTCAAACAAACTCTTAAACTCTTTTAAACAAAACTTAAACCCTTGATTAAAAACTTTCTTAAACTTGTTTTCAAACTCTCTTGACTAATTTGAAAAGACATCAGCAATGTGGTTGGGGTATATATACCCACTCAAAGCTCAGCCAAAACCCCCAAGCCAAATGACAAAACAGCCCCAGCAAACAACTCAGGAAAATAGCCGTTAGAAGACAACGGCTAGATTGTCGGTCGACCGGAAATTCTGTCGGTCGACCGATGGAAAAATTCGGTCGACCGACGGAAAGTTCGGTCGACCGTTATCCAGGTCGAAAACAAGAAATCAAGCAAACACTTATCCGGTCGACCGGTGCGGTCGACCGAAGGAAGCTCTCGGTCGACCGCGGCGGTCGACCACCAACTCTCTGGACCATGCTGACGAAAAAAACAAACGAGCGGTCGACCGGTGCGGTCGACCGAATACAGATACTTCTGAAAACTGTTTATCTGATTTTGAAACACTGTTTAAAAATATCAAACAAATTCTAAAAAATGTAAAACTTTGGGGAATGATTGTAGACATGATAATAAACATGCTACAATGACTGGTTTTGAAAAAGGACTTCCCAAATGAAAAATATCATCATTTTACAAAATCGACCGAGAACTGATATATGAAAATCTGATTTTGAAAACTGTTTTTCTGATTTTAAAACCCTGTTTAAAAATATCAAATAAATTCCAAAAAATGTAAAACTTTGGGGAATGATTGTAGACATGATAATAAACATGCTACAATGACTGGTTATCAAAAAGGACTTCCCAAATGAAAAATATCATCATTTTACAAACTAGTCCAAAACATGAAAATGTGAGATACTTGAATTTTGATGTTTTGACATAAACCAACTTTTGAAACTTTGTGAAATATTTTTGTAGACTTAGTAAAACATGTATAAACTGATATTGAAGTCTATAAACTAAGAATACAATATTTTCACAAAATTGCATATTCTATGCAATGTTTTCAAAAACATAATAGAAAATATGAAATATAGAATTTCATATATATAACCATAAAAACTCAAAACATATGTATGTATATATATATCTATATATATGCATAGAAACCAAAACTTATACATATATATATGACTATATATATATACGAAGAAACCAATAAATGTGTGTGTATAGATAATTGAGCTTAGAGTATATAACACACATAATATAAATCCTAAACTAAATTACCCAAGCTAGATCTTGATCTTCAATAAGCTCTTCTAGGTAATCTCGCGGATGAAGCTTTAACTTGGATCTTGAACTTTGAATAGCAAGGCTTCACCGACATTCCGCCAACCTCCTTTGGATATGATCGTTGAAGCTCTATTCCATCCATCCTCCAACTATGTTGTTTGTCTACAACAAATACGAAAACACAAATACTAGACAAACAACATTAGTGATAAATTGTTTGTTAAACATCATCAAAACAAGAAGGCCAACAACTCGTGGGCTAGAGGGTCGGATTCGAGTGTCTCGCGGGCTGGAGGGTCGGATTGTAGTGTCCCGCGTTTTTTGATCTTTTCGGCCGCCGTCTTGGACTTTGGCCTCCAAGTTTAATGCAGTCTTGGTTGTTTCTTGGCTATGTCCTTCTTCTGCATCTTTTGTACCTTTTGCATAGGAATTCATGCTTGCGCACTCAGTACGCGGCGTTTCTGGATGCTCTCTTCAAGGGTTGAACGGGTCCTTTTGATTTGGATCCATTCATTCGTCGTTAGCTTGGAGAAAAATCCATTTGTTTGCTGCTGAGGGGGTTGGCACCTTCTGGACTTCAGATCCGGTTCGTAGCGAATCCCGTCAACTGGCTCTAAAGCCTTAGCAAGTCGACACGCAAGTCGTTGGCGTTGCCTTTGACATGCCCTCTTCGATAGGATTGGCGCGGATCCAGCGACTATCTCCTTGATTGAGGAGGAGCTCAGATCTGTAACTCCGACTTTATTGGAGGCCGAAGGGGTGTTGAGAGGTGCAGCCATTGTAGCAACGAGGGCGTTGATCTTCCTGCGCTTACGAGTGGAGGAGGATCTGGAGGAGGAGGATGACAGATACTCCTCAAACTTCTGTTGGTCAAACTCGTACTCGACCTCTTCTTCAACCGGGATGCAGATCCGAGGTTACGACACGACAGCTTCGGCAGCGAAGCTGTTGGCTCTCACTGTGGTCGCCAGTTTGTTTGCATTAAAAATTGATGTGTTTATTGCGGTATTCATTACAACTTCAGTCGTTACAATAAAAACAAAAAAAGATAGTCTTTTTATAAGACTCTTACATAATGAAAATAAAAATTACAACTCTCGTCAAAACAAACGCAGGGAGATCGTTTATCGGTCTTCTGCTTGTGCGTGATCTTTGCCTGTGCCGAGGATTTTGATATCCATGGATCGCCTTAGATCTGGATCCGGTTGATAGAAAATTGGATAGAGCTTGGTCTTCACCGAGGGGGTATTTGATTGAAGCGCTGAAATTGACCAAGCGAAATCAGTAACTCTTCTTAAAATTAAGACAAAGCCTAATCTCAAGGAACGGACGTACGTGCTTCAGATCCTTCGAATAGCTTCTTCTTTATGCTGGAGTTCGTCGGGATTTCGCTAACCCTCGCTGAAATTCGTGACTCTTGGCTCTGGAGTTCAACAGCACCTCCTCGTCTTGATAATCAATCGCCCCCGCTGAAAGGAGGCCCTAGGCTTGTATTTATAGGGCTCCGGATGCGGGTATGTGGATGAGAATGAGTGATTTAGCCTTATCTTCAGTCAATAATGGCCTAACCACGTTTGTGGATGATATCAAGTCAGTTAGGAACCCCTAAAATCGATAAATCCCACGAAAACCGCTTTGAAAACCGTCAAAACACATCAGCTGGATTCGAAACAGCGTGACGGGGCTGCTGACCCGCGGCGCGCGGCGGGTCGCTCGGTCCGGACCGGCAGCCGCCGGATCGGCCAGTGGCCGACCCGCCGACGTGGAGTCGCGCGGTTCGACTCGCACGGTGCGGGTAGTTCGGCTTTTTTTGTTTGCTGAACTGCTTGGTGTTTTCCGACTTTTTCAGCGACATTATATTTTCCACCATTTTGTATGTTGACCGTCTTGTGACTTGTACGATTTGGCTAACTTGGCATTCATGCGCTCCTTAGCTTCTTTACGGCACTTGGAACTGACGATAATACGTTAGGCACTTTGGATCTGACGACTGAGCGCAAGTTGAACTGACGAGTGCATTCCGGTCGCTTGGAGTTTTCGATCGCCACGCTGTCGTGTGTAGTTGATTGCGCGTGCCGAGTTGATTGACGCATGCCGAGCTGATTGACGCGCGTGACTGACGAGCGCTGTGAACTGATTGACGTGCGCGTGTTGACCGATGCGCGCGAGCTGATTGACGTGCGCGTGTTGACCGACGCGCACGAGCTGATAGACGCGCGTGTGTTGACTGACACGCGTGAGCTGGTTGACGTGAACCTTCTCGATTCGTCCACTCTTTGCTTCAAGTTGTATTAGGGGACCTATAGGCAATTTTTGACGCCTACACCTGATATCGACGTACAACTGAAAACGACTCCTTCGTTCCTCACCTTATCGTTGTCGTCTTCCGCTCTAACATGCAACTCCTTTTCGATGGCTCGTCATGAAGTCTAATACACTGCGAGACGAACTTCTTGCTTGCATTCACTAGCCTCTTCGCTCGCGTCACTGTCGCTAAATTTGCCTCCCTCGGAATAGACGCCGAACGAAATATGAACTTTTCACCATCCTTGGTGAATGTGTACTTCTGAGCCCGCCTTTCGTAGATTGAGTATCTATCCTACAAGTACAGATTGCCCAGTTTTGGACTTGTTTAACAAAAATCATCTCCACGTTTCGTAGATCATCTCCATGTTTAACAAAAAATTGATTTGGTTAAACCGTTTTGAAAATAAATAAATAAATAAATAAAATCCTAGAAAAAAATCTCTAACCACCTAACTTCCCCTTATCTCTCCACTAAACAAATTTTTAGACCTGTTTGGATCTAAAACCCCAAAATTTCAGACCTGTTTGACCTAGTTAGGACCCATATCATATTTTAGACCTGTTTAAGTTGTTTTCTCACTAAAATCAAATTTTGTAGATTTCTATGTAGTTAATTTAAAATTTGTTAGACCACTTGACACTAACAATTATGATAATTAGTTATTTTTTGTTAATTAAGATGAATGATGATATTTGTTTGATCTCTTGATGCTTATTGGATCATCTGATGCTATGTTGATCATCTAGTGATATTTAATAGGGTTGATTGTGCATGAAGACGACTCCTGTTAAAAATATAATTTATAAGTGTGCTTTCATAGCATGGCTATGCCCTCGATATCGATATCCCGATATGAGGTATTTTCTTGGCTATTACTATTGTAGCGTCGACTAGACGATGCACCCATCTTGATTGGACATGTTTTGGGTCACGTTTATTTTAATAGTTTTACAGAAGTCGTTCCACGATAACTCTGTGATTAGTGCACAACATTTCATGCACAGTCACTTAAATTAAATCGATAAACATGGGGTTTTAAAAGGGAATTGGACGAAGAATATAACATGTATATAAATGGGCAAATGCGCATTCCTGATATCCTGAGTTATATATACATGGGCCAAAGGGCCAATATTTGACTTGAAGTCGTATTCCCGGGACGGTTTGTGGGGAACCGATTTATATACATGAAAATATTCTTCTCTAATTCAAATAACATCTAAATTAACAATAATACGCTTGTGTGTTTGGTGATGGACAATATCTTGATCTCTTGATTAAGCATTTTCTTTCATCACTGTTGATTTAGAATTCATCTTTTCTTTATACGCTACTTACACTTACACACGCACAATTTTTTTATTTTACATGCTTGTTGAGAGTTTTCTGACTCCCTTGGGGTTTGCATGCCCCAGACTCGGGAACCATTCTTTCTTAGCAGGACCGGAAGTATTTTGAGGATCAGGCCCAGCGGCAGGGATCACCTTCTGTCCTTTCACTCTCTCAACTTCTGTTATTTAGGCTGTTATGTGTTTTAGACTTTTTATGTAACCACATGTGGTTCTCCAGACCACAATGTATATTTCCTATTTCCTACCTTGGATAGTTGTGGACTTGTAGTAGAACTTTGTCCTTTCAGAGATTTATTTATCTATCTATTTTCTGTGTTCTCTTAGTTACATGCTCTATGTAGTAGTTCTTTTGGTAAAATTATCTGTGTACAGGATGATCCAAAGGCGTAAATGTGACCATATGGTTGCATTGCCGGCCGAGTCACGCTCCAAATGATCAAAATTGGAACCGGGGTGTGACATGCAGAGCATCAAGAAATTCCACCTTATTTGCAAATCTTTGTCCATGTAAAACACGAACATTGTGCATGTCAGTGTTAGGATTAAGTTCGGGCTATCTCCTCTTTTTTTCTAACAATTTCCCCCTCTTCTTCACTTGATCCATCAGTTACAGGGTTATCAGAATCATCATACTCACTATGGTAACAATCAAGTTGTAGTTGAAAATATTGCATTATGTTTATAGTTGGACCATAGACCTCATTGCGGTTTTCACTTAGTGTACCATCAATTGTTGCAAGCATATTTCCCTCACTTACTATTTCCATATTTTCTTCTTAAACTCCCTTGCCTTTCCCCTACTTCTACTACTTCCTCGTCATCATATTCAATGACATCATCATCACTATTTTTATGGTGTTCCCATTCGCTAAAGTGCAAAGTCATTGCCATGCTACGGTAAAGGTTCTGCATGTTAGGCCATAATCAACTTGGCGTCCAGAGACCAGTAGGGACGACTGCTCAATCGACTCAAGGACTCAATGTTCCCTTATGTCGACTCGAAAGGGGGAACATGTAGCCCCTATTTGTCGAAGACGACTCATCCTAAGTTCACTCGACCGTTTGTCTAACACCTTGCGAATCCTACTTGAAAGGCGTTACTTCTTGACGAATGCAAAAGATAGCAACTCCTTTACGCTTATCCTCACTGACAACGCATCCCTAACGCATTTAATGCATGTTAGGCGCTATCATGCCTCTGACTTCGATAGTCTTCATGACTTATAGGACCATGTGGGCTCTGCTATGCTGCCAGTCACTTTCCATTTAATGCCGAAGTGATCTCTCGACCGGTCACCAGCTGACACCTGTAAAGCAGAAGCTGACTCAGCCGTTAGCCCATGCTCTGCCACATTCCCGGTCACTTCCCACTTGATGCCGAAGTGAACCCCCCCCCCTCCTCTAGTCGCCAGCCAACATATGTCAAGTAGTACTGACGCGGCCGTCAACCCACACTTTTCCACCGCCTCTGTGCTCAGCCGAAGTGACGAACTTGCCCTTATACCCTAGGTATAAATACATGTACTATTCGAACTTTGAAAGGGTTTCGAAATCAGTTCCAAAAATCATTTAAAAAAGTTTGATTCACAAATTTGATCTTCAAGCACAACTAAACTGTCAATCACAGTGCACAATTACAAGAACTCTCACAGTTCTTATTTTCCCACACTCAAGTTCATCAGCTAACTTGATCGTTGGAGGTACAACGGGGGAACCAATCCCCGCCCTCTCACGAATTCCTACATGTGCAGATTATTCAGCTACCTCACTCAAGAAACAGACATAAAGTCAGAGAAGAAAGCGACCCCCTCATCAACCTGAACAACTCATCCGAATATAAACACATATTGACTGTGTGATCATTTAACATCAACAACTATCATTATCATAATCACTTGAGTCATATTCCTCATATCCTTCTCCTTCATAGTCTTCATCCTCACTACCATGGTAATCATCATTATTCTGTTCAATGCAAATCCCATGAAAAAATCGTCATTAGGAATTTGATTAGTTCCCAAATTATCAATATTGATACTCTTCTCAATTGGTTCCACATAATTAAAATCATGCTATATATATATTTACTTTCAAACTGGGCATTTTTCTAGCATTTTACTCACATATTCATCATTAGCAATTAATTGGAATGAAGTAAAAAAAACAAGATTCCAAGGTCTCGATACTAGAGATTTTTTAGATCCTTGTGTACTAGACTAAGGGCCTGTTTGGTTCACCAAGGACTAGGAATAGGATTAGGAATCCTATTTAATTTTCGGATTCCAACCTAATCCATAAAAATTTTATAGACAAGTTTGAGTTTTATGAAATCCCACTTTTTTGGCTTTTAATGTTTGTTTCCCCCAAAGTATTAGTAATCCCACTTTTATAGAATTGTTCCAATTCCTAATACCATGTTTGGTTCAAGGAGCCAATTTTTCTTGGGATCGTTACTGTAGCAACGGCCATCTCAATTTTGCGTTTAATAAATACTGTAGCAACTGATTTAAGCCGCCAAATCATATTTCCAGCAGCAAAGACTGTAACCACATTTACATATCACTGTAGCAACGGTAATAAGCCCCAAAAACAGAATTTTCAAGCATCAAACACTGTAGCAACGGATTTAAGCCCCCAAATTCATATTTCCAGCAGCAGACACTGTAACAACATTTACATTTCACTGTAGCAACGGTAATAAGCCCAAAAACCAGATTTTCAAGCATCAAGCACTGTAGCAACGGCTGTTTCTTAGGAATCACTGTAGCAACGGCTATTTCAGGGGTATGGTGTCTATAAATACACCTTGAGGCCTCACATATAATCCCATCTTTCTCATTTTTCAACCCAAAAAAAATTCCCAAGCTCTTCAACTTGTTGCAGGATGATATCAGAAGGGTGCTGGCAGAATTATGAAGTTTATTGCGACTGCAATCTCCGAACACCGATGAAAGTGTGCAAGAATGGAAAAAATAAGGGTAGGTGTTATTGGGGGTGTGCAAAATTCCCAAACAAAGAATGTATTTTTTTCGAATGGGCTGAAGAAAGAGGAGAGTCATCAAGCACCCAAGGAAGCCAATATGTCAAAGAAAATAGGTACGGAGATAAATATATCTTGCAATCAAAGAAGCTGAAGAAAGAATTGAGACTTGTCGAAAATCAACTACTAGCTTGGAAAATTTCGGCAATTTTCTTAGCAATTTTTTGTGTTATTTTAATTATTACAAACTTCATGTCATGTACTTGTAATTGCAAAAACTATTGAGGATGTAATGAAAGCTGTTGTTTGAATTGGGTACAAATTCTAATTGATATTGTATGTTTCAGTAATAGATCAACTTGTCATCATTGATTGCCCCACCTATAACTTACATGTTTATTACAGATTGCATTATAAGGATGAATTGCTTCGCCTAGACATTGTCATTTCAATGTAGGCTGCAATGTCATCCCCTTTTGCCTCATCTGGATATAATAAACAATGTAAGTTAGATTGCATTCTCAGTAAACGCTGATCATCATCATTGCCAAATATCAAGTGCAAGGAGCTACACAAGCTCATAACCAAACCGCAAATTAATCCACAGGCAAGTAAAACCAAAACAGCTCCCACAAAGCAGCAATCTCCATTACAGGAGCTACACAAGCTCTGAACAAAACAGAAACAAACCCAGGGGTCAAGAGCTACACAAGCTCAGAACAAAAAAGCAACAAACCCAGCAGCAAGGAGGTAGACAACCTACAACGAAAACAGCAACAAACCCAAGTCACAGGAGCTACACAAGCTCAAAACCAAACCGCAAATTAATCCACAGGCAAGTAAAACCAAAACAGCTCCCACAAAGCAGCAATCCCCATTACAGAAGCTACACAAGCTCTGAACAAAACAGAAACAAACCAAGGGGTCAAGAGCTACACAAGCTCAGAACAAAAAAGCAACAAACCCAGCAGCAAGGAGGTAGACAACCTACAACGAAAACAGCAACAAACCCAAGTCAAAGGAGACAAACAAGCTCAGAACAAAACATGCACAAACCCACCCAGCAAGGAGCTACACAAGCTCTGAACAAAACAGAAACAAACCAAGGGTCAAGAGCTACACAAGCTCTGAACAAAACAGAAACAAACCAAGGGTCAAGAGCTACACAAGCTCTGAACAAAACACCAGACAGGAGCTACACAAGCTCTGGACAAAACAGAAACAAACCCAGGGGTCAAGAGCTACACAAGCTCTGAATAAAACAGAAACAAACCCCTCGACAGGAGCTACACAAGCTCATAACAAAACAGACACAAACCAACCCAGACAGGAGCTACACAAGTTCTGGACCAAACAGAAACAAACCCAGGGGTCAAGAGCTACACAAGCTCAGAAGTAAAAAGCAACAAACCCAACAGCAATGAGGTAGACAACCTCTGTCAAAAACAGCAACAAACCCAACTCACAGGAGCTACACAAGCTCAGCACAAAACAAAACAGACCCACCCAGCAAGGAGCTACACAAGCTCTGAACAAAACAAAAACAAACCCAAGCAACAGAATGTAAAAAGGCAACATCTGTAAACCCAAGTGCACTTACCCATTTACCTGATATCATAAGCAATATTGGATAATTCAAAGAACTCATTGATCATTCCACGACCATACTTACCTGCACCAAATCATAAAGTATATATTACAAATCATCATTCCCACAAAATATATATTGCAACATTAACAGTTTGCAATTAACACAACAATATCCATCAAAATATAATGGTATCCAACAAACTAGCTATCCGACCAACCTTGGTCGTTAACTAATTTGGTGATGTACCTCTGTTGACCTTCCTTGGATTTTATGAAAAACCTCCTAGCTTCACGTTCATTGTCATATAAATGGTCTAAAACCCTATCGAGGAACTCCTCGGAATATTCAGACCTATGTTCCTTCAACGCTGTGGCCAACTGCTCAGTCCAGTGTATAACGTGTTGATTCCTCATTGACTGAGACATGGACTCAACAAAGGCACACATCATTTCCTCTTCACGATTAAATTTTCTGGTTTTTTTGCTAGATGATGAAGTCGTGTTGTCTTTACTCTTAGTCTTATATCTAGTGGGTTGTGGTTGGTTAACAGCACCAGAACGTGGTGCGTTGCAAGCATCAGACTGTGGTTCAGCTTCACTCTCCTCTAGAATCTCGCAATCATCATCGGGAATAGGTATGGACCTACTAGACCCAATGTTAGCGTACACGGGTCTAACAAAATCACCCTTGGCTTGATCATCACCCATGATAACTTGTAAATTTTTGAAGTGAGGAAGGGGTTTGTTTATGTATGCTTTGTACTTAGAATTGGATTTGTCCTGCAATAATAAATACTTATAAATCCAGAGAATCAAATGTATTAAATTGAATGTGACAAGATAGATGCTGAATTTGTTATACCTGGGCCCAAGATTTCAAGGTTTCCTCATCCAATGTAATCATTTTACTTGTTTCATCCCACCCAGCACCACTTATATCAAGGCAAGCTTTCATGTCATTGAATTTGTTCCGCAAACATTTCAAGTGGTTAATGACATGCAGGTGAGTGAAATCAGTCCTGAATTGCATGTTGATTTTCATGGCAGCCATTTTATAAGCTTCAGCCTTGAAGTTCTTGTCTGGCTTCATGCCATCCAATGCTAAATCTGCAAGATAAGGAATAAGCACATCATCGTGCTCTGGAAGCCAAAACTTATTAGCCACGCCTCTTGAGTTCAACCTGGCACAAGGAACCTTTTTTTATGGGCTAATCTTTTCCCTCTTTTCAATGGCGAAGTGTACTCCGCACCCTCAACGTCATGAACATCCTTTCCACCTGAATCACCAGTGTTCGGTGAAAATTGATTAGGTTCACTACTTTGAGAACTGACTGTGGGAAACATCAAACCATGTGGACTGCCTAACATGCTCATGTATGACATTGGCGGCTGTGTCATCCCACCATAATTACCATCCCATGGTGGGAATGGTGAGAATGTATGCGGAGGTGAGGTGAATGGCTGTGGTCGAACAGGCATGCAGTTCATGTTAGTCCCTGAATAAGGATTTTGCTCCGCATTCGAATGAGAAGGCACGCTTTGCTTATCTGCCGGATTGTTAGCCATACCTAATATATTTTGTAAGCATAGCCATATTAACAATAAAGAAATATAAAACAATATGGGAACAGAATGCATTTATCAAGGAATATACGAAACGGTGATATTTCTGGTTCAAACAACATAAAAAAAGCAACCGATAAAAGTAGTAATGTTTTGGTACAAGCTAAAAAACAATAAACAATATCGATGCAAACAGTATTTTAAAATTCACCAAGTTAGTACATAGCCATAGAACAAATACCACACTAAGTTAAACCACTCTCCATTGTGTTACCACCATTGTACTTTGCACAATAATCCACCCACATCGCCCAAGCAATTTGATCTCGTAACTCCTTCCATTCATTTCTAACATCTCGATCCTCTCTTTGTGACCTACTTTGAGTATAGTCCACCACATTTGAATCGTCTTCATTCGTCTCTTCCCCAGTATCTTCATCAATTTCAACATTTTCATTGAAAATATCATCAGCCGGATCCTCCAAGGCAATAAAGTTGTGCAACACAGTACACGCTAGTACAATGTCCACTTGAGTGGGAAATGGATAATTCGGCTTCCCCGCAAGAATTTTAAACCGATTCTTCAGTATCCCAAATGTGCATTCAATTTTTGATCTTAAAGATGAATGCCTTAAATTGAACAACTCCTTCCTATTCTTTGGTGTCCTACCGGTGTGCTCTTTTAAATGATATCGGACACCACGATACGGGGATATGAAACCTGGCATTGTGGTGTATCCAGCGTCACAGAGGTAATACTTACCTACATTAATTGAACAGTATTTTAAAATCTAAAATATTGCCAAGTAGTTAATATATTATTCATAATGTGCACAAGTGAGAATGAATACCATCGCCATCTATCAAACCAATGCAGTCCTATAAAAAATTATAAATTATACATAGTTAAATAAAAAAAAGTTTATTTGGAAAATTATTAAGTTGTATGTATTTAATTTACCTTAAAGTACGGAAAATAATTTGAGTTGTTTGCAATCTCCTCGGGAACTTCTTTTGGGGCTTGCTTCATGTACCGATCACGTAATCCATTCATTACTTGCAGGACTTTATTGAAATACCTGCTAATTGTTTCCCCTGATCTTATGAACTCAGTTCTTATTATTCTATTTTTAGTTTTGTGCCCAATAATACTCAGGAACATAGCAAGCTGTTCTTCAACTTGAACGTGTCTTGTATCTTTTAATAAATCGTTTGCTTTCATTACTTCAACAAGTTTAAAAAAGGCCATCGGTCTCATTCTAATATAAGATTAGCAGCTATCTTGATAGCCCTCCAGTACACGTCTGAAGTGAGCCTCTCTACAATATATTTTTCTGATCTTTTCTTGCGTCGTACAAGTTGATATTATCTTGCGCTTAGCACGCATTCTCAAAATACATGTTACCAAAGTGACCACGGCGCAGACAGCTATATTAGCACACATCCTCTTCAATTCTTCCTCATCTTTCATATCCATCTACATCCGTTTTAAAATTATCATACAGTTACAGCTTAAGATGACTACGTATTTCTTATCAAAATTAAGTAGATAATTGATACAAATATTTATTTCTTTTAAAGCAAGTAATCTAATTAAAATGAAAATTATTTTAACTAGTGTTGCATTCCATCTCACACAATTATCAAGAAGCAATATAGACCCAAAAACAAACAAACTATATGGTTAGATTGCTAATAATTTACACACACAAAAAAAATAAGGAAATAAAAGGGAAAAAAACAGCAAGTTCAGTACACAGCAATTTTAACTAATTATTTGAGGGCCTTATTTAGATTTTAGAAAGATTTGTGCAAGAAAGCGAAAATAGAAAAATAACTTCTATTCTATTTTCATGTCGTTTATCTATCTAACAACCTAATTCTTGCACATTAACAACAAAATCCAGTACACAAACACCCGCATGAATTGTTTTACTGTAATATTATGAAATTAATCTCTTATGTATTTAACACCGACCATGTTGGGGTTAAAGCTTTGCTATTATTGCACGTAGTATATACCAAAAATACAGCACAAGTTATATGTGAAGCTCATCTGTTGAGTATTTGTATCCATCTCTTGAGTTGAAGCTCATCTGTGCAGTATTTGTATCCCATGGCACTTCTTTCTCAGAAATTATATGTGAAGCTAAAAATTAATAGACTCTCATGATGGTACCAAGGATCTATTTATGTCATTATTACAGTCACTCTATTTGCCATACTAAAATAGGAGACAAAGTTGTTAACTTTGTTATTGTCGCTTGTTTGAAGAAAATGTATATTTGTACTCTGTAACCAAACAATGGAAGAAAACTGCAGTATGAAGGTTGGTGAGGTATGTAACTATTCAAAACCTCATCACTCTTTATTACTTGTTATATGTTCTAAAACAACTTGTGAGAAGTTTGAGTTAATTCTCATAAAAGAATATTAAAGTTAAATACCAAATTACCTCAAAATACATAGAGGATTACATTATGCGTGCAAAAGTGTTTGGGTAAATTAATCTTTGAAAGAAGATGAACAGCCTCTTCTCCCCTCTTGATCCGTATAGAGTTTCTAGATGAGCGAAAGTAGAAAAAAATAGAAAAATAACTGCAGAAATAAGGCAAAATAAGAAAAAAAATTAATACCTGTCTGATGAAGTTCCAGAATGCCGACGTCCAACCAAAAAACCCACCGAA
>NC_033801.1:110412866-110413739 GCF_001876935.1 Asparagus officinalis
AAATATCAGAAGTTAAAGAAAATTTGCAGTTTAAATTTTTAAAATAAGAAATTATTTTTTCTTGTTCCTGTTGATAATATTTTAAAATATTACGTTGGCAGGTTTGACGAGAAAATTTTTTAAATGCAGGATAAAAACCATCTCTAAACATATCTTTAAATTCATCATCTTCTACTAATTTAAAAGGAAGGTTTTTAAGAATGATAAACCTGATTACGCATTTCCTGGCTCTGGCAGCGTCATAGTTCCAACTACCGAGACTACCAGAAGAGGAGGATTGAGAAATCATGAATTGTCGGATATCACCTTGAGGAGGATGGCCTTTGTTGTGTTTATCTAAATGGCGTTTGAGGTGGTTGGTGCCGCTCTTATGATGAGCTTGAAAAATCTTGCCGCACAAAGCACACTTAGCCTTCTGGGTGAGGATCCTACCGTGTTCATCCTTGGTGACGTCGATCTTCTCGTAAAAATTCCACACATCGGATCTTGGCCGTTTAGGAGCTCTTGGTGCAGATTCGTCGCCACCGGATTCGGGATTAACTTCGGTAGGAGGACTCATAGTAGGAGGACTCAATTCAGGATCGGGAGATAGGTTTTGCTCTTCATAATCAGATCCGGAAGCCATTTGATGAAAGGATTAGAAAGTATAAATAAGAGAGTATAAGAGTATAAGAGAGAGTATAAGAGTATAAGAGAGAAGAGATGAGTTTTTGGTGTGAAGAAAACAAATGAAAACCCCCCTCTATTTATAGAACCAGCCCCCTAGGTAAATGACCAAAATAACCTCACAAAATAGCCGTTTTTTGACCGTTTTTGGGGGCAAAACGGGCAAAGGGCCAATCTGGCCGTTGTAACCGGGCCGGGCCGGGCCGG
>NC_033801.1:110414253-110455653 GCF_001876935.1 Asparagus officinalis
TGTAGAGATTGTCATCTCGTCCATTGTGTTTGTGATAGATATCATATGTATTTACAGTGGTGTGGTAGAAGGGATACTTGTATCTCAAACAATTTATATATTTCTTTATTGTTAGATATCATTTGCACTATGGATAAGAGAAGTTAGGGGAAATTTTCAATCCTAAACGAAAGAATTATGACTGTTGAGTATCTTGTCGCTGTTTGGCTCAGAAGCCTGCTCAATCAGTCCGATCTTCTTCTCCAGTGCACCACCAAGAACACAAAGGGAGGGAGAAAAGCAACTATTACACAGTCTCTCTCCAGATCTCACAAAGAGGTAAAAGCACAGAGCTTTGAAGGAGCACAGAGCTCAGGTAGGGGAGTGGATCACACAGCGGGTAGAAGCACAAAGCTCACAGTCTCTTCTTTCTTCTTCCTCTACTTCCCCTCCCAAGCTACTACCAACCCATTACCCTTATATAGGGAAGGGGGCAGCCGACACGGGAGAGGCTAGGGGAGAAAACGAAGAAGGGAGCCGACCTACGGATGGGAGATGGGACTCACAAGCGGCGGCCATCAGATCACGAAGACTGGGAGGTGAGAACCATCGGGTAGGAGAAGAAAATAGAGGGGCTAGGGCACATCAGATAAAGGCTAGGGCACATCAAATAAACACAAGAGAAATGGGCCTTTTGGTAACGGGCCAGAAGCTTTGGGCCAACAAATAGCAACAATCTTCACCTTTCGCCCAAGGTAGTGCACAGAGAAAAAACACGGAACTGCAGGACTCATCATCGCCAATAGGGGGAGGGGGCCAGCCGACACGGGAGAGGCTAGGGGAGAAAACGAAGAAGGGATGTGGGTTATGGGCCCACATCTGGGCTCTCCAAGAAGTTATGGGGAGAAGCTGTTTGTACTGCAGCCTATTTGATTAATAGGTCTCCTTCTGTTCCATTAGGAGGGAAATGTCCTGAATTTGTGTTCACGGGCAAACCTCTTGATTTAAATAATTTGAGAATTTTCGGGAGTGCTGGCTACGTGCATCAAAAGATTGATAAGTTAGAACCTAGATCTAAGAAATGTGTTTTCTTAGGATATCCTGAAGGGGTAAAAGGTTATAGGCTTTGGAATAAGAGTGAACCGGGGTTTAAGGTAGTGATAAGCAGAGACGTTGTCTTTAATGAAAATGAATTTCCTTGTTTACCTTTACATGTTCCTATTCCTGAAAATGATGCTCCAAATGAGGTGGAGCAAAAGCCTATTATTAATCAACCCAAATCATTTCCTGAAGAAAAATTGAATGATATAATTATTGAAAATCAAGATGAGATTATTCCAAATGAGGTGGAGCATGATATGCAGGAAATAGATAACATGCATGATTTGAATGATTATCAACTCACTAGGGATAGAAATAAAAGAACCATTAGGAAACCTGAAAGATATAGAGATTGCAATTTGATTGATTGTAATATGTCTGAGTTTGCCTTTAATGTGTTTGAATCCCTTGAGTGCAATGAACCTAAGACTTATAAAGAAGCATTAAGGTCAAAATATTCTGAAGAATGGATTAGTGCTATGAAGAGTGAGATGGAATCCCTAAAAATTAACCAAACATGGAAACTTGTTCCTAAACCTGCTAGTTGTTCTGTAGTGGACTGTAAGTGGCTGTTTAAGGTGAAACAAGAATCTGAAAGTGTTAGGTTTAAGGCTAGGTTAGTAGCTAAGGGATTTACTCAAAAGGAGGGAATTGATTATGCTGAAATTTTTGCTCCTGTTGTCAAATTCACTACTGTTAGAATTATGCTTGCTTTAGTTGCTCATTTTAATTGGGAATTAAAACAAATGGATGTAACTACTGCTTTCTTGCATGGTGATCTTGATAAAAATATTTATATGCACCAACCTGAGGGCTTTGTGGACCCTAAATTGCCTGATCATGTGTGTTTGTTAAAAAAGGCTTTGTATGGTTTAAAACAATCACCTAGGCAATGGAATATTAGATTTGATAAATGCATGCAATCTTTAAAGTTTAAAAGGAGTTCTGCTGATCATTGCCTGTATTATAAGAATATAGACTCTGTGCCTGTATTTCTTGTAATTTATGTGGATGACATGTTGATTGTTAGTCCTTGTTTGAAGTCTATTGAGCATGTTCAAAAATGTCTTTGTGAAAATTTTGACATGAAAGACTTAGGTGATGCTAAAAGAATCCTAGGCATGAATATTATTAGGGACAAAAACAAATCTACTCTAGTTTTAAACCAAAGTTCATATGTTGAAAAAATTTTGAGTAAATTTGCTATGTCTAATGCCAAATCTGTGAATGTGCCTCTTGCTTCCCATTTTGTGTTAAGTAAGGATCAATCTCCCAATACTGAAACTGAAATAAATGATATGAAGAAGGTGCCATATTCGAATGCTATAGGATCTGTCATGTATCTCATGGTTAGTACTAGGCCTGACATTGCATATGCGGTTAGTTGCTTGAGTAGATATATGTCAAACCCTGGTATGCCTCATTGGAATGCCTTGAAGTGGCTTTTAAGATATTTGAAATCCTCTGTGGATGTAGGATTAACCTTTTCTAAGTGTTCTGAAGGTGTCAAACTTGCTGGCTATGTAGATTCCAATTATGCAAATGATAGGGATAATAGAAAATCTACCACTTCCTATGTGTTTACTTTGTGTGGCTCTTGCATAAGTTGGAAATCCCAATTACAACCCATTGTTGCTTTATCTACTACTGAATCTGAGTATGTTGCTGCCACTGAAGCTTTTAAAGAAGCTATTTGGCTTAGGGGCCTTATATCTGAAATTGGTTTTCTTGATAAAAATGTGGTTGTATTTTCTGATAGTCAATCTGCTATTCAACTTTGCAAAAATCCTGTTTTTCATGATAGAACTAAACATATTGATGTTAGATTTCATTACATTCGGGATATAGTTGAAAATGGTATTGTCAAGTTAGAGAAAATTCCCTCAGAATTTAATCTAACATATTGATGTTAGATTAAATTCCCTCAGAATTTAATCTAACATATTGATGTTAGATTTCATTACATTCGGGATATAGTTGAAAAGGGTATTGTCAAGTTAGAGAAAATTCCCTCAGAATTTAATCCTGCTGACATGGGTACTAAGTGTTTGCCTGCTGAAAAATTTATATCGTGTCAAAGAATCTTGAATTTTGATTTTGGGTAATTTTCCTTTGCTTTGATTGTTGCCTTTGTGGCCTATTAACTTGCTTTGTGCTTGTTAATAGCTTTGTGTTTTTTCCCTTTGAACTCGATGACCGTTTGGTAGAGTTCGGTCCTTTGTGGACTTGATATGCTTGGTGATCTTACCCCGATCTTTGTGATCTAGAGTTTACTTTGTGTATTCTCTACCATTGCTTGTATCTTCTTTGTGATCATACAAGTAATAATTTGGCGATGATGAGTCCTGCAGTTCCGTGTCTTTTCTCTGTGCACTACCTTGGGCCAAAGGTGGAGATTGTTGCTATTTGTTGGCCCAAGCTTTGGCCCATTACCAATAGGCCCAATTCCCTCTTTAAGAGCTGATGTGCCCTAGCCCCTCTATTTTCTTCATCCTACCCGATGGTTCTCACCTCCCAGTTTTCGTGATCTGATGGCCGCCGCTTGTGAGTCCCATCTCCCATCCGTAGGTCAGCTCCATTCTTCGTTTTCTCCCCTAGCCTCTCCCGTGTCGGCTGCCCCCTTCCCTATATAAGGGGAATGGGTTGGTAGTAGCTTGGGAGGGGAAGTAGAGGAAGAAGAAAGAAGGGACTGTGAGCTTTGTGCTTCTACCCGCTGTGTGATCCACTCCCCTACCTGAGCTCTGTGCTCCTTCAAAGCTCTGTGCTTTTACCTCTTTGTGAGATCTGGAGAGAGACTGTGTAATAGTTGCTTTTCTCCCTCCCTTTGTGTTCTTGGTGGTGCACTGGAGAAGAAGATCGGACTGATTGAGCAGGCTTCTGAGCCAAACAGCGACAATATACTCAACAATGACTTTCAAATTCAATGCCCATGTGTTTAATACAACATTGTGATATCATATCATATTGTTAGATATCATATGCATGTTGTTCTTTATGTGGTAGAAGGGATACTTGTATCTCAAACAATTTATATATTTCTTTATTGTTAGATATCATATGCATGTTGTTCTTCATATTCTAGTTATTTTCAGGAGGTTTTAATATATCATTTGAAATGTTGCCCGATAAATACTGGATGATGAACCTCGTAGATGATTATAGTCTTAATCCAGAATATGAAGAAGGGGCTGATAGGTTTCTAGACTATGGATAAGAGAAGTTAGGGGAAATTTTCAATCCTAAACGAAAGAATTATGACTTTCAAATTCAATGCCCATGTGTTTAATGCAACAATGTGAAATCTGGTGACCGTCATTTGGTAAAGACTCACCTAATTGTTATGGAATTATTAAAAGCTATACATTTTGGTGTCATTACAGGAAATACAAGGAGAGTCTATATCAGAGTCAGATAAAGAACCAAAAGAAATGATAGAAGAAAGTGAGAGTGGTGACAAAATGCAAGAAATGATTAGAGATCTATATTATGTTGCAATCGATGTTAATATTAATTATAGGTAAATCAATTCATAATTTAGAGCCAAACAAATTCAAATAAAATCAATAATAATTAAAATCTACAAATAGGTTCCTTGTAGGCCTCTTTTCTAATCTTAACAATTTACCCAACGTAATTTCTAATTAAGTCTGAATTTTCTAGGTCTGGTTGTAGTTTACTGAACTACAGGGTCCTCATGAATATTTTCATTCCTTTTATGTTTGGACTCATATACAAATTAAAAATCCTTTAGGGGTCCCAAAACAATTTGGCTATTTAATTCCTTTTATGTTTGGACTATTTAAGGGTTTGAAAACATTGGTATCACATGTCAAATGAGTAATACTTTACATATCAGAATTTACAGATATTTTCAAATGAATTTAGGGCAGATCTCACTATTCAGTATGATGAAAAAGCATGGGATAAAAACGTTACCGAGTGGTTTCAGACTCTAGTAAATATCTTTTTATAATCTATTTGTTCTTTTTGGGTCATTTTGTTATATTTGTCTATGTCTTGAACATACCCTGGTTTTGTGTAGGCTTATGATCGTTAATTATCAAGGAAATGATGCTTTACTTTCATTATCTCCTGGTCCAAGTAAAATTGTCAAAAGTTTCATTGGGTTTGTCGTAAATGGACTCGATTTTATACAGAGTCGAGATAATTATTTGTCGACATAAAATAGTGGGATTGCTATTGTCAGTGATACGGGTGATGGTGGAGATATAAATTATTATAGTCTTAGTTGAAGTTATTGAATTGGATTACCTCGGCGGAAGATCTATTGTTCTATTTCATTATAAGTGGTGAGATGTGTATGGCAAAGAAAAAGATATTGCTTTAAAAGTACATAAATATACTTTTGTCAGTGTTAACTGCCGATACTTGCTAAAGACAAATCAACAATTTATACTTGCTAGCCAAGCATCGGAAGTTTTTTATATTCAGAATATTTCCAACAAAGCTTGGCATGTTGTTCTTAAAACACAGCCTCGTGATTCCTATGACATGCCACCAGACAAAGATGATTGTAAAGACACATTCGATGGAGCTGAAGCTTTATTTGTAAGAAGAATCATTTAATGCTTAGTTTATCGCATCTACTTCATTAGTCGATGATATTATCAATTTGAGGAGGAGTGATGTTGATCCAATTATTGTGAATTCGGATGCTTTCATTTGAAGAATAAGACTCGATTAGTATTGTATCATTGATATAATTTTTGAGTTGTATATTGAAATATTAATTTTTTTCTAGGACATGTTTCTTTTATTCCTATTTCTTTTGTAGCTTTCATGTTTGCATTCACTCTTCATTAGCACAATTTTTTTGCTTCAGTTTTTTATGATTATTCATTCCTCTTTTATATTTGTTTTATATCTAATTTATAAAATCAAACTTTAATTGCTTTTATTTTTAGGCAAATGAAAACAAAGGAAGTAACTTTCAAAAGAAACAAGGCACAACTTCTAGCACCCGGTGCATTACAAAAGAAGCCATTGAAGCCGTTAGAGGAAATTCATTAAGGGGAAACTTCTTACTTCTCTTGGTAAAACTTTGAATAATCAAAATCCGATACAAGATCAACATAAGAATGCCGGTTTTGGCGATGATTCATGAAACTTTGCAGACGAGAGACTTTTGTGCAAAATCGCTGGAGAAGTAGAAATATTATTATTAAAGAAAGTAATGATTGAGCAGGTTTATAAGAAATAGAATTTGTTAATATAATTTTCTCATCTTTAGTTTAACATTATCTATGATTCAATTAATAAATTATCCTTTTTTGTAGGATCAAATATTGATGGCGTGCAAGCTGATGAAATGCGAGATAACTCTCCAAAAGATAACTCTCCACACAAGAAGGTATACCTCTGATGAAATGCAAGAAACAACAGCAGTCTAGCTTAAACAGTAGCTGTTAACTACTATTTCTGTAGAAACAATAGCCGCTATTTCTGTGGCAGCAGCTGCGCGCTGAGATTTTGAAATTTGTTTTATCAAGCGAATATTTTTACATTTATAGTCCTTATGTTACCTTTGTTTTGTCTGTAAGGGGATTCATCATGTACGTTGCTTTAGTTGCTGAGATTTTGATATTTGTTTTCAAGCTAATGATTTTGTGACGATGCTAATTCTCAAGTATCCATTAAACATAAATTAGCTTTATTTTTTCTTAGCTTTAACTTTATTTTGCTATGATTCAACATATTGTGTATACCGGTAGACCCGGTGAGCTAGGATAAGTGATATACACAAGGGTAAACAAAATAAACAAGATAGTGGATGATATAAATAATGAGCAATTAATGGACAATGGCGACAAGAAACATAAACATAAGAGTAAGTGCGCCAAAGCAAACTCAAACACACGATATGATCACGAAGTTCGGACATTCCGTCCTACGTCTCCACTCCCCACTCCCGGGAGAAATCCACTAACACAACCAAGTTTTCTATGATCACCCGAATAACGTTTACACCTCACAATTTCATTCACGGAGTTCGGTCCCCACGACCTACGTCTCCGGTCCTCATCTCGAGGAGATCTCCACTACACACTCGGTTTTCTAGCTAACAGAAAACTTTACAATCTCACAATAAGCACAATACAACAAATGATTTGTTCTCTAATATGGATGAGAACACAATATAAGCTCACTCTCAATGATACAATCCCACAACCCAAATTATACTATGAATGTAAATACAATAAGCTTAATGTGGGTGTGTGTAACAATGAGAATAAATAAGACTTAACTCAAGAAGAACTAGCAATAAAATTGATATGAAATACAATAGTAAAAATGCTAGGAAATAGAGTTAAGGAAACTTCTCTATAAACACAAAGAGAGGATGATGAAATATTGAAGATGAACTCTTCAACAACTGATGTAAGCTCCTCTTTGTAAAACCCCAAACTTAAAACAAACTAACCAAGCTTAAATCCTTATTAAACTTTTGCCCCAAACTTAAAACAAACTAACCAAGCTTAAATCCTTATTAAACTTTTGTTTTAAAAACTTCTTAGTTTTTTTATAGAAAGATGAGAGCAAGGGTATATATAGCCTCCCAAAATCTCAGCCAAAAACCCAACAGAAATGACCAAAAAGCCCATAGAAAACAGCTCAGGAAAAGAGCCGTTGGAAGCTGATTGACAGATCGGCGGTCGACCATGGAAAACTCGTGGTCAAATTGGGCTCTGGAAAAACAGACGGTCGACCGTGGTGGTCGACCGCAAAACTCTTTGGACTGCATCCGGTCGACCGTCACGATCGACCGCGAGCCTCTGAAAATAATCCTAAGTCTCTGGACTCAGGGGCGGTCGACCGTGGCGGTCAACCACAAACATATACATGCAAAAAACTGTTTTCTGATTTTAAAATCCTGTTTAAAAATATCAAACAAATTCAGAAAAATATAAAACTTTAGGAAATAATTGTAGACATGATAATAAACATGCTACAAAGACCAGTTTTTAAAAAAGACCTCCCAAATGAAAAATATTATTATTTTGCAAAGTAGTCCAAAACATGAAAATGTGAACACATGAGTTTTGACATTTTAGCTTAACCATATTTTGAAACATTAATGAAAATGTGAACACATGAGTTTTGACATTTTAGCTTAACCATATTTTGAAACATTACAAAATAATTTTGTAGACTTAAACATTTTAGCTTAACCATATTTTGAAACATTACAAAATAATTTTGTAGACTTAATAAAAGATGTATATAACTATTGTTAAGTCCAAAAATTGAGAATACAATATTTTCATAAAATTGCATATCTTTGCAAACTTTTCAAAAACAATAAATATGATTTCATTAAATATACACTTGATATTGATAAAATTATATATAAGCATATAAACATGAAACAAAAAGGTATTTTCCAATTACATTAATTGTTTCATATTTAAACTTGAAAAACCAAAACAATAAATATGAAGGATGTAATTTCATATTTATATATACTTGGAAACCAAAACATGTATGTATATATATGACTATATATATACATAGAAAAACCAAAACGTGTATGTGTGTATATGATTGAGCTTAAAGTACCAACACACATAATATAACACCTAAACTAAATGTTACCCAAGCAATCTTGATCTTTAATAAACTTGAATTGGTACACTTGCGGATGAAGCTTGAACTTGGATCTTGAACTTGAATTATGTAGGCTTCATACCACAATTTCGCCAACCTCCATTAGATATGATCGTGAATGCACAATTCTATCTAACCTCCAACTTGTTGTTTGTCTACAATAAATAGATAAACACAAACACTAGACAAACAACATACATTATAAATTGTTTGTTAAACATCATCAAAACAAAGAGGCCAACATATACAGGTGACGTCCCTCCAAAGAAGGAAAATGCACCATGTGGTGCAAATCAATGTGCAAGATTGAATAACTTGCCAAAGGGAACAAAAAATGGTTACGTTTCATCATAACAGAGCTCTTGAACCCGATTTTTCATGATATCTTGGTATCATAATTCATAATAGAAATATGTGCCCAGTAGCCGTGGAAAATTGGACAAAAATATCACAACAGAAAAAGACCACAATTGAGCATCCATCATGGTATGTTCAAAAATATTTCTTTAATTTTGGTCTTTGGCTCTTATAAATAAAATTCAACTCAAATTTAATGTAGGTTAAGTTTGATGCCACAGATATGGAGCAAATAAGAGATTCAATAATGAGTTGGATGCGTGATTTGTGGAATAAATGGTGTGATCACATGCAAAAGTTTCATATGATAGGAAAATCACTACAAGATGCTCTACAAAATTGACCTAGTAGAGTACAGAAGGAGGATTGAGACTGGCTAGTTAAGGAACACTATTTTAGTTTTAAATTTTAGGTAATAATCTCATATTCTTGTTTATTTTTTTCATTGTAAATAGACTGATTGACTAAAATTTTCTTTTCATGCATATGTAAAAAGCGAGTGAACGAAACACACTCAATAGTGATAAAAGAAAGATGTTACACCATACAATTAATAAACCCTTTAGGCAAATCTTATGGGAACTGATATACACTCAAAGCTTTTTTCCTATTTATTTGATGACTACTTAGTATTTAGTTCAATGTTAAATCACTTTCATTGAATGTTTGAATAAAGGGTGGAAAGTCAAGAAATGCACCCGATGTGGCAACAATGTAGCGTGAAACTCGAAAAAAGCAAATGAAACACTAGAAGCCAGGGATCAAGAAAATTATATAATTGAAATGTATGTTAGTTTAATATACATCTTTATACAATAATAACATGAATTTGATTTTTGTAGGATAAAATTGTTCATGTCAAACAAGCAAACATTTCAATTTTACACATTGAGGTAATTGAGAAAATTTAGGGTAAGCAATCTTATGGTCATGTCACTATTTTTAGAGGGGCAACTTCATTGAAAGATTTGAGGGGACCTCACCCAAGCCGATCTGACTTGGAAGCACAAGTTATTGAAATAAAAATAAGAACCAAATGCTTCGACGATGCTTAGATGAGCAAGAACAGCAGCAGCAGCAACAACAACAAAGAATGTCTCACTTGGAGGTACAAGTGAAAGCTATGCATTGTATATTTATTCGGCAACAAACTAATACTTCGCCGACTCCTTGTACTCGAGAATATATGCAAGACTAGGTGATTATTCATTTAAAATAATCTTATTACTTTTAAGATTGACTATTCGAACTCGAGAAAATGTGATTTTTTTTCTTAACAATATAATATTTGCAATTGTTCTAAAATTAATTAATTTATTTATGTGATTGTTTTTGTTTTTAACGCTATTGAAGACGGGAAGAAAGGTTTGATTGCTTGAGATTTTGAGTACTTAATCCAATTGCTTAGACATAAAATGATCTCAATCACTTATTTTATTTTGTCTTGAATAGTTTCATGTTTTTGAACGATTAGATATTATTAAGTCTTGTTGTTAGTTTTGGATATTTTAGGGTAATGAAATTTTGTATCTTGATGATTCTAGTGAAGGTTGAATATTATTTAGTCACATTATTCTTAGAATTTTTTAACATATTGTGTTGTCTATTGTGAAAATTATTATCAATTTGAAAGTATAAATAGATTTACTTCTACAACAATATTGAAACAAGGGAAAACTATCATTAAAGTGTTTTGGTACATCTATGAAGGGAGTACACCGTTGTTGGTGCATGGGTTATTAATTGCCCACCATGTGGAATTTTATGATGGTACATCTCCATCATTAGTTAGTGATAATCACATTTTATTATAATTTTATACCCTTATTATCTATTTTTAATAAATAAATATATCACTAATAATTGTTTTTATCTTTAATTGCAGGTTAATGAAGAATAAATTCCAAAAAATCACATCTCTCATCAAAAGCCCTTGATTTAATGAAGAAATGAAGCAAAAGAGAAATCAAGAAGTCATCAAAAGCCCTTGATTTAATGAAGAAATGAAGCAAAAGAGAAATCAAGAAGCCCATTGGAAAATCAATTTGCCAATTTATCCAAAAGCCCAAAGCAAAAGAATCAATCCATGAATTAATGAAGCCCAAAACGCCAAAGCCCATGAAGCAAAGCCTTACCTCTTGTATGCATTATGAACAATCCAAAATCAAGCCAGAAGCCCATGAAGCAAAAGCCCAGAACCAAAACAATGAAGCATGAATCATGAAGAAATGAAGCAAAGCTCAAAGGAAAATCATCGATACGCCTATCGATGCCAGCATCGATACGCCTATCGATTCCGGCAGTTTGTTACAGTTTAGTGGCTAAAAATTATTATTTTTGGATAAAGTCTTCATCCAAGGGCTCTCATTCATTGTTGTTTACTATAAATAGGGGTAGAGAGTGAGGGGTTAAGAGTGTAAAAATTTTTATAACTCTTTTTGGAGAGGAGGGCTACTCTTAATTGAGAAGGCCTTTTAAATTTGTAACTTTAGTTACAATTAATAAAATAATTTTTTCACCACTTTAAATTTTTCTCTTCTTCTCTTTGTTGGATGATGAAGATGAAGATGAAGATGGAGATTAATTTGAAGGTTTGTTTTTCTTATTTCTCTTTTATTGCTTATTAGTTTAGATTTACTTTCATGCTTGTAATTAGATTTTATTTTCTTGTTTAAATAGCCAAGAGGCTAGAATCCTCTTGCCTTAGATTTATTTCATGCTTATAAATTAGATTTATTTCATGCTTATAGAGTAGATTTATTTTCTTATATTTAATTCTTACAATTTATTTTATAGTTTAGATTTTACAATTTATTTTGTAGTTAGATTTTAATTTCTTGTACTATTCATCTTGAGGCTAGAACCCTCTTGGCTTTAGTTTTTCTTTTTGTTCATTTTTATTTTTTATTCGTCTTTAAGCTAGAACCCTTTAGGAAATTACCTTTTTCTAAGAAGGGGATTTAATTCTAGATTACCCATATCTTTAATTGAATCCGCTATCTTTACATTCTTGATTTTTATTTGTTCTTGATTTTTATTTGTTCTTGATTTTTCCTTCTTGTCTTGCTGATCACATTTATATTATCACTTCCACTCTCAAATATATTCATTTACACAATCATTTTCATTCTCTCCATCTCTCCACAATCACATTCACTCATCACTCCTTTTTGTCACGCACACAACATAAGAACCGATTTTATATTTTCTCCTACAAAACACCTTTCTCGTGGGATCAATAACTTTTTATACTATAACTTGACATGGTTGTGCACTTGCAATATTTTTGGTACATGTTTATGCCGCATCAAGTTTTTAACACCGTTGCTGGGGAAGGTGCTTAAGTAGGTTTTAATTATTTTGGTTCTTTAACTTGTGTATTTATTGTGAAGGAAACGCTTGGAGCTTAAAGATCGCAGATTGGAGAACTAGGATTTGAAGATTTGTTTGTAGGTAATTCTTCTTTCTAGAATTTTTAATTCCACCCTTTACCTACTTCTTCACAATTAGAGACAATTAGGACTTAAAAAAAAATTTTATTTTTGTTGACCATAATAAAATTCACCCTCCACTTTAATATTTACTAACAAGATAATAAATTCAAATAATTTTCCCCTACTTATTTGTTTGATTGTTAACCCTAATTAAAAAAAGATTTTTTCTTTTCCATCCTTTTTAGTTGCTTTTAATTCATAGAGTTGCATTTCATATTGTTAGCAGAAATTCACCAAGTGATTTGAGCATCTTGATTTGACACACACTTAAAAATATATTTAAGGGTAAAACCCCATATTCAAGATAAGGTGAGGGATTTCATCACCCTTCTTTTAGCCCAAAAATCACTAATTCCTCACTACACCACCCAAGCATAATAAAACTCATTAGACGATGGCCCTAAGGATTCAAGCTCAATAAGGAACAAAGAATCCTTAAGTAAATCGGTTTAAGTTTTTTTTTGATTAGTTGGTGTCTAAGGTAAGGTTTAGGGGTTACGTAAAGCGCTCCGCAAGGAACGAGATACTTAATTGATCTCTGATCACCCTCTGGTACTATCCTTACCTAGCTAACTACCCGGGTAAAACTTTAATCTTTTCACTTTAGGAGTTTTTCGTTAGGAGCTAATCTAGTTGTGTCAGGCTTAACCCCAGAGTTATAGTGATTGAAAAGTGATTGATTTGATTTGTTTTAGTTAGGATTTTTCTTTATCATAAAAAAACTAATTTTCTTTCTTTTCTAAAAAAATTTATCTTGGTGTATGCAAACTTGGGTTAGGGATAATTCTCATCATTTAATTCATTTTGAACCAATCATAGAAATGGCGTATCCTAATCCACCCGTTCTTCAAGATATGTGCTATCCTATTAGGAATGCAATCCCCTCTTGCATTAGGCTCCCCGAAACAAATAAAATAAATTTTGAGCTTAGACCGTATTACATAAACATGCTTTCCCAAATTCCTTGGAAATGAAACAGAAGATGCATATATTTTTATCTTGGAATTTGAGAAAGTGTGTATTGTTGGCCTTCTTATTTTGATGATGATTTACAAACAATTTACATCTAATATTGTTTGTCTAGTGTTTGTGTTTTATTTTAATTCTAGGCAAACAATATATGTTGGAGGATGGATGGATTGCGCCATAACGACGATATCAAATGGAGGTTGGCGGAATTGTGGAGTGAAGCAACATACCATTCAAGTCAAGATCCAAGTTCAAGCTTCATTCGCAAGATTACCAAGATAGAGCTTCGTTGAAGATCAAGATCATTGCTTGGGTAATTTAGTTTAGGAATTTATATTATGTGTGTTAGTACTTTAAGCTCAATCATATACACACATACACGTTTTACTATGAAACAAATGAATAGAATTGGAAAATACTATTTTGTTTCATGTTTATATGCCTATATATGATTTCACCTTTAACAAGCTTATATTTAATGAAATCATATTTAGTGTTTTGAATATATTGCATAGAATATGCAAATTTATGAAAATATTGTATTTCTAGATTATAGACTTCATAACAACATGTTATATCTTTTATCAAGTCTATACAATCATTTCATAAGGTTTCAAAATGTTGTTTAAGTCAAAATATCAAAATATCAATTTTCAGGTTTTCATGTTTTGGACTATTTTGTAAAATGATGATATTTTTCATTTGGGAAGTCCTTTTTCGAAACCAGTCATTGTAGCATGTTTATTATCATGTCTACAATCATTCCCCAAAGTTTTACATTTTTTGGAATTTATTTGATATTTTTAAACAGCGTTTTAAAACCAGATATACAGTTTTTTGAGTATCAGTATTCGGTCGACCGCACCGGTCGACCGAACCTGAGGTCAAAAGTTCACTGGGCTGACAGACGTCTGTCGGTCGACCGGTACGGTCGACCGATGAAAATTTTCGGTCGACCGACGAATTTTCCGGTCGACCGACGAGTGATTTTTTTCTGCTTCCAACGGGTAGTTTTTTGACCGTTGTCTTGGGGCTATTTTGTCTTTTGCTCTGGTTTCTTGGCTGAGTTGTGAGAGGGTATAAATACCCCATTGCTGATCTCTTCTCAATTATCCAAGAATGTTTTAAAGAAGTTTTTAACAAGGGTTTTAAAAAGAGTTTAAGCTTTACACCGAGAGAAGTGTGTGGTGAGAGACGGGGTCGAATCCAAGATGAGTGGCGTCGGTTGACGTGCCTAGGGAGAGGTTGTAACCGAGCACTTGAGGGAGACACGGCTAGGTCCAACACTTAGTGGGTGTAGAGTGGGATTACAATAGTGTGTTGATTGTAAAGTTTTCGGTTAGCTAGAAAACCGAGTGTGAGGTGTAAACGTTGTTCGGGTGAACGTAGAAAACCCGGTTGTGATAGTGGATTTCTCCCCGGGAGTGGGGAGCGGAGACGTAGGACGGAAGGTCCGAACTCCGTGATCATATTGCTTGTTTGAGTTTGTCTTTGGCGTATTTGTTTTTGCATTTATCTTATATCGCCAATTGTGCATTACTCATTTATTTCATCCACTATCTTGTTTAGATTTTTTACCCTTGTGTTGTTTATATATCCTTGCATATATACATATTCATCATATAGGATATATCTCTTTGTTTGCATTGCTTATCCTAGCTTATATATCTTGTGGTATTTCATATTTGCTAGGATAACTTGATAATTAATTTTAATTGGCATTTAATCGGATTAGATTAGCATAAGACCCTAATCACCCCCCCTCTAGGGTCTAACATGTATTATGATTAAAATAAGAGAATTAACAGAAGATGCGATCAAACTCAGATTTATTCCATTTGCTCTCAAAGACAAAGCAAAAAAATAGCTGAATAGCTTACCCGTAAATTCCATCACTACTTGGGAGGAATTTATCACCATTTTTCTTAAGAAATATTTTCCTATCCATAAAATAGTGAAGCTAAGAAACAGTATCATGCATTTTAAAATTATCTCGGGAGAACCTTTTTGGAAGTATTTTGACCGATTTAAAGATCTTCTCATCCAATATCCTCATCACGGTTTAGAAAAATGGCGATTGTGCCAAATAATTTATGAGGGATTAGATTATTCTTCAAAAACTTCCTTAGAATCAATACGCTACGGGGATTTTATGAGGAAAAATGCCGACAAAGCTTGAGAATTTCTAGAGAGTCTATTCGAGAAAACAATGCAATGGGAACACTGTGATGATAGGGTTTCATCATTCTAAGTCTAGTGGTCTTTCCTTGGAGTCAAACATTGCTTCTGAAGCAAAGATGGCGACAATTCTGCGGAGGTTAGAAGCCTTAGAAATTAAGGAACGAGCTCCAGCTCAAATCAATCATGTTTCTGTCCCAGGATGTCATAATTGTCAGTCTCCTACCCACGTTTCAGAGGAATGTCCTCTCCTAGGAAACAGAACAGATGAACGCTGCATTCCAGCATCTTAGAAATGATCCATTTTCTCCAACCTACAATCCAGGTTGGAGAAATCATCCCAACTTTGCATGGAATCAAGGAAATTCTCCCGGAACTCAAAACTTCACTCCCGCTTCGACCCAACATTTTCCTAGGGGAACCACAGTTCCTTTCAATTCTCATCCATAATTTTAACAATCCAATCTGCCGTATCAAAATTAGTCTCTGCTTCATCAAGCTATAATTCAGACTCCTTACAATCCAAATCAGGATAAACATCTCAATGTCTTGGAAAGAGGTTTGGAAACCATAATTAAGGCCTCTACTCAAACCACGAATATGTTGACTCAAACATCTAGCACTCTGAATTCCTTCATGCAATCAATTGGAAAAATGCTCAACTCCTAGACTCAAGCTATAGCTAGATTAGAATCCCAATTTGGTCAACTAGTTAGTGTCGTGAGTGAAAGAGAGAAAGGAAAATTTTTGAGTCAACCCGTGGTCAACCCTAAAGACACAGGATGCAGTTCGTCCTATGAAGCTCAAGTGAACGCAATCCATTCACTTCGGTCAGGTAGACAGGTCGATAATCAAGTGAGAACTCCTCCAAGTCAAACTTTTGTTCCAATACAAATCCCTTCTCCTTCTCCTTCTCATGAATCTATTCAACAATCACCCCCCTCAGATGACCAAGAACCTGAACCCGAACTTGAGCCTGCTTTTGATAGATTTACACCAGTTACTCCCTTTCTAGATAGACTCAGGCCTAGGAAACACTCTCCTCAGGAGGAGAAGATCCTAGAAACATTCAAGTAGGTTAAGGTCAACATTCCCCTCTTAGATGTAATTGAACAAATTACATCTTATGCTAAATTTTTAAAAGAATTATGCACTAAGAAGAGGAGAATAAATGTTCCAAAGAAAGTCTTTTTAGCCGTCAATATAAGTAAAATGCTATCAAATCCCATACTTTTGAAACGTAAAGATCCAGGTTCCCCTATCAATATAAGTGAAATGCTATCAAATCTCGACGAAGCATAGGACGATCCAGATCCAGATCTGAATCAGGACGAAGCACAGGAACGAAGCCGCCGCTCGTGGAAATCACCACTGCTTGTGGAAGTCCCGTAACAGGAGGTGAAGCCGCTCTTTGGGAATCGTAGCCGAGGGCCACAGTACAGGGGGTTGATTATGTCTTTTCCTCAGGCGGCACAGAAGTTGTTTGTCCGTTGCCCACTCAAGGGACTTGACGGATGCGCGGTAGGGGGCTCTGAGGGTAGGGGGCTCACCCCTGGGTATTTGGTTATTCACTTACGTAAACATCATCTCTATTCGGAGTCTAAGGTCGAGGAATGCAAGGGGCTTTTAAGCCGTGACATCACCATTTTCAACGCTTTTGAGGCCACCCTACGTGCTATGGGGCAATGGATGTGTGGTATATGCTTGAGGATCCGTGGTCTAAGTAAACATTGTAAGCATGACATGGGACTGTCTATTCCACCACCTTCAGAGGACGACGAGGGCAATGCGGGGTGTGTCATTGTGGGTATCACTCGGCCTTGCGCCCCTCCTATCCTCGAGCCTGTGTCACCTATCCCCGTCTTCGGTCCACAGCATTGTAAACTTGACAGTAGTACTATTGAGAGGGTGTTTAATTGGGGTTTTCGTACGGTTAAAAATGTTCCTCCATCTTGTAGGTTGGCGTTCTCGGTTGCCCTCAAAGCCTCTCACTTTGGGGTGTCCTCCAACCCACGATCTTGTGACACTTGGGTACGGCTTTTGATCTTGCCGTGTTGCACTTTAAGGGTTATTAAAACTCATGATCGCAAGAGTTCGAGGTCTGGTAACAGAAAGGCTCTTCAACAACGACATATTTTGGAGGCTTTGTCCACCTGGGGTTAGGTTGGAGGCCCCCAAAAACTCCTTGACAACATGTTCAGAGAGCTCCCTTCCCCCCCTCTGCCCGACTTGACGACCCCGGTGCTCACCCAACTGCTAACAATGTTAAACAATGTTTGAGGAAGATATCGGACGGGCACTATTCAGCGGCCGTGAAGGTCCTCATATCCTCGGGAGTTGCACCAGACACACCGCAGACACGTCAATCCCTTGAGGACAAGCACCCTTTGGCACCTCCTCCGGTGTTGCCAGCTTTTGGGTATAACCAAGAGCCGCTCTTAGTGGACTGCGGGGATGTTCTTCATTGCATACGGTCCTTCCCTAAGGGGACCTCTTGTGGCCGTGATGGCCTTCGTGCCCAACACTTATTAGACGCACTTTGTGGTCCGGAGTCCACTATTTCTAACGACCTTCTTGCGGCTCTCACTCCAGTTGTTAATTTGTGGTTGCAAGGGCGTTGTCCGGCATCCTTGGCGGAGTTTATTGCTAGTGCTCCCCTCACTCCGTTGTTGAAAATTTATGGGGGCATAAGACCAATTGCCGTAGTTACCATTTGGAGGCGTCTCATCTCTAAAGTGTCTATGAAGAAAGTGGGGAAGGACATGGCGAGTTATTTGGGAGATTTTCAATTTGGGTGGGAATCTCAGGAGGGGCAGAAGCAGTTTTGCATGCGGTTAATAGGTTCGTTGATGTCCACCATGCGGAGGACTCGCTCTCCATGCTTTTGGTCGACTTTCGGAATGCATTTAATTTGGTCGACAGGAGTAGTATGTTGCAAGAAGTGCGCCGCAAGTGTTCGGCTATCTCTCCTTGGGTGGAATTTCTATATGTTCAGCCTGCTAGGCTGTATTTGGGGGTGGTGGAATTTCTATATGTTCAGCCTGCTAGGCTGTATTTGGGGGTGGATTTCATTTGGTCTGCTCGGGGAATCCAGCAGGGGGACCCGTTAGGGCCTCTGTTGTTCGCGCTCACGCTTCACCCGTTGATTCTACGAGTGCAGGAAGAGTGCAAGTTGGCTCTTCATGCTTGGTACTTGGATGATGGGTCATTGGTCGGGGATACTTTGGAGATTGCTAAGGCATATAAGGTGATTGAGACCGAAGGCCCAAGGCTATGGCTGGACCTCAATGTCACCAAAACTGAATTATTCTGGCCCTCACCGGATCCTAGGAGTTTGTTGGAGGGGCTTTTTCCCTCAGATATCAGTCGGCCTCGCGATGGAGTAAGGCTTTTAGGTGGAGCAGTTAGCATGGATGATGGGTTTGTTGGTGGATTAGCAGCGAAGAGGGTGGCAAAGGCGACTCAGTTAATGGAAGCGTTGGACCAACTTAGGGATCCACAGTGCGAGCTCGTCCTTTTGAGGGCTTGTGTAGGTTTGTCCATGTTGTATTTCGCCTTGAGGACTTGCCCACCACAGCTCTTTGCTCGAGTGGCGACTCAGTTTGATATTGCGCTTCGGAGGTCAGTCGAGAGCATTGTCACATCCGAAGGCCCATGCTTCGGGGATATACAATGGAGGCTGGCCTCTTTACCTATTAAGGCGGGCAGGTTGGGGGTCTATGCAGCGGCCGACGCCATACAGTTTTCTTTTGTGGCCTCTCAGATTCACTCTATCGAGCTCCAAGACCATATTTTGAGAGGTTGTGGTGAGGTTTCTTTAGGTGGACATTTTACTTCTGCCCGGGCCTTTATTCAAGCTAAGCTACCTGAGGTTGATCTTCTTCAAATCACCACTAAAGGGTCTGTCCCCCTAAAACCAATGCATTACTTGGCAGACATCTTTTATGGTGGCATTTGTAGAGATCTATCGACGGAGTTTGACCTTTCAGGCAGGGTGCGTCCCCCAAAACCATTGTATTACTTGGCAGGCATCTTTTATGGTGGCGTTTGTAGAGATCTATCGACGGAGTTTGACCTTTCAGAGAGGCAGGTTGCGATTGTTGAGTGCCTGCGAGCAAAGCACGCCCATGATTTCTTGTTGGCCACGCCTATTGAGGGATTGGGGCAGCGTATGACTCCGGGAGAGTATCAGGCCATTCTCAGGTACAGGTTGTTGGTCCCTTTGTTCGTGGAGAGGACAGTTTGCCCAGTCTGTCGTAGAACGCAGATGGATGCTTTTGGAGAGCATGCCATCCATTGTCAGAAGTAGCCGGGGTTCAAGTACAGGCACGACTTAGTCAGAGATGTCTTGTATGATATCCTCCAAAGAGCAGAGATCCCAGTTTTCGTCAAAAGTTACCTTCATCATTGATTTCATTAAAACTTCAAACGTTACAAATGAATTCAAACAACAAAGAAATAAAAATTACAACTTTCTTGAAAATAAACACAAGATCCGTTCGTCGTCTCTTGCTTGCGTGGGTCTTTAGCCTGTGACGGGGACGTCGATATCCGTGGACTACCTGGCAATCAGATCTGATCCAGAGCTTCGTCGATCCGTGAGGAGATCTAGAAACTTGAAGCGCCTATCTCGATAAAAGCGAGATATTTGCTCTTCTTAGTATTACCACAACGGGATAATACTAAGGATCGGGTACGGGTGATGTAGATCTGACGAAGAAACTCTCTTGCGTTGAAGTGCTCGATCACTCTTCACTCCGGCAGGGCTTCGCCTCTTCTTCAAAATTCCAGATCTGAAACAATAAGGCCTAAGGCTTGTATTTATAGGCATGAGGGATTGCGGAGCGGTTAAAACCACTCAAAGGGGTCAAATCCGTGCTGAGACACCCTAGGGGTGTCTTGGCCTGGCCGAGACACCCTTGGGGTGTCTTCACTTGGCCGAGACACCGTAGGTGCCTCGGTTCAGCTCTGAGACGTTTTCAATGCTCGTTTGACCGTTTTCGCTGTAACTTCTTTGTCTGAACCCGGATCTGAGTGATTCAAAATGCGTTGGAAAGCCAACAAGGAGCTCTATCAGCTCCAATGGTTGGATTATCTGTAGAATGAATGAGACACGAAGGGCATTGTTCCCTTTGTAAACATTGCGGGGCTCCCGATTAGCCCACACCTTCGTTATTCCGGAATTCTGTCAGCTCACGTAGTTCGTCGATTCACTTCAAGCGTTCACCGACGTCAATCGAACTCCTGTGAACCGGATAGTGACATTCATCGTTATTTCTTAACACTGAGCTGTTCGTAGAGACCTATAGGCAATTTTCGATGCCTACAGATACCCCCTCCAAAGCGTTCCAGACTCGTTTCTTTTATAGAAGAGGCTGGAATACTTTGGATATGATTGGTCTAGCCTTCAGTCGGCGTAAAGTACATGTAGTTAGCTTCAACTCTTGGCTCCTTCGATGTTCAGTCTATCCAGTGCTTTGATGAATAGTCAAAATCCTCCCGGCGCTGCGTTTATCGCTTGGCCGTCGTCAGAGTCTCGAGTCTACAGCTGATGAATTGAGTTTGGCTCGTGTCATTGAGTTGACTTTGAACTACCTCCGTCACATTGTGTTGACTTAGGGTTTCAGATCACCGTATGTTAACTTTTTATCACAACGCGTTGACTGGCGTTGACCTAGGGTTACGCGTTGACCGGCGTTGACCTTAGGGTTTCGAACGTCGAATGTTGACTTTTTGGTCGCAACACGTTGACTGGCGTTGACCTAGGTTTACGCGTTGACCGGCGTTGACCCTAGGGTTTCGAACGTCGTTGGATGCTCAAGTCATGAGACCAACTAATGAAGCTGATGCGTCAATGACTCTCCTATTTATAGGATTTTTGGCAAACCCTCAGCCATCAACGGGTTTGATAAGCCTTTACCGACTACCGTTTGAGTCGGGCTAGCATGCGGATTGTCTTAATCCGTTCCGCATGTGACGTTGTGCTAAGAGAGTTAACGCTCTTAGTGCTACGATATTGAATACGTAGACTTCGTCTTTCTCACGGGAATAGACTACCCGGCGACGCGTGTTAGGCGTTGACTTTAGGATTTTTGGCTAACCCCCAGCCTTCAACGGATTTGATTAGCCTTTACCGACTACCGTTTGAGTCGGGCTAGCATGTTGTGCTAAGAGAGTGAATTCTCTGAGACTTTGTGCTATGATGTTGAATACATAGGCTTCGCCATTGTTACGGGAATAGGCTACCCGGCAACGTGTATTAGACGTTGACTTATCCCTACTTAGGCTTCGGGATAAAATACCCCAGACTGGTATTCTGGTGTCTTTTTCAATCGGTAAAAGACTAAACTGGCGACGCGTTTTAGGCGTCGGCATATCCTTTCTTAGGATTCAGGATGAAATTCCCCATGCGTTTAAGGTATGGATTCTGGTGTTATTAATAACAACCTGTCACAATGTTGAATATGTGAACGAGTATTCTTTTTAACGGTTAAGAATTAACCGGCGGCGCGGGTTAAGCGCAGACTTATCCTTGCTTAGGTTTCAGGATAGAATACCCCAAAATCGAACTCTGGTGTCTTTTTCTACGGAAAAAGACTAAACCGGCAACGCGTGTTAGGCGTTGGCTTACCCCTGCTTAGGCTTCGGGATAAAATTCCCCAGACTGTATTCTGGTGTCTTTTTCAATCGGTGAAAGACTAAACCGGCAACGCGTGTTAGGCGTAGGCTTATCTCTATTTAGGAGTTGAGATAAAATTCCCCGTGCACAAAGTGCACAGATTGAAAGTTGGGGATTATGTCTTTTCTCAGGGTAAAGACGGACTGGAAAATGGAAGAGGAAGAATTTTATATTCTATCTCCCGGCACTGAAGAGGAAGAATTTTATATTCTATCTCCAGTTGGAAAGGAAACTCAAGGTGGGATCTCCACCCCCAGAATCCGAAATGATGAAACTAAGAGTGGGATCTCCACTCCGAGAATCAGAAAGATTCAAACGACCCTAACTTTTATAGGATTGGTCATTCGATCCAAAAAGAGTCCCTCATTTATTAAGGAGAAAGCCCAATTTTGACCCTAACTTTTATAGGTTTGGCTGAAAAAGGAAAAGATGGAAGTCTTTCGTTTATCGAAAAAGAATGACTCGGTCTTCGTCTCAACTATCTGTAGGTTTGACTAAGTAAGATTGGGAACAATCCTAACTTTTATAGATTTGACTGCTCAATTTTTTGAAAGTGGACCTTGTAGGCGTATAAAATTGCTTAAAGGTCCCTTAGCATAGCTCGGCACAAACCGATGAACCAACGAGGCGACGAGGTTGACGAATCGCACGCAAGCAACGGAATATATCCATTCACGTGTGGAATCGAACCAACGAGGCGACGAGGTTGACGAATCGCACGCAAGCAACGGAATATATCCATTCACGTGTGGAATCAAGCCAAGGGTTCGAAGAATCAACGAGTCATCCAAACAAGAGCGGACTCGGATGAATCACGACCGAATCAAGATCGGTTTCGGACTCGAACTCAAAAGTGGATTTACTGCCAAAACAGGAATCAGATTTACTGCCAAATCAGAGTCTAAGTTAACCGAAAAATGGATACAACAGACAAAACGACGAAACAGAAACGCCTAAGGGGGGCTCGGCCAAAGCCGAGCCACCCATGGGTGGCTCGGCCCAGTGCCGGCCACCCATGGGTGGCCGACCCAGATCTGTGCGCGGGCACAGTTCAGAGAGCCTATAAATAGGCTCCCCTTTGTTCATTTGAAAATGTTGGAACTTTGAGAGCCGAAACTCTGCCGAATTGAAGATCGAGCTTGGAGTTTTGAAGACTTGAGGACTTGAAGATTCAGATCTGATTCTCGGTGAGCGTCCACGTCACAAAAGGCAGGATTTCGATAGAGGTAAAAATCAGATCTGAGATCTACACGAGATCACACTCCGGATCAAAGCTTGGCCTTTGATCCCGAGAATTAAAGGCTACTATTTCCTTGGCGAAATAGTCCCCTCGGCTATTATTTCCTTGGTGAAATAATACCCGTCGAATCGTGTAGATCCGACCAGATCTAGATCGCGCGGTGGTCCACGGATTAACCCCGGCGTCGGCAAAGAACCCACACAAGTAAGAGACCGCAAAACAGGATCTTGCGATTTGTTCTAAAGGAAAGTTGTAAAAGGAAAGTTGTAATCTTTTCTTTTTCTTTGATTTCGTTGTAACCGGATCTAAAAAAGACCGGATCTTTGTAATCGATAAACTATTACAAGAATTTGCAATGGAATCAACAATGAAGAAAGCAACGATTTTCACCGCGAACAATCTGAGCGCACCACAGGGGAGCCACGATCTCGCTGCCGAGATCGTCACGTCGCCAGCCGCGGATCTCAATCCCGGTCGCAGGAGGAGCGTCGAGTATGAATTTCGACCAGGCCAAGTTCGAGGAGTACCTTTCGTCCTCGTCCGGATCAACCTCCCCTCGCAAGTCCAAGAAGTTCTCCTCCAGGAGAAAAGCTCGTGTTGTTTGCAAGAAGTCCATAATGCCAACGACGCTCTCACCCCAGCTGACGCCAAAGTTGCGTCAGCTGGAAGTTCCACGACCTCCAACGAGGTCAACTGTTCTCGTCAACGCTTCTACTGTTGAAGGCGTTGTGACTCTTCTCGAAGAGAGCCCGCCAGAGGCGACGTCAACGCCTTGCGCGGCAATTCGCCAAAAGCAATAGAGTCCACGGACAGGGGTCCGCTACAACACGGATCTGAAGAATAGGAGAGGCCAAACAGCGCTCAACAACTGAAGAATGGCGGTTCCTCCAAGCCGCCGACGAACGAATGGATCCGCGGTCAAACGGAACCGTTCGACACTCGAAGAGCGGATTCACAAACGCCGCCGCATTACTGCGCAAGCAAGAATCCTCGTGCAGAAGGCGAGGATTTGAAGAAGGAAGAGTGGCCAAGAAGCCGCCATCAACCGCCAAGTGTGGAGGCCGAAGCAGCCTCCCAACCAAGTTCAAACCTCCGGTGAATCAACAAAAGTCACCGGTAATCCCAATAGTTTCTCCGGGAGATCATGCGGAATCGTCCCAAAGGAAGAAGCCAGTCTTGGAGCGCCTCGGTCCGATTCCCGACGAGAGAGGCAAAGCTCCCGTCCAAGATCGTTTGGGCCCGATGAAGAAGCCCCGAACGACGCAACATGCTGGGGGTCGCCGTCACCTCCAACATGACAAAGAGACCAGGACAGCTACGCGCACCAACTTGCGCATTGAAGTCCAGGAGCCCGCCGAGAACTCACGCCCAAAAAGGCATGTTTCGAGGCGTGTAACTTTCGAAAGCCCTAAGAAAGCAATTCCCCCTCAGAAGGAAACATTATCGTCTGATGACGATAGTGTTATACCTGAGAAGTCGTGCCAACACACGATAGGTTACTCCGATCGTCAAGCAGACGAGTTGTACTATCGCGCTGGGGGTACGAATAAAACCAGGAAAAGGAGTCCCCAAAAACAGGAAACTCAGTGCCCCTGTTCCAAACTCATTCGGGCAGTATTGTCTGAATGCAGCTGCATCAAGACGGTCCCCGAACGAGTTTCGGTTTTCGAAAGGCTCGGTACCGAAACGCCAAAGACAAGGCCTAGGCGTTTCCAACGAAGAAGAACGGTGATTGAAGAGAGAGAATTTCCGAGGGTCACCACTAACATGACCAGCAGAGGGATATCGGCGCGAGATAATCTCGAGTCAATTTGGAAAGCATCCCGGCCTAGAACCCGTCTACAGTCCGGAACCATCAAGCGAGCGACCTATGGTAGGGTTCGAACAAGGCTCCCCTCAGAAGATGAAGAATCTGATGCCGGCTCCGCGGTCGCATCAGATAATACAGTATCCAGCGAGGGACAGCCCCGCGAGGCATTTATGATAAGTGCGGAGCAAGTGGCCAAAATGCTTGAAGACACCTTAGCTAAGCAGCAGCAAACCTTCAGGTTCGAAATGCAGATGGCCATGCAAAACATGAGAGAAATGCATGACCAACAAATCCAGGCATTGACGAACCAGCAAGGCGATCCAAGTCGTCGTAACCCGGTTAATCTGGAAGATGACGACACAAATACGAATGAAACGCATAATGCCAATAATCCTCCCGTCAATGCAGGGGGTGGTAACGAGAATGTCAACGCAGACTCAGGTGAAAACTTAAAAATTAAAAATCTCGAGAGCAAAATCAATACATTGATTTCTGCTCAAGAGATGAAAAAGACGGGCATCCCTTGTCCATACCCAAGAGAGTGAGAATCAATCCCATATCCGGCGAAGTTCAACTTAATCAACTTCACGCCATTTAATGGGATGGGTTCCCCCACTCAACATTTGATTTATTTCAAATCGCACCTGGGAGTTATCTCCGGCAATGAGCCTCTGATGGTGCGGTCATTCGTCGGCACTCTTCGCGGAGCCGCCTTCGATTGGTATCGCCGCCTTAAGCCAGGTAGCTGTAGGCTGTCAAAAAAATCACAATAGATAGCTGATTCCCATCAAAACACGATGATGGAAGTTACATCTGACGACTTCCAGAAGGCTACAATTTGAAGACTTTCACGTAGATCGCTAAAGGTTACAATATGACGACCTTTCACGACAACTGATGGAAGCTCTAATCAAACAGCCTTCATAATCAACATCGGGAGTTACAATCTGACGACTCTCATATATCAGAGAGCTAAAGCAAAGATTACAAAAATGACGATCTTTGCAATGCTTCGACAGAAAGGGACTACAATCGAGCGTCTCTTCAAATCACAAACTGTGAAGTCCTCCCTGCACACCAGCATCAAGACGCACCGCGTTCATAGCCACGAACGCAGCTCAAACGCAAGCTTCCAAATCGCTGCAAACGCAACCCAGCACGCAGCTCTAATCGCTGCCCAACGCAGCTCAAATCGCCGCCAAACGCAGCTCAAATCACTGCCAGACGCAGCTCTAATCGCTGCCAAACGTAGCTCAAATCGCCGCCAAACGCAGCTCAAATCACCGCCAGACGCATCTTCCAAATCGCTGCAAACGCAGCTCAGACGTAGATTCCAACGCTGCAAACGCAGCTTCTAATTGCTGCGTCCGAGCTTCCAGACGATGCGTTCAAGCTTCCAGACACTGCGTTTGAATGCAGAATTCACGTCAGAACGCGGGCCTGCGTTTGACTCGTTCAAACATGAGCTGAACGGTTCCAAAACCATTTCCCACGATCTGAGGGAATCACAACTCCACTCAGGAGTGATTTGAGGGGCGGTTACATCCCATTAGCCCCACTTAGGAGCGAATTAAGGAGGTGGTTACACCCCTTAATCCCCTATAAATAACTAAGAAATCAACTTAGTTCGAGGCTGGATCTTGCGGGTGCGGTCTGTTGGAACTTCTTGACAGCGAAAAGAGGATCCTTCATCCTTCGGTTGGAGCTTGGGAGATCTGCAACAAGATCTTCTTCATCCTTGGCTTGAGAACCGATTCTCGGTTCAAATCAACTCTTTTTCAAGAGTTCTAAACTCGATCAGAGTTATCAACTCATCAAGAGTTTTAAACTTGCCACGAAAGTTCTCCACAACGTCAAATCGTGAGGAGAAGATCATGTTCCAGTGAAACAAGACGTCGGATCGTCAACGAGAAGCAAACTCGACGCAAGCATTCGAGGGAGGCATCTCATCGCTACCAAGAAGAACCCAGAATTAAACAAAGGAGAGAATCCATATCATTCTCTTCTCTTTTGTAATCAGGAAATCCAATTGTAACTGAGATTAAAGGAATACAAATCAATTTTCCTTCATTGTCTTTTTACTGCAAATTTTTCCACAAACAGTAGCGTGAATAGTTGGGATGACATGGAGACCAAATTCCTCGCCAACTTCTTCGACGACGACACAGAAATATCCATTGGGTCGTTGCTGGATGAGAAACAGAAAGACGGAGAATTGGTTGACACCTTCTTCAAGAGGTTCCGGAACAAGGCGATGAATTGTCGGGACCCGATCACCGAGGAATTCATCCTCCAGACTTGCCACAACAACCTCGCACTGGACGTGTTAGAAGCAATGGGGACAGCACCGTCCAAGACATGGAAGGATCTGAAGGTCCGAGGAGAGCAAGCCGAGCGATTCCTAAGAAGGAAGAAGGCAGAGAGAGGCCAACAGGCGAATAATGCTCCACAACAGAATTTCGTCCCACGAGGGAAAGGTAAAGCACATGCTAATGCAGTTGATGCTAATCAAACCTTTCAATTGCAACCTCAGCAACAACAACAGCGACAGCAGCAACGAGCGCCACAACAATCGCAGTCACAATGACAACAACGGCCTCAGAAGCAGAAGTCTTCAGAGCCAAGATTTCCCAAAGTGTACTCCTTCAAAGATGACGAAGTTCCCGGCATCTTTAAGTACCTGTTAGAGAACAACAAAATTCAGCTGCCAGCGATTGTGGATCAAGAAGGGGCTAACAAAGTGACGGATCCGAGGTATTGCGCGTACCACAGAGCGGTCCATCACCCTACCAAATTGTGCTACCACCTCAAGGACAAGATCCAGGCGCTAATTGATATAGGCGTCATAACCCCGAAGTCGTCCAAGAATGTTGGAGCAAACGCGGTTTTAATCAGCTTTGGATCAGTGCCCACAGCGTGGTTTGAACCAAAACGCATCACCAAAGTGGGAATGAAGACAGTAAACGACGACCCGCATGGACAGCGCCAAAAAGGACTTGTGCCACATACAGCTCCAAACGGCGAAATCCTCTGGGTTCACCCCGACCTGATTGAAGATGAACAATGGGCCGGGTCGTCATCCAAGAAGAAGTCCAAAGGGAAAGGAAAGTCTTGCTGCAGAGTCTCTGCTATCACAGGAGAAGATGACGAAAGAATACTAGCTTTTACGCTCTCTGAAGAAGAACAAGAAGTTTTTGCAACCCGAAGCGGAAATGAGTATCACTACAACTATCCACCACCTAGTGAGCAGGGGGTGAATAAACGGGGACCAGTCAAAACTCTCACGGAGATGGGGGTAAAGAAGCTCTACGACAACCGGTGAATAAACCAAAAGAGAAGAATCCCCAAGAGGTACAGAATCCGAAGCAGTCTCGTTTCAGTCGTCCAATTGGAAGAGACAAACCGGAAAGCTCGAAGACTCCGCAAGTCTTCGATATAATGGCTCAACTAGCCAATATTCCAGCACGGATAACGCTGTATGAATTGCTACGGCTGTCCAAGGAAACTAGGGAGGCTTTGCAAAAGCGTTGGCCAATTCAGAGGTGTTTCTGACTCAAATCAAGTCGGTGCCTGAACAGCCAGAACCGCTGAGTCAACAGTGCAACATAGCGACTAAAAACATTCCCTGTATTACCTTCACCAAAGAGGACATGCAGACAAAGAATTCGAACCACGATCGACCGCTATACTTCATCGGGTACATCGGCTCCAGCAAAGTCAACCGAATCCAAGTGGATCCGGGTTCTGCTGTGAGTATTATGCCGCTTCGCTTGATGCACTTCCTTGGTATTCCAGTTAGCAAGTTGGCGTCCACAGGCACTGTTATCTACGGGTTCAATACTAGCGGGTCAAGACCTTTAGGTAAAATCCGGGTAAAGTGTCAAATGAGAGATTTGAAGACAGAAGTCACATGCTATGTGATCGATGCCGAAACTTCATATAACTTACTATTGGGTCGGCCTTGGATCCATAGTAATGTTATAATTCCCTCAACTCTCCATCAGTGTTTGAAATATGTTGACACTGATAATAGGGTTAGAACGGTGGTCGCGGATAAGCAACCATTTAAAGGGTATGAGAATTATTTCACTGATTCTCTCCTTTATGGTAACGAATCCCGGCCCAGGGCACAGACAGCGGAGAAGAAGCTGATTCTGAAGCCGGATTCGATTACGATGGTGGTTTTGTTTTAAATGACATTGTACCCTTTGTAATCAATCTTGACGATGAACAATCGTCAGATGGAGGTTGTAACTGGCAACTTGCCGATATTGCAATAAAAGATGATTTAGAGTACTCCTTGTCTCTTGATGATGTGATAAAAGAGCTGTATGATAATCCTGAGTTGTATATGCCACTTCGATCGTCTTATGTAACGAAGGAACGCCTCCAACATTCTTTTGGAACAACCATGATCATCCCGAACAAGGTAGGAGGTGCAAAAGAAGAATTTAAGGTAAAGGAAAAAAGCTCTCCGTTACCAGATCATTTCCTAAGTGAAGATGAAGATGATGACAAACCTGGTCGGCATTTATCTAAGTATAGTCCGGAAGCGCGCAAGCTCATGGAAAAGCAGGGGTACGATTTCACACTCGGAGAAGGCCTATACTTCGATCGAGGTCCTTGTAATCCAGCCAAAGCGGTATATGTACCAAAAGGGAAATCTGAGGATTATTATAAATACGGGCGAGGCTTAGGCTATGTTTCCTCGTCCGATGATGAATGTGGTTGGCAAATCATCGATCAAATTGCTAACAAAACTAAGAACGGATACTCTTCTGATTCTTCAGCTGGGAATTCCGACACAAGTCTAGGGGAGGCATTCAAAGCCCTAATGGTAAACATGGCTACAGCTAATCCGTCTACAATGGAGGACGATGATCAAATGCCAACATGGGAAGACCCGTGGGTTCATCATCTGAATATGCAGTATGGTGACAGGTTCGAACAGAGAGAACCCCCCACTGAGGATAAAATAGTCCAAGTTAACATGGGCGACGAGGCCAACCCAAAGCCGATATTCATCAGCGATAGTCTTCCCTCAAATGAGAAGGAGGAGTTAATTGCTCTCATCAGGGAGTATATTGACGTCTTCGCTTGGAACTACGAGGATATGCCAGGGCTCGACCCCAATGTGGCAATGCACCGCCTCGATATCAAGCCGGATGCCAAACCTGTCAAGCAACAGCAAAGACGGTTTCGTCCGCAGATTATGGAAGCCATTGAAGCAGAGGTTAAGAAGTTGATCGAATCGGGATTTATCCGAGAGGAACAACATCCAGACTGGTTAATATCGTTCCGGTCATGAAGAAGAACGGTAAAATCAGGATTTGCATTGATTTCAGAGACCTGAATACGGCATGTCCAAAAGACGATTTTCCTCTCCCAATCACGGATGTTATTATTGACAATACATGCGGATTTGAGAGAATGTCTTTTATGGATGGTTTCTCAGGATATAACCAAATCAAGATGCACCCAGATGACGAGAAGCATACAGCGTTCAGAACGCCCCTTGGTGTATTCTGCTACACGGTGATGCCATTCGGTCTAAAAAATGCAGGCGCCACATACCAACGAACAATGACTAAGATTTTCCAAGAACATCTCAGGAAAACAGTCGAGTGCTACGTTGACGATTTGGTTGTAAAAAACCATAACAAAGGAGATCACATCAAGGACTTGAAGACGATGTTCGATCTCATGCGAAGCCATCAATTGAAGATGAATCCTACTAAATCTTTCCTTGGAATGTCTAGCAGAAAATTCCTTGGATTCGTCGTCACCACTAAAGGTATACACATCGATCCTGACAAAGTGAAGGCGATACACGAACCGCAACCTCCTAGAAATCTAAGAGAGCTCAGAGGATTGCAAGGGCGGTTAGCTTACATCCGACGGTTCATCTCAAATCTTTCTAGGAAGTGCCAACCATTCTCTAAGCTAAACAAGAAAGGGGTGTCATTCATCTGGGACGACGCCTGTCAAAAAGCATTTGAAGATATTAAAACATATCTAACAAATCCTCCTGTTCTTCATTTCCAATGTTAATCCAGTACGGGTGTTTATGACGCAACCGGCCTCTATGAATTGGCGGTTAGCGAAATGGGCCCTTCTCTTGTCCCAATATGATTTGCACTTCAAACAACAGAAGTCGATCAAAGGACAAGCGATTTGTGATCTTCTGGCGGCAAACCCGACCACAGATACGGCAGAAGTATATGATGATTTGCCGGATGAAACCCACGAGGTTAACACTACGTCGCACCAACAAGTATGGCAATTATATTTCGATGGTGCTTCGAGGGTAGTTAATAGGGTAATAACCCCGGGAGGTTCTACAGTTTCCTCCGGGGTTGGGGTTATCCTAATCTCCCCGGGGAAGCATGTGATGCCTCGAGCTTATTCGTTGACTAGTCCGTGCTCCAATAACGTAGCCGAGTACAACGCGCTTCTCATTGGACTCAGTTTCGCCAAGGAGCTGGGGGTCGAATATCTCGAAGCTTTTGGGGATTCTCAATTGATAGTCAACCAAGTCCGTGGAGAGTATGAAGTCAGGAACCAAGACCTGATCCCGTATCACCAGGAGGCCATCAAAATGGCAGAATCTTTTGAAGAATTCTTCATTGAATATATCCCTCGTCTCCAGAACGCTTATGCGGATGCACTGGCAGCACTAGCGGTTTCACTTGCGCAACCTCCCGAAACTGAGCTGTTAGTCACAGTAAGGACGCATCAGCTCTGCATACCCATATACGATATGGATATTGAAGAGGAAGATGATGGAAACATAAACGCCAAGGAGGTGAATTCAACTCAAATTGGGTCTGAGTCCCGAGATTGGCGTTTTCCCATCATTGACTATGTCCAATATGGTATTTTGCCAGAGGATGTAAAAGAAAGAGAATCAATTCGCCGAAGAGCGCCAAGATTCTTCTATAATGTCGAGACCCATACGTTATACCGTAGAGGGTACGATGGTTTATTACTCCGATGCCTTTCGAACAAAGAAGCAGAAGAAGTTCTTAAGGAAGCGCACGAAGGAGAATGTGGTGCACATCAGCCTGGTCCCAAACTGTATGATCGCATCAGGAGAATAGGATATTTCTGGCCAACGATGGTTCGAGATGCAATCGAACACGCATGAGAATGCCACGCTTGTCAGATACATGCGAATTATATGCATCGACCGCCAGAGCAGTTGCACACGTCAACCACATCATGGCCGTTCGAGACATGGGGTATGGACATTGTCGGTCCTATTTTTCCCCCTTCAGTCAAAGGCGATCGATTCATCCTCGCAATTACAGTTTATTTCTCAAAGTGGGCTAAAGCAATTCCGCTCAGAGAAGTGAAGACGAACAACGTCATCAATTTCATCAAACATCATGTTATATATCGACACGGCGTGCCAAGACGGATCATTCATGACAACGGTCCACAGTTCATAAGCAACGCCTTCATCAGGTTTTGTGACAAATTCAAGATTGAAGATGTTTCGTCGACAGCTTATTACCCCGCCGCAAACGGACTAGCTGAGGCTTTCAACAAGACGATCATTAAGATCCTGTCAAAGCTCGTGAAGACCAATAAACGAGACTGGGACGATAAACTCGGTGAAGCACTCTGGGCTTATCGCACCACCATACGCACACCTACAGGGGCCACCCCATATTCGTTGGTATACGGATGTGAAGCTGTGCTACCTTTGGAGATTCAAATCCCGTCACTTCGGATCGCTCTCGCAACTGAGATGACGACAGAAGAACAGCATCAAAAACGTCTCGAAGAACTCGAGAAGTTGGATGAAAAGCACTTGGAGGCTCAACAACAAATTGAGTTATATCAAGCCAGAATATCTAGGGCTTTCAACAAAAGGGTCCGACAGAGAAGCTTCAAGGAAGGAGATCTGGTCCTCGCTGCTCGCCGATCGCTGCTCGCCGACCGATAATCCTAACCTCCAAGAAGAAAGGTAAATTCGAACCCAAGTGGGAAGGACCATTTGTGATAGACACAGTCTACTCAAACGGTGCATATCGTCTGATTACTCAAGAAGGCACCAGGCAATTAATGCCAATAAATGGAAAGTTTCTGAAAAAGTATTATCCCTAGTACATTCAGGATAACCCATTTACCGGGAAGTTCCTTGAAGAAGATATGCAGACGAAGAATTCGAACCACGATCGGCCGTTATATTTCGTCGGATACATTGGCTCCAGCCAAGTCAACCGAATCCAAGTGGATCCGGGTTCTGCTGTGAGTATTATGCCGCTTCGATTGATGCATTTCCTCGGCATCCCAGTAAGCAAGTTGGCGTCCACAGGCACTGTTATTTATGGATTCAACACTAGTGGGTCAAGACCCTTGGGTAAGATCCGGGTGAAGTGCCAGATGGGAGATCTGAAGACAGAAGTCACGTGTTATGTGATCGATGCGGAGACTTCGTACAACTTACTATTGGGTCGGCCTTGGATCCATAGTAACGTGATAATTCCCTCTACTCTCCATCAGTGTTTGAAGTATGTCGACACTGACAATGAGGTTAGGACGGTGGTCGCGGATAAGCAACCATTCAAGGGGTATGAGAATTATTTCACCGATTCTCTCCTTTATGGTAACGAATCCGATACTGAACCATCGGCCCAGGGCACAGACAGCGGAGAAGAAGCTGATTCTGAAGCCGGATTCGATTACAATGGCGGTTTTGTTTTAAATGACATTGTACCCTTTGTAATCAATCTTGACGATGAACAATCGTCAGATGGAGGTTGTAACTGGCAACTTGCCGATATTGCAATAAAAGATGATTTAGAGTACTCCTTGTCTCTTGATGATGTGATAAAAGAGCTGTACGACAATCCTGAGTTGTATATGCCGATCCGATCATCCTATGTAACGAAGGAACACCTCCAGCATTCTTTCGGAACAACCATGGTCATCCCGAACAAAGTAAGAGGTGCTAAAGAAGTGATTTACGGTAAAGGAAAAAGCTCTCCGTTACCAGATCATTTCCTAAGTGAAGACGAAGATGATGACAAACCTGGTCGACATCTATCCAAGTATAGTCCAGAAGCGCGCAAGCTCATGGAAAAGCAGGGCTACGATTTCACACTCGGAGAAGGTTTATACTTCGATCGAGGTCCTCGTAATCCAGCCAAAGCAGTATATGTACCAAAAGGTAAACCTGAGGATTATTATAAATATGGGCGAGGCTTAGGTTATGTTTCATCAGATGACGAATGTGGTTGGCAAATTATCGATCAAATTGCTAACAAAGCCAAGAAGGGATACTCTCCCGATGCTTCAGAGTGGGACTCCGATACAAGTCTGGGAGAAGTTTTCAAAACCCTAATGGCGAACATGACTACAGCTGATCCATCCACCATGGAAGACGACGATCAAATGCCAACATGGGAAGACCCGTGGGTTCACCATCTGAATATGCAGTATGGCGATAGGTTCGAGCAAAGAGAACCACCCACTGAAGATAAAATAGTCCAGATTAACATGGGTGATGAAGCTAACCCAAAGCCTATATTCATCAGCGACAGTCTTCCCCCAGATGAGAAGGAGGAATTGATTGCTCTCATCAGGGAATATATCGACGTCTTCGCATGGAATTATGAAGACATGCCAGGGCTCGACCCCAATGTCGCAATGCACCGCCTCGATATCAAGCCGGATGCCAAACCTGTCAAGCAACAGCAAAGACGGTTTCGTCCGCAGATTATGGAAGCCATTGAGGCAGAGGTTAAGAAGTTGATCGAATCAGGATTTATCCGAGAGGAACAACATCCAGACTGGTTAGCCAACATCGTTCCCGTCATGAAGAAGAATGGCAAAATCAGGATTTGCATCGACTTCAGGAACCTGAATGAAGCATGTCCGAAAGACGATTTCCCTCTCCCGATCACGGATGTCATTATCGACAATACATGTGGATTTGAGAGGATGTCCTTCATGGATGGATTTTCGGGATATAACCAGATCAAGATGCATCCAGAGGATGAGAAGCATACGGCGTTTAGAACACCCCTCGGCGTTTTCTGCTATACGGTGATGCCTTTCGGCCTGAAGAATGCCGGTGCCACATACCAGCGAGCGATGACTAAGATTTTCCAAGAACATCTCAGGAAAACAGTCGAATGTTACGTTGATGATTTGGTTGTGAAAAGCCGCAACAAGGAAGATCACATCAAGGATTTGAAGACAATGTTCGATCTCATGAGGAGTCATCAGTTGAAGATGAACCCCACTAAATCATTTCTTGGAATGTCCAGCGGAAAATTTCTTGGGTTCGTCGTCACCACTAAGGGTATACATATCGATCCTGATAAGGTGAAGGCGATACATGAATTGCAGCCCCCGAGGAATCTGAGAGAACTCAGAGGATTGCAAGGGCGTTTAGCTTATATCCGGCGTTTCATCTCAAATCTTTCTGGGAAGTGCCAACCGTTCTCTAAGCTGAACAAGAAAGGAGTATCATTCATCTGGGATGATGCCTGCCAAAAAGCGTTCGAAGATATCAAAACATATCTGGCGAACCCTCCTGTTCTCGTTGCACCGAAATCTGGTAAACCGTTCTTGATTTATCTCAAGGCGATGAACCACTCGATAAGTGCCTTACTAGCGCAAGACGATGATAACGGTCACGAACAGGCAGTTTATTACCTCAGTCGGACCTTGGTAGGCGCTGAGTCTCGATATCCGATGATTGAGAAAGAATGCCTTGCATTGGTATTTGCGATGCAAAAGATGCGGCATTACCTAGTGGGACAGACGATCTACGTTATCTCCAACGTTAATCCAGTACGGGTGTTTATGACGCAACCGGCCTCTATGAATTGGCGTCTAGCGAAGTGGGCCCTTCTCTTGTCCCAATACGATTTGCACTTCAAGCAGCAGAAGTCGATAAAAGGACAGGCGATTTGTGACCTTTTGGCGGCAAACCCGACCACAGATACGGCAGAAGTATATGATGACTTGCCGGATGAAACCCACGAGGTTAACACCACATCACACCAACAAGTATGGCAATTATACTTCGATGGTGCCTCAAGGGCAGTTAATAGAGTAATAACCCCGGGATGTCCTACAGTTTCCTCTGGAGTTGGAGTCGTCTTAATCTCCCCTGGAAAGCACGTGATGCCTCGGGCTTATTCGTTGACTAGTCCGTGCTCCAATAATGTTGCCGAATACAACGCGCTTCTCATTGGACTCAGTTTCGCCAAAGAGCTGGGGGTCGAATATCTCGAAGCTTTTGGAGATTCGCAATTGATAGTCAACCAAGTTCGCGGTGAGTATGAAGTCAGGAATCAAGACCTGATCCCGTACCACCAGGAAGCCATCAAAATGGCAGAATCTTTCGAAGAATTCTTTATTGAATACATCCCTCGTCTCCAGAACGCTTATGCAGACGCACTGGCGGCACTAGCAGTATCACTGGCACAGCCTCCCGAAGCTGAGCTGTTAGTCACAGTACGGACGCATCAACTCTGCGTACCCATATACAGTACGGAGATTGAAGAAGAAGAGGATAGAAACGTGAACGCCAAAGAGGTGAATTCAACTCAAATTGGGTCTGAGTCCCGAGATTGGCGTTTTCCTATCATCGACTACGTCCAATATGGTATCTTGCCAGAGGATGTAAAAGAAAAGGAATCAATCCGCCGAAGAGCTCCAAGATTCTTCTATAATACTGAAACCCATACATTATACCGTAGAGGGTACGACGGTCTTTTACTCCGATGCCTTTCGAACAGAGAAGCAAAGGAAGTTCTTAAGGAAGCACACGAAGGAGAATGTGGTGCGCATCAGCCCGGTCCTAAACTGTATGATCGCATCAGGAGGATGGGATATTTCTGGCCAACGATGGTTCGTGACGCAATCGAATACGCACGAGAATGCCACGCTTGCCAGATACATGCGAATTATATGCATCAACCGCCAGAGCAGTTGCACACGTCAACCACGTCTTGGCCGTTCGAGACTTGGGGCATGGACATAGTCGGTCCTATTTTTCCCCCTTCAGTCAAAGGTGATCGGTTCATCCTCGCGATCACAGATTATTTCTCAAAGTGGGCTGAAGCGATTCCGCTTAGAGAAGTGAAGACGAACAACGTCATCAATTTCATCAAGCATCATGTCATTTACCGACACGGCGTGCCAAGAAGGATCATTCATGACAACGGTCCACAGTTCATAAGCAATGCCTTCGTCAGATTCTGCGACAAGTTCAAAATCGAAGATGTTTCGTCGACAGCTTACTACCCCGCCGCGAATGGATTAGCGGAGGCGTTTAACAAGACGATCATCAAGATCTTGTCAAAGCTCGTGAAGACCAATAAACGAGACTGGGACGATAAACTCGGTGAAGCACTCTGGGCTTATCGCACCACCATACGCACGCCTACGGGAGCTACCCCGTATTCGCTGGTATACGGATGTGAAGCTGTGCTACCGCTGGAAATTCAGATTCCGTCCCTTCGGATCGCCCTCGCAACGGAGATGACGACGGAGGAACAACATCAGAAGCGTCTCGAAGAGCTCGAGAGGCTGGATGAAAAGCGTTTGGAGGCTCAACAACACATCGAGTTTTACCAAGCCAGGATGTCAAGGGCTTTTAACAAAAGAGTCCGACAGAGAAGCTTCAAGGAAGGAGATCTGGTCCTCGCTGCTCGCCGACCAATAATTCTCACCTCCAAGAAGAAAGGTAAATTCGAACCCAAATGGGAAGGACCGTTTGTAATAGACACAGTCTATTCAAACGGCGCATATCGCCTGATTACTCAAGAGGGCGCCAGGCAATTAATGCCAATAAATGGGAAGTTCCTGAAAAAGTACTATCCCTAGTACATTCAGGATAACTCATTTACTGGGAAGTTCCTCGAAGAATATTACACTTAATATTCTAGAGGATAACCCAAAATCATTGTTCACCACCAAAATCCCTCACTGATCAATTTCAATTGACAGTGAGTCCACCAAAAATGTTTTTCTGGCCCTCTTGATTCTCTCCATGAGCAAGAGGTCCACTTTCAGTTCGGAGTCCCTTTTCGATAAACGAAAGAACTCCTTCCCTTTTTCTCTTTGGTTAAACCTTGTTCATGGTTATAACCGGAGTTGAAAATTCCACTTCGATAAACGAAGAACCCATTTTCAGTTTAGATAACTCATCCTATAAAAGGCAAGTTTATCTAAATTTTTCCAGATTCTCGGAGTGGACACCCCACTTCTAGTTTCTTCTTCGCTGGAAATAGAATATAAAATTCTTCCTTTCCAGGATCAGGGAATAGAATATAAAATTCTTCCTTCCTTGTTTTCGGGTTCGCCTTCACCCTAAAAGAAGACCGGGAAATAGAATATAAAATTCTGCCTTTCCCGCATCGATCTTTTCCGAAATTTATCAATTTAGGATTCATCCTAGGAAGTTTATCCCGAATCCTAAGCAGGGATAAGTCTGCGCCTGACACGCGCTGCCGGTTAGTTCTTAACCGTTTAAAAAGAACACCCGTTCACATATTCGACATTGTGACAGGTTGTTATTAATAACACCATAATCCATGCCTTACACACATGGGGAATTTCATCCTGAATCCTAAGAAAGGATATGCCGACGCCTAACACGCGTCGCCGGTTTAGTCTTTTTCCGTAGAAAAAAGACACCAGAGTTCGATTCTGGGGTATTCTATCCCGAAGCCTAAGTAGGGATAAGAGTCAGCGTCTAATACACGTTGCCGGGTAGCCTATTCCCGTAACAATGGCGAAGTCTATGTATTCGACATCATAGCACGAAGTCTAAGGGAGTTCATTCCCTTAGCACAACGTTACATGCGAACGGATTTCGACAATTCGCATGCTAGCCCGACTCAAACGGTAGTCGGTAAAGGCTAATCAAACCCGTTGAAGGCTGGGGGTTAGCCAAAAATCCTAAAGTCAACACCTAACACGTGTCGCCGGGTAGCCTATTCCCGTAACAAATGGTAAAGCCTATGTATTCAACATCATAGCATAGAAATCTCAGAGAATTTACTCTCTTAGCACAACGTTACATGCGGAACGGATTTAGACAATCTGCATGCTAGCCCGACTCAAACGGTAGTCGGTAAAGGCTCATCAAACCCGTTGATGGCTGAGGTTTTGCCAAAAATCCTATAAATACGAGAGTCACTGACGCATCAGCTTCATTAGTTGGTCTCGTGAATTGAGCATCCAATAACATTCGAAACCCTAGGGTCAACGCCGGTCAACGCGTAACCCTAGGTCAACGCCAGTCAACGCGTTACGATCAAAAAGTCAACGTACGACGTTCAAAACCCTAGGGTCAACGCCGGTCAATGCGTAACCCTAGGTCAACGCCGATCAATGCGTTGCAATGAAAGAATCAATACTCCGAAAAGTATACGAGTATAAACTGCTTCTTAATACTCCAATAAGGTATACGAGTATAAACTATTCCCTATTTTTGGTTGAGAAGTTCCTGGAGAATATTTTTCATAAATATTCTTAAGGATAACTCAACAACACTATGCCGGACAACGCGTCGCAAATAAAAACTCAACGCCAACAATCGATGGTCAGCTAAAAATTAGAAAATCAGGAATCGAATTCAAGTTTAAAATTCCAACAACGGTCAGACAATAAATGCAGTACCGGAACTCTTACAGACATTCGACAAAGCACCGAATAGCCTGGAAGATTGAAAGAATCAAGAACAGAAGCATTCCAAAGTCCCGTCACACCGATTGAAGGTTGGGACAATCATATCCAAAGTATTCCAGACTCTTCTATAAAAGAACGAGGCTGAAATACTTTGGAGGGGGTATCTGTAGGCGTATAAAATTGCTTATAGGTCCCTTAGCATAGCTCGGCACAAACCGACAAACCAACGAGGCGACGAGGTTGACGAATTGCACGCAAGCAACGGAATACATCCATTCACGTGTGGAATCAAGCCAAGGGTTTGAAGAATCAACGAGTCATCCAAACAAGAGCGGACTCGGATGAATCACGACCGAATCAAGATCGGTTTCGGACTCGAACTCAGAAGCGGATTTACTGCCTAATCAGGATCCAGATTTACTGCCAAATCAGGAATCGGATTTACTGCCAAATCAGGTCAACGAATCAAGTCTGGATAAATCAACCACAGAACCAAATCACAGATACGGACAAAACGACGAAACAGAAACGCCTAAGGGGGGCTCGGCCAAAGCCGAGCCACCCGTGGGTGGCTCGGCCAAGACCGAGCCACCCATGGGTGGCTCGGCCCAGTGCCGGCCACCCATGGGTGGCCGACCCGGATCTGTGCGCGGGCACAGTTCAGAGAGCCTATAAATAGGCTCCCCTTTGTTCATTTGAAAAGGTTGGAACTTTGAGAGCCAAAACTCTGCCGAATTGGAGATCGAGCTTGGAGTTTTGAAGACTTGAGGACTTGAAGATTCAGATCTGATTCTCAGCGAGCGTCCACGTCACAAAAGGCAGGATTTCGAGAGAGGTAAAAATCAGATCTGAGATCTACACGAGATCACACTCCGGATCAAAGCTTGGCCTTTGATCCCGAGAATTAAAGGCTACTATTTCCTTGGAGAAATAGTACCCTCGGCTATTATTTCCTTGGTGAAATAATACCCGTCGAATCGTGTAGATCCGACCGGATCTAGATCGCGCGGTGGTCCACGGATTAACCCCGACGTCGGCAAAGAACCCACACAAGCAAGAGACCACAAAACAGGATCTTGCGATTTGTTCTAAAGGAAAGTTGTAAAAGGAAAGTTGTAATTTTTTCTTTTTCTTTGATTTTGTTGTAACCGGATCTAAAAAAGACCGGATCTTTTGTAACCACAAAAAGTTGTTATTTTGAGATCACAATGAATTCAATGAATAAAGACACGATTTTCCCCGCGAACAATCTGGCGACCACAGTGGGAGCCACCGATCTCGCTGCCGAGATCGTTGCGTCGCAGCC
>NC_033801.1:110456287-110526655 GCF_001876935.1 Asparagus officinalis
AAGACTCAACGCCAACAATCGATGGTCAGTTCTATGTTGAACCAACAAGCACGAGCTAAAGATTAGAAAATCAGGAATCGAATTCAAGTTTAAAATTCCAACAACGGTCAGACAATAAATGCAGTACCGGAACTCTTACAGACATTCGACAAAGCACCGAATAGCCTGGAAGATTGAAAGAATCAAGAACAGAAGCATTCCAAAGTCCCGTTACACCGACTGAAGGTTGGGACGATCATATCCAAAGTATTCCAGACTCTTCTATAAAAGAACGAGGCTGAAATACTTTGGAGGGGGTATCTGTAGGCATATAAAATTGCTTATAGGTCCCTTAGCATAGCTCGGCACAAACCGACGAACCAACGAGGCGATGAGGTTGACGAATCGCACGCAAGCAACGGAATACATCCATTCGCGTGTGGAATCAAGCCAAGGGTTCGAAGAGTCAACGAGTCATCCAAACAAGAGCGGACTCGGATGAATCACGACCGAATCAAGATCGGTTTCGGACTCGAACTCAGAAGTGGATTTACTGCCAAAACAGGAATCGGATTTACTGCCAAATCAGAGTCTAAGTCAACCAAAAAATGGATATAACGGACAAAACGACGAAACAGAAACGTCTAAGGGGGGCTCGGCCAAAGCCGAGCCACCCATGGGGGGCTCGGTGGCCGGGTTAATGACCATCGCCTGCTGCTGGAACTCCGTAGTGTATTCTTGAACAGTTTGATTGACCCTTTGGCGCAAGCCATACCACTTGTACCAACGCTCCTCAAGGAATCCCACCGGATAGAACTGTTTCCTAAGTAGCTCCTTGCAATAGGATTTCCACCATGTCAACGCATGTCCTGAAAGCTTCAAAGTCGTGAACACAATCTTCTCTTTTGACGAATAGCCATAAAGAGTAAAATACGTCTCCATCCGCTCGATCCAGTCATCAAGCCTCTCGACGTCAACACTCCCATCATAAATAGGAATCTCCACTCTGAAATCAATCTTCAGATTCTGGTAAGAATTCTTACCCCCTTGATGTGGTGCAGTCTTGACGGTCTCGTCCTCCTCGTCGGAGCCTGAAAGCTCGCTCTCTCCACCGGACTCTATAGGTTTCTTCTTAGTTCTAGAAGAAGATTCCCCCTTTTCGTTCCCTCCTTGGATGAGACCGACGAGTTTTGTGAGCGTCGACCCTCCGCAAAACAGGATCTTGCGATTTGTTCTAAAGGAAAGTTGTAAAAGGAAAGTTGTAATTTTTTTTCTTTGATTTCGTTGTAACCGGATCTAAAAAAAACCGGATCTTTTGTAACCGAAAAAACAGTTATTCAATATGACAATGAATTCTAAGAAGGCAATTTTCACCGCGAACAGACCTCTCGTTCATGGAAGGAATCGAGAAGGGACTTTGGTTGATACTAGTCGCCGTGCGAGCACCCTTTGGTCGCGGAATTACCAAAAGGTGGGTTGAGAAGAGGATGCTCCTTGGATGAGACCGACGAGTTTTGTGAGCGTCGACCCTATCGTCTCGATCTGCTTCTCTAATGCATCAATTCTCGCAGAATTATCTCCTTCAGTCATCTCTCCTTCCTTAAATCCTGGACTCCTTCCAATGAAATAAGAATCTCGCCAAGCTTCTTGTATGAGGAACGCGTAAGGACCATACACAGGATGCCCCTTCACCGGATCTAGGGCTCTGATACCAACTTGATACGAGTCGCCGTGCGAGCACCCTTTGGTCGCGGAATTACCAAAAGGTGGGTTGAGAAGAGGATGACCAAACACAAGAACAATTCAGTATAAGGTGAAGGAAAATACCTTCTCTAGATTATGAAGAACAAAGATTACAATCTCTCCCTCACAATCTCGCTAGAATTAAGAACAACCTCTCAACTCTCTCTCTAAAACCCTAATATAATTATTAGAATTTCTCTTGATCACTTCTCTCTGAGATCTGATTGTTTAGAACCCTAAAACAATCCTATTCATAGATGTGCAAACGTGGATGGCAAACTTGTAAATAAACAAACCAAAAAGAATCAGGAATCCCTGTCAAAACAGAATCCAAAACGAAACAGGAAACCCAGAAATCACGATCCGGTCGACCGCCAGGCTTGGTCCGGTCGACCGGCCAGAGAGTTTTCTCAAACCTTGCACCGTGCAGGTTTTTCGGTCGACCGGCATGTGTGCTGCGGTCGACCGGATAGAGATCTGCCAGTTTACCTTGTTCTTTTGCGATACGCTCCTGTTGACTTCTTTCACCCTCTTCTTTGGCTCCATCCATGCTCCTATTCCCAAGATATGAGAATCTCCTATCCTCAAGCTCCCATGAGGATCGCTAAGCTCCTGAAGAGAAGATACACCCGTATCATTGGTTGTGGCCCTAACTTTTATAGGTTTGACCTGAAAGCAAAGAAAGTGGAATATAGGTAGCAAAGAAAGTGCCAACTCGTATTATCACTCAAAGGAAGACTTTAACGCTAGGTGATTAGGACCTAACATGTTGAGTCTAAGAAATGCCAATGACTGGCAGATGGAATGTTGGTGGATCCACCGTCAATTAGTTTGATAAGCAGATGGTTTGGTGAGGAAAGATTAACCTATCAGAGGATTGGATCTCATCTCACAAAAATAACTCATAAGAGTTAGAGAATTTTGATAATAAGAAGAAACGTTCCAATGTTCTGAATTCGAGCAAGAATTTCTTATTCATCACTTCTACAATGATTGGGTTATCCCTAAGTGGGAACTTCCCGTTACACGAATTATCCACCCTCAGCTTTCTTGCAAAACTGGGTGTAACGAGGAGTACGTTATCCTCAATCGCATGTTCAGGTTATCCTTAAGAATATATGATTCTCTAGGAACTTCCCGTTACATGAATCGTCCACCCCCAGCTTCCTCTGCGGGACTGGTTCGGACATTATTCTCAGTTACATGACCGGGTTATCCTTAAGAATATTAGCATAATATTCCCTAGGAACTTCCCGTTAAAAGTGGGAAACAGTTTAGACTCATATACCTATTGGAGTATGCAGGGAACAATTTAACCTCTTGCACCTGTTGGAGGATTGAGAAACAGTTTATACTCGTATACTCTTTGGAGTCTTGTTTTGACTTAATTGAGCGATATAACGCCGGCTTCAACCAAGGTCTGGATGCTGTTCTTTAAAGTAAAGCACGCCTTGGTGGGATGAAGGATCCTCTTGTGATATGCGTAGTACTTTGGATCCGCAGTATTGTTAGCTTCCTCCTGATTGACGATAGGTGGTAGCTTGATCTTGTTGTTTTCAAGGAGGGATTCGAAGATGGCTGGAACATCTTCGTCCTTGAAGGAATACTCTTTTTGGAGTTTCGGTTCCAAAGTCTTTTGCTGCCTTCAGGATTGCTGTTGTGACCTTGATTGTTGAGGCGCCTTTTGTTGCTGCTGTTGCGGTTGCGCTTGCACCTTGAATGTTTGATTCGCGTTCACAGCATTCGCATGTGCTTTTCCCTTAGGGACAAAGTTCTGTTGCGGGGCATTATTAGCTATTTGGCCCCTTTCCACCTTCTTCCTTTTAAGGAATCGTTCGGCTCGTTCTCCTCGCACCTTCAAATCCTTCCAGGTCTTTGGCGGTGTCATTCCCATGGCTTCAAGGATGTCCAATGAAAGATTATTATGACAGGTCTCGAGGATGAAATCTTCGCTGACCGGATCGCTGCAATTCATTGCTTTATTTCGAAATCTTTTCACGAAGTTTTCGACTGTCTCACCATTCTTCTGCTCCTCATCAAATAGAGTGCCGATTGAGATCTCGGTGTCGTCATCGAAGAAGTTTGTTAGAAACATATCCTCCATGTCGTCCCAACTGCTGATATTCCCCGGCTTAAGGCGACGATACCAATCGAAGGCCGCTCCGCGAAGAGTGCCAACGAATAACCGCACCATTAAGGGTTCATTCCCGGAGATTATTCCTAAGTGGGACTTAAAATATATTAAGTGTTGGGTAGGGGAACCCTTTCCATCAAACGGCGTAAAGTTGATTAAATTGAACTTTGCCGCATATGGAATTAATTCCCACTTCCTTGGGTATGGACATGGTATGCCGGACCTCTTCACTTCTTGAGCATTCATCAACGCGTTGATTTTGCTCTCCAAGTCTTTCATTTTCTTGTCCTCACTCGTATCTGTCTTCGAGTGATTTCGGGGAGAGGTAACGTGATCCTCTTTAGCATTATCATCCGAGGGATCACCTCCAATATTGTTGTTGACGGGAGGGATGTTCATGTTGGCATTATCCTCTTCCCGTTCATTTTCCTCTTGATTCGGATTATTACGACGACTGGGTTCTCCTTGGTGAGTTGTCAGTGCCGCGATTTGCTGGTCATGCATCTCTCTCATCTGCTGCATGGCCATTTCCATCTCGAACTTGAAAGCTTCCTTCTGCTTAGTCAAGGCATCTTCAAGCATCTTGCTTACTTGTTCGGCGCTGATCATAAATGATTCGTAAGGCTGTCCCGCACTAGACGCCGTGTCATCGGATGCTATAGCCGAGTAGGAATCCGAACCAGCATCTGACGCCTCCTCTTCGAAAGGAAGTCCCTTTTGCATCCTTTGGTAATTCTTTCGCCTATTGATCCCCGACCGCAATCGAGTCATGCGTTAGGATGCTTCGGCAAGTTGATCTGAGCTAGAGTGTCGCGTCGATTTCCCTCTACCGGTCATATTAGCAGACACTTCCAGGAATTCGTCCTCTTGGCGGACAGGCTTCTTCCTACGGAAACATCTTGGCTTGTTCTCAGGTGTTCTGGTAGAGATTCTCTCGAACACCGAAACTCTCCTTGGGGCTTTAGTACAGCAGCATTCTGACAGTACCGCCTTGATTATGTTGGCACACGGACAGTGAGATTCCGTGTCTCGAGCATCTCTCTTTCGAGACTTACCCGCACCCCCAGCTCTATAGTACAACTCATCAGTTTGATAACTGGAGCAACCCATAGAGTGTTGGCATGACTTCCCAGGTATAACACCATCATCATCAGACAAATGTGCTTCCCTCTGGGGATACAGCGCTTTATTAGCGTTTTCAAAAGTCGCTCGTTCAAGTCTACGCTTTCGCGAGCGTGAAAACTTAACGGGCTCTTGAACTTCGATCCGCAATCCGATGCGGTCGGTGATAGGGGCTTTCCCTTTATTATCTTTCTTGGCGGGATTGGTACGACCCCCAGTCTGGTTTGTTGTTTGGGGACCTTTCAACGGTCCCAATCGTTCCTTGACAGGTGCTTTACCTCGGTTCTCCGGTAAAGGACCGAGGCGACCTTTCAAAGGAACCCTGGATCTTGAAGGATCCACGTTCTTACCTGACTCCGCCGGAGGTGCGGGGGCAAGGGAAACGGGATCTGGATTTGATGAAGGTTGGACGGCAATTCCGTCCACTTTTGCCTTTGGTGCCGGTTTTGCCTTTGGCACCCACATCCGCTTGTGTTTTGACGGCTTCTTGACCGTCTCTTCTTTCTGCATCTCCTCTGCTTTTTGCAGAAGGACTTGAGCATGCGCGAGCAATGCACGGCGTTTCTTGATTCGCTCTTCGAGGGTTGAGCGAGTCCTCGTGACACGAACCTATTCGTTCGTTCCTGTCTTGGAAGAGGAGTTGGTTGTTCGCCGTTGTTGCTCTTGGCGCTGTCTGGACTTTAGATCCTCATTGTAGCGGATCCCGTCCATCGATTCTGCGGCCTTGGCAAGTTGTCGCGCAAGGAATTGGCGCCGTCTTTGGCGCGCCCTCTTTGACAAGGTTGGAGCACCTTCAGCAGTTGACTTCGTGGCGGAAGGGAGATCTGGATCTACAACTTCGACCACGTTGGACGCCATTGGAGCGTCGCGGTGAGTAAGTGCAACGGCGGCGAGGGGATCTTGGATCTTCGATCCCGAGGGCCCGCGAGCACTCTTGGAAGATGAAATCTTCCTGCGCCTGTTTGGGGAGGCAGATCTGGAGGAGGAGGAAGAGAGGTACTCTTCAAACTTCTGTTGATCGAATTCGTACTCGATCTCTTCGTTCACCCGGATCTTGAAGGCCGGTTGCGTCACGACGGCCTCGGCAGCGAGGCCGTTGGCTCCCACTGTGGTCGCCAGTTTGTTTTCGTCAAAAGTTGCCTTCATCATTGATTTCATTAAAACTTCAAACGTTACAAATGAATTCAAATAACAAAGAAATAAAAATTACAACTTTCTTGAAAATAAACACAAGATCCGTTTGTCGTCTCTTGCTTGCGTCGGTCTTTAGCCTGTGATGGGAACGTCGATATCCGTGGACTACCTGGCAATCAGATATGATCCAGAGCTTCGTTGATCCGCGAGGATATCTAGAAACTTGAAGCGCCTATCTCGGATAAAGCGAGATATTTGCTCTTCTTAGTATTATCGCAACGGGATAATACTAAGGATCAGGTACGGGTGATGTAGATCTGATGAAGAAACTCTCTTGCGTTGAAGTGCTCGATCACTCTTCACTCCGGCAGGGCTTTGCCTCTTCTCCAAAATTCCAGATCTGAAAAAATAAGGCCTAAGGATTGTATTTATAGGCATGAGGGATTGCGGAGCGGTTAAAACCACTCAAAGGGGTCAAATCCGCGCTGAGACACCCTAGGGGTGTCTTGGCCTGGCCGAGACACCCTTGGGGTGTCTCGGCTAAACCGAGACACCCTTGGACACCCTTGGGGTGTCTTGACTTGGCCGAGACACCGTAGGTGCCTCGGTTCAGCTTTGAGACGTTTTTCAATGCCCGTTTGACTGTTTTCGCTGTAACTTCTTTGTCTGAACCCGGATCTGAGTAATTCCAAATGCGTTGGAAAGCCGACAAGGAGCTCTATCAGCTCCAATGGTTGGATTATCTGTAGAATGAATGAGACACGAAGGGCATTGTTCCCTTTGTAAACATTGCGGGGATCCCGATTAGCCCGCACCTTCGTTATTCCGGAATTCTGTCAGCTCACGTAGTTCGTCGATTCACTTCAAGCGTTCACCGACGTCCATCGAACTCCTGTGAACCGGATAGTGACGTTCATCGTCATTTCTTAACACTGAGCTGTTCGTAGAGACCTATAGGCAATTTTTGATGCCTACAATCCCATCAAAGAAGGAAGCGCCAGTCAACTTCCTCACTCCTTCTGGAGAGGCTAGATCTACTCTTAGGCCGGCAGACGTTCTTGACTACAATTGGAGCGGAGGGAAGCATGCTTGTGTTGATCTCACAGGGGTGTCTCCGTTGGTGGGGTTTGGTAATGGAGAGTTCAAGGTTGGGCATGCAGCGGATAGAGCAGTAGAGGCAAAGGTGGACAAACATGATCAAGCTTGCAAGGACAACCACCACAGCTTCATCCCGTTCGCTTTCGATACGTTTGGTTTCCTTGCAGCTGATGCAGTGGAGTTCCTAAGGAGGGTACAGAAATTCATGAATAAGAATGTGGCGACAGCAGGGTCCGCTAAGTATGTGTTTCGTAGGTTGGGTTTTGCAATTCAGAAAGGATTAGCGGCGCAGCTTGTTGCCCGCTTGTCATCATCACATGTGTAATTGTTTATCGCATTAATATTATTTTTAGACAAAAAAAGAAGAAAAAAAGAAAAAAAAGAATAAATTTCTGATTCTATCCTCCTTAGACCAAAGGTAATTGCAGATTTTTATCAGCCGACCAAATGTAAGTGCTTTACTTCTTATCTGCTTTACTTTGTGCATCATAGAGTTTGCATTGAGGATAATACAAAATTTAGGTATGGGGGTGAGAATTAGTTATTTTTTCTCTCTCTTTATTTTACATTTTTAGTTGCATTTTTGTCATTTTTTCCTTTTCCTCAAAAAAAAAATTATAAAAATATCGTCACTTGCCAAATTGATAGAGTTATGTAATAATTGATTTATTTGATAAATTTTAAATTTTCTAATCTCTAGTTTGTTATTTATTTAAGTTTACCTTTTATGATAACTATAAATAAATTTCTTAAGAAATGATTTTGAAACTAGTATACCTCACTTAAGCCTTAACTTAGATTTTTATTTAAAATAATGGAATTTATGCATGTTTAGCTTAGAGTTAAAAATAATTTTTCAAAGTGTCTTGACTTACATATTTTTCAGAATATATATACATATACATATAAAAAAATTACAAAAGAAAAATGGGCACCAAAGAAAAAAAAACTCTTAAATTCAAGGTGGTTCTATCTTATAAAGCCTAAGTTGACCGAGTAATTAAGCCCAATGAGTATTTCCATACTTAATGACCTAAGCCCAATTGGGTTGGGATCCATTGGCCCAAAACTCATTAAATGGTCGCTTAGAAAGCCCGTTAAAATAGAAAAAAATCACCAAAGAAGAAAGAGTTAAAAAAATAATATAAAAAAATAATAAAAAAATAAAAAAACTAATAAATATTTTATATATATAGTTATATTTGTATATATGGTCTTGAAAAATATTTTAGATCAAGCAACTTGAATATTATTTTAAACAAAGAGTTAGCATGTTCTTTTCAAAACTTTTAAATTAAATTTCTATGTTTGGCTTGGTTTTGTATTGCTATAATGAGAAGATTTTCTAGGAAATTTACCTTAAAGTTATTTATAAAAAACGTTTTCTTGAGTGATAACTAGCTTCAATTAGATTGTCTAAAGTTATCAAGTGAATTTAGTTATTTACTGACTTCTTTAATTTGGCAAGTAGACCGAATTTTGTGGGTATATTCACTACAAACCCTCACGAGACTACAACTCGTCCATTAGGGTAACCTAGGCGTTTAAAGGCTTGTTGTATGCGTTAAATACAACCGTGATTCCTGCGAAAGTGAGTTAGGATTTTCTCTTTCTTTCTTTGCTGGAGGACTAGTAAAAGTTTAGGTATGGGGGTATTTGATAATCATATTTTATTATAATTTTATACCCTTATTATCTATTTTTAATAAATAAATATATCACTAATAATTGTTTTTATCTTTAATTACAAGTTAATGAAGAATAAATTCCAAAAAAATCTCATCTCTCATCAAAAGCCCTTGATTTAATGAAGAAATAAAGCAAAAGAGAAATCAAGTGGAAAATCAAATTGCCAATTTGTCAATTTGTCCAAAGCCCATTGGAAAATCAAATTGCCAATTTGTCCAAAAGCCCAAAACAAAAGAATCAAGCCATGAATTAATGAAGCCCAAAACGCCAAAGCCCATGAAACAAAGCCTTACCTCTTGTATGCATTATGAACAATCCAAAATCAAGCCAGAAGCCCATGAAGCAAAAGCCCAGAACTAAAACAATAAAGCATGAATCATGAAGAAATGAAGCAAAGCTCAAAGGAAAATCAAGAAGCCAAATAAAAAATCAACAAGCAAAAGACCCAAGAATCCAAGCCCAAAAGCTCAAAGGCTAAAAATGATTCCTTAGGGCTTAAGTCTTCATCCAAGGGCTCTCATTCATTGTTGTTTACTATAAATAGGGGTAGAGAGTAAGGGGTTAAGGGTATAAAAATTTTTGTAACTCTTTTTGGAGAGGAGGGCTACTCTTAATTGAGAAGGCCTTTTAAATTTGTAACTTTAGTTACAATTAATAAAATAATTTTTTCACCACTTTAAATTTTTCTCTTCTTCTCTTTGTTGGATGATGAAGATGAAGATAAAGATGGAGATTAATTTGAAGGTTTGTTTTTCTTATTTCTCTTTTATTGCTTATTAGTTTAGATTTACTTTCATGCTTGTAATTAGATTTTATTTTCTTATTTAAATAGCCAAGAGGCTAGAACCCTCTTGCCTTAGATTTATTTCATGCTTATAAATTAGATTTATTTTATGATTATAGAGTAGATTTATTTTCTTGCATTTAATTCTTGTAATTTATTTTATAGTTTAGATTTTACAATTTATTTTGTAGTTAGATTTTAATTTCTTATACTATTCACCTTGAGGCTAGAACCCTCTTGGGTTTAGTTTTTCTTTTTGTTCATTTTTATTTTCTTTGATTCACCTTTAGGCTAGAACCCTCTAGGGAATCATCTTTTTTCTAAGAAGTGGATTCAATTCTAGATTACCCATATCTTTAATTGAATTCGCTATATATCTTTACATTCTTGATTTTTATTTGTTCTTGATTTTTCCTTCTTGCCTTGTTGATCACATTTATATTATCACTTCCACTCTCAAATATATTCATTTACACAATTAATTTCATTCTCTCCATCTCTCCACAATCACATTCACTCATCACTCCTTTTTGTCACGCACACAACATAAGAACTGATTTTATATTTTCTCCTACAAAACACCTTTCTCGTGGGATCGATAACTTTTTATACTATAACTTGACACGGTTGTGTACTTGTAACATTTTTGGTACATGTTTATGCCGCATCAGTTAGTTTTCAGTAACATGCTTGTCGACCGTTGTTAAACAACAACGATAGGAATGTCAAACCATCTTACACAACTATGACAGGAATGACGCCCGTCATTACACAACTACGACGGGCATGACGACCCGTCATGACACAACAACAGTGGATAAATGGCCCAATTGTTACTAGTAACGATGGTGATATCTACCATCGTAACTAAGAACGACGGTAATGTACCTTGTAATTATTGACCCTATCATGATGAAAACTAAAACCTTCATGACACCATAGTGAAGAAGGCTTTTATGACTGGTTGCGACGGGATCTACCCCCGTCATTAGCATTCAATAACAAAGGTTTTTGGATCTTCAATGAAGGGATTTCCCTTCGTTAAAGACCTGTTTTCGTGTAATGTGATTAAGTACAGAGAGCGAGACACATGTCGGCTTCTCCCGAGAGATTAACATTTGGCTTGATTAGCATCATAATAGGCTTCATCACATGAGGGTTCTTAATTTAGGGCTTAAACACAAATTTTCCAATAAATTGTCTCAGAAACCATCTAAACTTCTAGTCTTTTCTATTTGCATCTGGATTTTATTACCCATGCATTATTATGGATTGGGGATATCAATACATATGATTAGGTTGCTAGTATACCACCTAAGTATGAGTTCAAAAAAGTGATAATCATGATTGGAAACAATGATAATAGTTAAAGGGGAGCTTGAAAATTAAACTTTTTTTAAAGTCACTGTCTATATTTAATTTTATTTCTCCTTTCTATACCAGTTATATAAAGTAATTAAGGCTAACCTAACTTGACACTAGCTGTCGCTTCTAATGCAACAATTTTTAATATACGGATCGCGTCTATTTTTATCCAAATCGGCCCGGTGTGGATTTTGATTGCACTGCTAGCTTATCACATCCGATCATATTTTTTTATCGAGCATTCTATTACAAGGAGAATAATTATAAAACATGCAACTTGTGAATATGATAAGTAAATAACACTTCAACTTGAATGAATAAATAAACATTGAGATATTGTTGACGTTTGCATGGTCGGCAGATTTGTTCTTCTTCTCATCATTGTATTTGCTAGTTGCCGTCTATCCAACGAGCTATTAGCTTGAAAAATTAAAGTAAGATTTATATGAAGACATTCGAATGATTATTAAATTGTATGATATACTAATTACAGTTTTGGGACCATTATAAATCCACCTTGAATATTGTATAAAAGATCAATAATGCTGAGCTTTTCCCTTTTCAGTGGTGTATTATCTGTAGAGTGTGTGCTTTTTTCTATTCAAAAAGCAAAGGCAAAAGGATCTTTACGTTTAAATAACTAATTACATTTTGGGGACCATAATTAATCCACCTTGATTGTGTCAATAATGCTGAGGTTTTTCAATTCCTTTCACTGATGTACCAATTCTGTAGTATATATAATTTTTAGAAAGGAAAAAACATGTATTCTTTCTACTTAAAAACATTAAAGACATCTCCCTCACTGATGGAGGTAGTGATACCTAGTTAGCACCACTATTAAAAATCTCATTGTTGCAGGAAATAAATATATGACATGAGATCTATACTATACTGCATTAATGATATACCAAATCAATGTCTCTCTCGTAGTCTTGTAGTCTGTATGTAAATTTTCAGTTTACACGAATTCAAATATAGACAATCCTTTGTTACACAATCTGTACAAAAAATAACCCATGTACACTAATGAGTATAATAAATGATCATTATTTTATCGATATCACTCAACATTAACAATATATACACTTCTCTTTTACTTATCAAGTCTATTCTTGAACAAATTCATATAGTGATCAAACAGGTCTATATACTAAAAAAATGTGAGGGTCACATAGACTTGAGTATATATATTCTGAAAATGGAGCACATAGATGTCAGAAATAAAAATTTAAAAAGACAAAAAAAAAAAACTAGAGAACAAGAGAGAAATGTCAAAAATGAAAACACCGTATAGACAATTAAAGAGCCAAAGGTCCCCCCTCATGTCCACATATTTTCTATTTTCTATATGCAGGGGACAATCCAATAGAAAGCCTTGACTTGCATCACCTTGGACGTCAGTGAGAGGCCAATTTGCTCCCTTTCCTCCAACTTGCCAATGCACAAACCATGTCTTTTAGTGCTCATTCAGGGCTCTTGTGGAGGCTTCCCCACTTTGACCTCTACACACTTCTCGTCCACTACTTTATATATATGTAAGAGATATTGTGAGATAGTGAGATGGTTTGCCTAATGTGATATGGCTATTCTATACAGTTAGATTTAAATTAATGGTTAGATTTAAACTAATAGGTTAATTAATTAAAGATATGTGACCCCCATATTTATTTGATTTTCCCCGCCAAATCTTCTTTAGGATTTCCCATATCCTCTCTTCCGCCTCCTCTATTTCTTTTCCGCGTTCGGGTTAGGATTAGGGTTAGGGTTCAATTAGGGTTAGTGGATTTGGGTTCGGGTTTGGATTAGGGTTAGAGCTCATGTTAGGGCTCGGGTTAGGTTTTTTCGGTTTGGTTTCATGTTTGGGTTAGTGTTAGGTTTAGGGTTCATGTTCAGGTTAGGGTTAGAGTTCGGGTTAGGGATCATGTTAGGGCTAGGGTTAGGATTAGGGTTAGTGGGTTCGGGTTTAGGTTTCTATTAGTGTGTTCGGGTTCGGGTTCGGGTTAGGATTAGCGTTAGGGTTCACTTTCGGATTCGGGTTCGGGTTAGGGCTTGGGTTAGGGTTAGTGGGTTTAGGTTCGGGTTAGGATTCGAGTTCGGGTTAGGGCTAGGGTTGGAGAAGATTTGGTAGGGAAATAAAATAAAAGTGGGGGCCATATATCTTTAATTAATTAACCATTAGTTTAAATCTAGCCATTTATTTGAATCTAATCGTGTAGAATGGCCATCTCATGTTAAGCAAAGCATCTTACCATCTCATGCTATCGCTTTTCTATATGAGCACGCGTGCACACACACACACACACACACACACACACACACACACACACACACATATATAAGTGTGTGTGTGTGTGTACACACACAGACACATATATATAAATGTATGTGTATATATATGTATGTATATGTATATAATATATGTATGTATGTATATATATGTATTTGTTATGGTATTTTCAATCGCCAAAGTATGGTCCTTTGCCAACCACGGGAAGGTGTCCCTCTACATGCAATGCTCAAATCAAATTGGTGGTCAAGACCAGCAAGGACCCTGACTTAGCCGACTCGCCGAATCGACATCTTCTTGGGTCGACTCGAAGGGCGATACTAGTCGGTCCTCTTATTGAAGACGACTCGCTATGAGCCCACTCGACCAACAATACGATACCTTGCATAGTCGACTCAAGAGGTGTTACTTCTTGACCAAGCTAAAGGACGACTTCAACCTCGAGCCTCTCCCACTGACAACGCGTCAGCATCGCATTTAATGCTTGATAAGCGCCATTATTCCTCTAGCCCTGATAGTCTTCATGACTCATCAAACCATGTCGGCACCGTCATGCCCCCAACCACTTTACAATTAATACTGAGGTGACCACTCCTCCACTCGTTGACCGACACTTGTAAAGTAGGTGCTGACGTAGCCCCCATCTCACACTCATTTGCCGCCATCTTGTATTCTATGAGATTACCATTCTGCCCTTATACCACCAATATAAATAGAGATACTATTCTAGATACCAAAATAAGTTATTCTAAGCTAAACTAAGAGACTTTTGGCTAAGCAATTTCTAAGTAATATCTCAAAATTATAATCTACGACACTACACAAAAAGAACTCACACAGTTGATCATTTTCCCACTCAATTCCATCAACTGACTTGATCGTCGAAGGAACAATGGGGGAACCAGTCCCCGTCCTCTCACGAATTGCTATTGTTTGGGTCTAAATTTTTTTTATTGTATAACTCATTACAACTTTAGTCGTTACAATAAGTTCAAAAAAAGACAATTTTTTTATAAGATCTTACACAATAAAAAAATAAAGAAAATTATAATCTCCTTCAAACAACACATAGCAGAGAATGTTTATCGCCTATTGTTGTTTGCGTGGGATCTTTGCCGGTGTCGGGGTTTATCCGTGAACCGCATATGGATTGGATCTGGTTGATAGAAGTATTGATCAGAGCTCCTACTTCACCAAGAAAGTATTCGTTAAAATACTGATACTGACTAAGCAAAATCAGTACTCTTCTCGAGATTAAGACTAAGGCTAATTTCAAGAAAAGGTGGAAACGAGCTTCAGATCCTTCGAAAGACTCATTCTTTATGTCGAAGTTCACCATGATCTCGCTTGCCCTTGCTGAAATTCGTGTCTCTTGGCTCTGAAGTTTGGCAACACCTCCTCGTCTTGATAATAATTCGCCCCTTAGAAAGAAAACCCTAGCCTTGTATTTATAGGGCTTCAGATGCATGGTATTTGGATAAGAATGGATAATTTGGTCATATCTTCAGTTGACAACGGCCTAACACTCTTAGATATGATATTAAGTCAGTTGGGAAAGACACGAAGAAATCCCGAGAAAACGTGTTAAAAACAAGTTTCGACGGTTTCGGGGGTAAGACAGGTCGAGCTATCTAAGCCTTGACCGAGATAGCCAAGCCTATCTCAGCCTTGGCCGATATAGCCACAGCTGTCTCAGCCTTGGCCGTCTGTCTCCTTTGGGACTGAGACAAGTAGGACTGTCTGCCGCTTAGGGCAAGACACGCCACAATGGTCTCGTCCTTGGCCGAGACAGGTTAGCCCATCTCGGCCTTAGTCGAACCAGTCTGGACACTTTCCTGATTCCTTGTTTTAGCATTTTCTGACTTTTCCAAACTTATATTTTTCACCGTTTTGCGTCTTTTGTCATTTAGTCGACTTGTATGCTTCGCTGAATTGATCGTTAGCTTCTTTACGGCTTTGGGTGTTCCCATTTGACTCAAATGATGACATTCATTATCTTTTCTTTATCTTGAGCCGCGTGTAGGAACCTATAGATATTTTTTGATGCCTACGGATACTTCCTCCAAAGTATTTCACACTCATTCTTTTATAGAAGAGTCTGGAATGCTTTGGATAAGATAGGACATGTCTTCAATCCCTTCAGTACTTTATCAAGGAGATCACGTAGAAGGACCTATGAATGGCTTCAATTCTTTACTTCTTCAGCCTTCAGTCTATTCAGTATTTTACCAAATAGATAAAGTTCTTCTGGTGTTGTGTTTATCGTCTGACTGTTATCAAAATCTTGAACTGAGGTTAGTGTGTAAGTTTTCGAACTTAGCTCGTGTCATTGAGTTAACGTTGAACTAATCATCTTTATCGGGAGTTTGTATCTGAATACGATTGAACTCCCCGGAATCATCATTTGACGTGGAATTTTTTCCTTATCTCTATTTTGGTGAATTTATCTATGCGTTGACTGACATCGACCTTTACTGGAACGCGCTGTCCGGCGTTGACTTTCATTATAGCGCGTTGACGGACATTGACCTTTGCTGTAGCGTGTTGACCTGCGTTAACACAGTTTATACTCGTACGTTTGCTGGAGTCTACACAATTTGTGCTCTTAAGGCATTGGAGCGTGACGGTCCCAAATATCGAGGTTGCAGGACCAACTGTTAAAGATGATTTATCTGCATGTATGGATTTTATCCTGAGGTTGTTGGCTGCTCAAGTCACGAGACCAACTAATAAAGCTGGTGCGTCAATGACTCTTGTATTTATATAGGATTTTTGGTAAACCCTCAGCCATCAACGGGTTTGATGAGCCTTTATCGACTACCATTTGAGTCGGGCTAGTATGCAGATTGTTTAAGTCTGTTCTGCATGTAACGTTGTGCTAAGAGAGTTAACTCTCTTAGTGCTACGATATTGAATATATAGACTTTGTCTTTCTTTTGAAAATTGACTACCCGACAACGCGTGTTAGGCGCTGACTTATCCCTACTTAGGTTTCGGGATAAAAGTTCCTAGACTTGGATTCTAATATCTTTTTCAATCGGTAAAAGACTAAACTGGCAACGCGTGTAAGGCGTTGACTTATCCCTACTTAGGCTTCAGGATAAAATTTTCTATGCATGTGAAGCATGGATTTTGGAGTTGAAGGATGATGTCTTCTCTTGGGGCAAAGACAAACCCGATACTGAAAAGGAAGAATTTTATATTCTATCTCCAGATACAGAGGAAAATCAAAGTAGAATTTTCACTTCAAGAATCCGAGACGGTGAAACTAAGAGTGGGATCTCCACTCCGAGAATCGAAAAGATTCAGATAATCCTAACTGTCAGAATGTTTGATTACCGAACTAAAAGTAAATTTCTCTTTTATCGAGAGTGAATTATGGTTTTGGCCTTAACTATAGGAATGTTTGACCAAGTGGGAGTTTGAGGTAACCCTAACTGTAAGAAGGTTTGATTGCTCGATTTAGAAGTTGACCTCTCGTTCATGGAAGAAATTGAGAGGGAATTTTGGCTTTGGCCCTAACTGTAGGAAAGTTTGATCGCTCGATTTGGAAGTAGTCCTCTCATTCATTAGAGGAATTGAGATGGGATTTTTGTTGTGGTCCTAACTATAGGAAGGTTTGACCGAGTGGACAGTGAGAGTGGGAGTGCAAATCACAATAGGAGTGTTAACTTATACAAATCACTCAGTAGGGGTTCTTGGTGTCAAGTGATAAGGACTTAACACGAAGGGGTTTGACAATTGTCAAAGGTTAGTAGACTAAAATTCCAAACATTATATCTGGACTCTAATAGTGGGAGTGTTGAGTGCACAGACACAACGGGATTTTGAGTGGATTAAACCAGGAAGAATTTTAGTAGACCCACCATCAATTAATTTGATCAGTGAGGGATTTTGTGGTGGAAGATTGTAAATCGTCAACACAAGTAGGAGTTTTTTGTGAGGGAAGATTGATCCAATGAAGTGATCAAATCTCATCTCGGCAAAAGAGTGCTTGGAAGTTGGTGGAATTGATCCCGACAATGAGATGTGTTTCACCCTTGAACATTCAGAGTCCGAGTGGAAGTTTCTCATTTATCACTTCTTTATAGTGACTGGGTTATCCCTAATAATATACCATATAGTATTCTTCTGGAAACATCCCGTTACATGAATCATCCACCTCCAACTTCCTTTACAAAACCGGGTCTAACATTTTACTCTTCAGTGTGCGCATTCGGTTTAATTTAGCGTTATGATGACAGCTTCAACTAAGGTTTGGATGCTATTTTTGAGAGTAAAGAAAGCCTTAGTAGGATGAAGGATCTTCCTGTAATACGGACAGTACTTTGGATCTGCATATTATCAGCTTCCTTCTGATTTGCGATAGGTGGAAACTTGATCTTGTTGTTTTTAAGGAGGGATTTGAAAATGGCCGGAACGTCTTCGTCCTTGAAGGAGTGCTTTTTGGAGTCTCGTATCCGAAGTCTTTTGTTGTCTTTGGGGTTATTGTTATGACATCTAATTAACGTTAACAACTGCTGCAGGTGCCTTCCCCTTACCAAGGGAGGTGAAGCTTGAGTTCGGAGGGTTAGCCACCGATTGGCTCCTCTCGGCTTTCTTTCTTCTGAGGAAGCGTTCGGCCTGCTCTTCGTGCATCTTCAACTCTCTCCAAGTATTGGACGGTGCAACTCCCATAACTTCCAAAATATTAATGGATAGGTTGTTATGATAGGTTTGGAGGATGAAATCCTCTGTGACCGGATATCGATAATTCATAGCCTTATTTCGAAAGCGCTTAACGAAGTCATAGACCGTCTCTTCGTCTTCTTATTTCTCCTCAAAGAGTGTCCTGATTGATATATCAGTATCGTCATCGAAGAAATTACTGAGGAATAAGCTTTCCATATCGTTCCAGGTGTTGATGCTTCCAAGCTTGAGATGGCGGTACCAGTCGAAGGCAGCTCCGTGAAGGGTGCCAATGAATGACCGGACCATCAGGGGTTCATGCTCGGAGATCACTCCTAAATAGGACTTGAAGTAAATTAGATGCTGAGTGGGCGAGCCCTTCCCATTGAACGATATGAAGTTGATCAGGTTGAACTTCGCTGGATACGGGATCGACTCCCACTCTCTTGGATAGGGACACGGAATACCGGTCTTCTTCACCTCTCAAGCAAACATCAGAGCGTTAATTTTGCTTTCAAGGTCTTTTATCTTCTCGTCCTTGTATGTATCATGCTTTGGACAATTTCTAAGAGGAACAACGCGGCCACCCCCGACATTGTCATCTTTAGTGGGACCACCCCTAAATTGTTGTCTTCAGTAGGGCCACCCCTAGTGTTTTGGTCAACCGGAGGGTTATCTTCATTGAGGTGTTCATCCACATATGAATCACTACCTGCTTAGTTAGTAATGTTGTGACGGCTGGATTCACCAAGTTGATTGGACAGAGCCTGAATCTGTTGGTTATGCTCTTCCTTTATCCACATCGTGGCCATTTCCAATTTGAACTTGAAGTTCTCTTTTTGCTTAGCCAAAGAATCCTCAATGATTTTGGCTATTTGCTCAGTATTGATCATAAGTGTGTCACGGGATTGTCCTGGGCTGGATACCGTATTATCAGAAGCGATTACAGAGTTAGCATCTGATGCTTCATCATCCGAGGATAATCCCCTCTACATTCTCCGATAATCCTTTTGTCTAATGGTTCCCGATCGCAACCAGGTTAGACGATGCGATATGAGCGGGTCAAACTAGAAGGTCAGGTTGACTTTCCTCTATCAGCCATGTTAATTATGACTTTTGGAAGTTCGTCATCTTGAACGGGTGATCGTTTCTTGCGGAAACGTCTTGAGGAAAACCTTTGGAATACCGAGACCCTCTGTGAAGCGGTCTAGGGGCAGCTACATACTAATAATACTACCCTGATAAGTTTAGCATCCAGACAATGAAAGTCCGTTTCCCAGGTATCTCTCTTTTGAGATCTACTCGTACCCCAGGCCTGATAGTACAACTCATCGGCATGATGACCGGAGCAATCTATCGCATGTTGGCACGATTTCTCATGTATAACGTCGTTGTCTATTAAACATGTTTCCTTCTGAGGATTTGCTGCCTTGTTGGTATTCTCAAGAGTCACACGTTTGGAACCATGCTTTCGTGAGCACGTGACCTTAACGGGCTCCTGGATTTCGACACGCAGTCTAAGATAGTCTGTTATAGGAGTTTTCTCTTTATGAGAAGGCTCTGAATTGTTGCAAGGACGTGTGTGACCCCCAGCTCGATGAGTTGCTCAAGGTTCATTCACTAGGCCCAAACATTCTTTGATCGGAACTTTTCCTTGATCCTCGTGCAAAGGACCCAGGTGATCCGCCATCCTCATTTTGAATCGGGATAAGTCCATGCTTTTGTAGGGCTCCACCGGCGGTGCATGATTCATCAGGATAGGAATAAGGGCTGCCAGAGACTCCAAGGCAGTCATGGAGCCAACTCTTTTGGCGAGACAGTCACTGGTGTCTCGGCTAGGTGCGAGACAGCGATGACTGTCTCGGCCAGATACGAGATAGCTACTGTTGTCTCGACTAGATACGAGATAGCTACTACTATCTCGGTCTGATGCGAGATAGTTGCTACTGTCTCGGCCTGGTGCGAAGACGGTTCTTCTGCATGCCTGATGGTGCTCGACCTGCTACGAGATAGTTGATGTTGTCTTGGACTGCTGTGAGACAGTTGATGCTGTCTCAGCCAAAGAAATTTCCTACTGTCCGCCGACTTAATTTTTACGTAGTTTTGGACTTAGGAATCCAGATTTTGTAGGATTTTGATGGTTCCTTAGCCACCTCTTGCTTTTGCAACTCTCGGGCCTTCTGCACAAGAATCCGTGCATGCGCAAGGAGTGCGTGGTGCTTTTGGATGTGCTCCTCAAGGGTTGAACGGGTCCTTGTGACTTGGATCCATTCATTCATTGCTAGTTTGGATGAGGGGCCATTTGCTCGCTGTTGAGGCGTTCGACGCTCCTTGAATTTTAGATCCGCTTTGTAACGGATCCCATCTACAGGCTCCAAAGCCTTGGCGAAATGACGCATGAGACGTTGGTGCTACCTTTGGCCAGCTCTCTTCGATAAAGTGGGCGCACATCCAGCGGCTATCTCCTTAATTGAGGTGAAGTCTAGATCTGCAGACCCGACCTCGTTGGAGGCAGGCAGGGCGTTACAAGGTGCAGCTACCGTAGCAACGGGGGTGTTAATCTTCCTACGCTTGCAAAAGGCGGAGGACCTAGAGGAGCAGGACGACAGATATTCCTCGTATTTTCGTTGGTCGAACTCGTATTCGACCACTTCTTCAACCGGGATGTAGATCCGAGGCTGTGACACATCAGCCTTCATAGAAAGGATGTTGGCTCCCACTATGGTCGTCAGCATGTTTGGGTCGGAAATTAATTTCTTTATTGTATAACTCATTACAACTTTAATTGTTACAATAAGTCCGAAAAAGATGATCTTTTTATAAGATCTGACACAATAAAAAAAATAAAGAAAATTACAATCTCCTTCAAACAACACACAACAGAGAATGTTTATCGCCTATTGTTGTTTGGGTTGAATCTTTGTCAGTGTCGGAGTTTATCCGTGGACCGCCTACAGATTGGATCCGGTTGACAGAAGTATTGATCAGAGCTCATACTTTACCAAAGAAGTATTCACTGAAGTACTGTTATCAACCAAGCAAAATCAGTACTTTTCTCAAGATTAAGACCAAGCCTAATCTCAAGGAAAGATGGAAACGAGCTTCAGATCCTTTGAAAGACTTCTTTTTTATGCCGAAGTTTGCCAGGATCGCACTAACCCTTGCTGAAATTCGTGGCTCTTGGCTCTGAAGTTCGGCAACACCTTCTTGTCTTGATAATAATTCGCCCCTTAGAAAGAAAGCCCAGCCTTGTATTTATAGGGCTTCAGATGCAGGGTATTTGGATAAAAATGGATGATTTGACCATATCTTCAGTTGATAACGACCTAACCACTCTTAGATATGATATCAAGTCAGTTGGGAAGCTTAGACATGAAGAAATCCTAAGAAAACGTGTTAAAAACAAGTTTCGACGGTTTCGGGCGCGAGACAGGTCAAGCTGTCTCGGCCTTGGCCGAGACAGGTTGGCCTATCTCAGCTTTGGCCGAGATAGCTAGGCCTATCTCGGCCTTGGCCGAGATAGCCATAACTATCTTAGCCTTGTCCGAGACAGGTTGGCCCGTCTCGGCCTTGGCCGAACCAGTCTGGGCACTTACTTGATTCCTTGTTTTAGCATTTTTCGACTTTTCCAGACTTATATTTTCCGCCGTTTTGCGTCTTTTGTCATTTAGTCGACTTGAACGCTTCGCTGAATTGATCGTTAGCTTCTTTATAGCTTTGGGTGATCCCATTTGACTCAAATGATGACATTCATTATCTTCTCTTTATCTCGAGCTACGTGTGGGAACCTATAGGCATTTTTTGATGCCTACAGCTATTTGTGCAGGCTTCAGCTACTCAACTCAAGACCAGATATTTGGAGAAGTTAGCGGCCCCCTAATCAACCTCACCCTTATAATATTACCTGTTTGATTATTAACATCAACAATATGTATGTTTGTATGTTTGTATATTTGTATGTTTGTGTGTGTGTGTGTGTGTGTGTGTGTGTGTGTGTGTCTGTGTTTGTATGTGTATGTGTATGTGTGTGTGTTATGACAAGTAAGACATAGAAATGACTAAGTGTTAATACTACCCCTAGGAGTCGACACGTGTCCCAAATTAACTGTGCATCACCTCGACTTGACCGTATGGAGGTCGAGTCCAGTAAACGCCACTCGACCCTTACTGAGAAGGGCTGAGTGGAAAGCTGTCCTCAATCGGAACCCATAGTTAAGGATGGCTCTATGTCTCCTCATTTCCCCACACTAGCTCGAGAACCTTCTAGTCCAAGGTGGCCGAATAAGAAGACATCATTTATCGACTTTCTCGCAAGATCGGGAAGAGAGGCAGTTTCTCAAATTTCCCACCACCAGTCGATCACCATCACGTTGAATATATGGTCGAACTCATCATTACACTGACCACGAAAGTCTTAATAACACATCGGACCTCGTCATCAATGTCCTCATCATCTTAACCACATAGATGACTCATGCCACCAATTGTTGGCACATGTAAATTATTGGCTGAATAAGTTGACTAATTGGACTCGGCCAAATTACAAAATTACCCTCTTGAATATGCTATAAATAGGCGCACTATGCACTACAGGGAAGTAAGCAATCTTTTACAAATAAAAGACACTACAATCTTACTTTTCTCCTCCACTTAAGCTCTCTATTGACTTAACTATTGAAGGAACCACCAAAGATTCCAACTTCGATCCTCTCACATGTTGTTTGTTTGCGGGATGGAATCATGTGCCCATAACCAACCATCGAAGAAGATTAATGAACCCTAAAATCGAACATAATCCACACTAAAATTTCATGTTTGATAACTGACATCAACACATGGTGAGATTGTTTTCATAATGTGAGATGGCCATTCTACACCGTTAAATTTAAATTAATGGTTAGATTTAAACTAATAGGTTAATTAATTAAAGATATATGGCCCACATATTTATTTGATTTTCCTATCAAATCTTCTCTAACCCTAACCCTAACCTGAACCCTAAACTGAACCCAAACCCGAACCCACCCACCCTAACCCTAACCTGAGCCCTAACCCGAACCGAAATCTGAACCCAAACTTGAACATGTATCCTAACCCTAACGTGAACCAACTAACCCCAATCCTAACCCGAGCCCTAACCTGAACCCTAACCCTACCCCAAATAAGAAAGAGATTAGGTGGAAGGGAGGATATGAGAATTTTTAGAGAATATTTGGCAGAAAAATCAAATAGATATGGAGGCCACATATCTTTAAAACCATGCCACCATTTCACCCTATCGCTTTTCTATATATATTTATATATACATATATAAGAAATATGAGTATGCTTGGTACCAAGCATAAATTTTGTGGTTGGTAGTGAGGTGGCACAATCCCCTCCACTCATTCAAATAGGGGACCATATTCACATGGATTGAGGAGTACATGGGGATATGCAACCATTAGAATGAGTAGAGAAGATTGTGCCACCTCACTACCAAACATAAATTTTTGTGCTTAGTACCAAGCATACCCATCTCTCTCTCTCTCTCTATATATATATATATATAGTATATTATATACTAGTATAGAGAGAGAGATAGGGAGAGAGAGTAGGATATATGGTATGCGCTTGGTACCGAAGCACAAAAAGTTGTGCTTGGTAGTGAGCTGTAAATTCTGCCTGTACTCATTCAAATGTGGGAAAGAATTCACATGATAGTGAGTGGATAGGATTATGGACACATCACTACCAAGCACAAATTTGTGCTTGGTAGAAGCATACCCATATTTCTCATATATATATAATATATATATATAGTATATATATATATATATATATATATATAATAGTATATATAGAGAAGAGAGAGATAAAAAGAAAAAAAGAAGAGGGATAGAGAAGAGAGAGAGAGAGAAATATGGAGAAACCTTGGTAGCGCAAGTTGCTTAAAACAACTTAAGGTAGTGGATGTGGCCGTAATCTTGGAGCCGCTACATTCCACACCGTCCGAAAGATAGAGCCTCACCCACCGCATTCACGGCAACTCCATATGTAGATGTAGGCGATCAAGATTAGGCCACATCACTAAACGTAAGTTTGCTTGAAGCAACTGGTAGCGCAAGTTTCCTTGCCATATTCTTTTCTGCATTATATATCATATATATATATAGTATATATTATATATATATAATATATATATATTATACTAAGAGAGAGGAGAGAGAGAGATTAGGAGAGAGAGGGAAATGGAGTATGTATGGTAGCTCAAGCACAAAAATTATGCTTGAGGTAGTGAGGTATCATAATCCGCTTCACTCAATTTTGCTTAAATGGTTGTATACTGCGTCCATGGCAGCTGCCTCAACCCGAATGTGAATGTGGTCCCCCATTTGAAATGAGTGGAGGGGATTGTGCCAGCGCCGCACTACCAAGCACAAAGAGATGTGCGTTTTTGTTAGTATTGGGGCGGTGATTTTTTTAGTTTTTTTGTTTGTTTTTTTTTTTTATTTTTTTGTTTTTTTTTTTTTTTTTTGGGGGGGGGGTAAGCCAAGCATACCGCAATATTGTCTGCATATAATATAATATATATATACTATATATTATATATATATATATAGTATATATATAGTAGGATATATGATATATATATATATATATATATATATATAGTATATATATATAGGTTATATATATATATATATAAGTATATATATATCAGAAATATGAGTATGCTTGTAGTGAGGTCGTCACCTCTCTCCAGCCTCAGAGTTCAAATGTGGGACGGCAGCATTCACCATGGGGTAATGGAGTGAAATGAGGATGATGACACATCACTACCTAAGCATAAAATTTGTGGCTTGTACCAAGCATACCGCATATTTCTCATATATGAGTATATATAGTATATATATATATAATATATATTATATATATATATATATATATATATATAATATATATATTATATATATATATATATATATATATATATATATATATATATATAAGTAAGTATCGAAGAATATGAGGATACTTGGTACGCAAGGGCACAAAAAGTTGTGGGGGCTTGGTAGTGAGGGGGTGTCAGCATGTCTCTCGCTCCAGCTCATTCAAATGTGGGAACGCACATTCACCATGGGGTAATGAGTGAAAGTGAGGATGTGAACACATCACTACCAAGCATAAAATTTGTGGGCTTGTAGGCCAGCATACCCATATTTCTCATATATATATATATATATATATATATATATATATATATATATATATAGAGAGAGAGAGAGAGAGAGAAAAAAATTCTTATATCAACTTAAGTTGATGGTCTATCAAAGTTTCTATCCACTCATGTTGCCTAGGGATTCTTGCATGATATGAAGAGTCTTTTTATATATATAAATTAGTGGATAAAAATTTTGGTGGACAAAGGTTTGGTGTCCACTTAAGTTGACATAAAACCAACTAAACACACAAATTCTCAATAACAGAGCAAGAAGGTGTTCAGATAACAATCACACACACACATTCTCAATAACAGAGCAAGAAGGTGTTCAGAAAAATTGTTAATTAGGGAAAATATAGATACACAAGGTACATGAAGATGAAATATGAGGCGCAATGGGAGTTGCGGGCTTTTGTCCCAGCGATATTCTCATATAACTTGTTGTGTTTTTATTTGGAATTTATGCTAACGATATTACAATTTTATCCTTCTTCATGTTGCTTCACCTTGATTCTTATAGTGTCCTAAATAGTAAATGTAACTAAAAATAAATTAAAATATCTATAAACCAAGCAATTCAGTGATGTCCAGTGGTGTCACTAAATACTCTAGATAGATATTTAACTAATGAGGAGGTAAGACATCAAATAAGTTTATTAATAAAAGAAAGTAGATACATAATATACATAAAGATAATAGGAGAAGAAGAGGTACAATTAGAGATATAACAAGAAGAGTAAGAAAAAAAATCAAGCTATTCTAAATTTCTGAATCAAGACGTTATGACTCACGCTAGTCAGAGACATATCGATCATGTACTCCAAGTGTAGTACAATGTCTGAACTTATTCTTAAACAATCTTTTCCAAATACAGAGGTATTAGGGCAAGGACTATACAATTTCATTAAGAAAAGGTTTTTTTTTTAAAAGACATTTTTTGGTAAATAATTAGCAAAACCAACTGTTTTACTAATTATTTAGCAAAAACAACATCTTTTTGGCCAACAAGCCAAAAAGAGGTCGTTTTTAAAAAAAACTGCGTATTTGAGACATATTAGTCACCCTTAGTTGGAGGCAAAAAAATCTACGGGACTATTAGTCCCGTAGTTTTCGGTGTGGGCTTTAAGCAGATCCGTTGTACTCTGCTACCGTGGCCTCTGCCTTAATTTTGTTTGTGTAGAACCATATGAAAATTGTATTACAATTATTAGTACACCGATTCCTATCTCCCTTAAACGTAGGAGTGCAAAAATCCTCGATTCCTAGGGGGGGACGTCGGTTCGCCGGCGGCGATCTTGTGCCTCGGCTGCACGGAGGCAGAGTCGAAGATCCGAGCTCTGTTGGATTACATCCCCAACAATTTCTGAAAGAACCCTTCGAGTATCCTAGGGTTTGAGGTTCTAGAAATCAAAGGCCTTCGATTACTTTGATCTCTTTCACCGCTGGCTTCAGATTTTCGATAAGGGCCTGTTTGGTTATTTCCTAAAAAACCAAAAAATAGAAATGAAAACCAAGAAATCTCAAAAAGTACAATTTCACACATTTCCATCCCTAAAACTCACCCACAACATCTAATAAAATATTATTTTTATCCAACAACTCATCCACCATATCTAATAAAATATTATTTTTATCCAACAACTCATCCATCACATCCACCATATCTAATAAAATATTATTTTTATCCACAACATCACTCAACTCATCTCATCTCATATTTAAAAATCACTCACATCATCCAATAAGATTGTGACAACTCATCTCATCTCATTAGCATTTTATTTCTTTGTTTTCCTCCTAAAAAGCTAGAAAAATAATTTCCTTAAGTGTGGGTCACATCATCCAATAATATAATGACAACTCATCTCATCTCATCTATTTTCTTATTTTTAAGAAATAACCAAACAAAAGAAAACAACATATTATAAGAAATATGTTTCTTATAATTCATTTCCTTATTTTTCCCGCCAACCAAACAACACCAAAACAAGTTTTCTTAAAAAAACACTCACATCATCCTATAATAAGGTGACCACTCATCTCATCTCATCTCCATTTCTTTGAGTTCCTTCTTTTTTTTAGCCAACCAAGCAATCCCAAAACCTTTTTTTCTTAGAAATAGGTTTCATTTTCTTTGATTTCCCTCTTTTTTTAGTCAAACAAACTGCCCCTAAGAAGAACAAGTCTCCGCTTTGTCCTGATCTCAAGAAGAGGATCGAAGCGCTCGTATTTAAGCAGTCTCGTAGTCTCGGAGGTATTCGGTGTGGGCTTTAAGCAGATCCGTGTAGAACGATATGAAAACCTACGGGACTAGTAGTCTCGTAGTTTTTTAGCGTGATTAATGGCGACTAAATATACAGGACTATGAGTCCCGTATGTTTCGAATGCACCGTTTTTTTAAAAACGACCTTTTTTTGACCTGTTGGCCAAAAGATGTCGTTTTTGCTAAATAATTAGCAAAACGGTCGGTTTTGCTAATTATTTAGCAAAAAGGGCCTTTTTATCAAAATCCCCTTAAGAAAATATTATAATACGTCTGAAATAATCCAAACCTGGAGCTTCATGTACCTTGCTACCCTTTAAAGATTATATTACAAAAAAGGACTACAACTTTCTGAATAAAGTTGTCACATCCCTCTCATCCCCTCATACCCTCCATCCGTTCCCTTTATTCACCTTCCTCGCTCCCCCACTCCTCCTCCATCACCATGCAAGAAAACAACAATCAAGAAGTGAGAACCTTCTCTCCTTTCTCCTCTCTTTTCAACTTTAGCTATTATGTTAAAGGCTAATTCGTACCTTTATCTCTATGCAATTTCCTAGGTTATGTGGCCTAAATTGGTGGCCAACAAGCTTTTTCGCATACCATCGGGGAATCAATGCTTCGTTGCCGACTTCCCAATCACTGATAATTTGGTAGATACTGCAAGCTCCAATATTGTATCTCATAACCATAAGCACATCCACAAGTATAAGTGAGTTTTAAAGCTTTTTAGGTATTAATAATATTGAATCAATTGTGCATCAACTAACGAATGCTAATACGATTATTTCTCCTTGTTTCGGTTCACTAATTTTAAGGTTGTTTGCTAGCACATGGAATGTTGGAGGAGTTCAGCCATCAGATGATCTCGATTTGGATGATTGGTTGGATACCAGAAACAATTCTTATGATATCTATGTTCTTGGGTATGTATGCGTATATTCCAACTCTTACTGATTACATGAGTAAACCGAAACTGGCGTGTCCCTCCGTTGTACTACATGTCGTTGATGTGACACATATTCAGATCACTGTAAAATTGTATGTCAGTATATTCTCAGATCTTAGTCGATTGTTTGAATGTGTGTCACGTCACACCAATCAATACCCTGTAACGACACAAAACATGAAAATGTGTACTAACAAACTCTAAATCTTTTAAAGGTTCCAAGAGGTAGTTCCTCTCAAAGCCAAGAACATTCTAGGCGCAGAGAAGAGCAAGGTCTCCTCAAAGTGGAACTCACTCATCAGGACAACACTAAACAAGACCCTATCAGACCCAAGTCATGAGGAGCCTAAGTTAGGTGAGAAGCAAAAGGTGTATCCTTATGAAAATGACAAGTCTTCTTCATTAAGAAAAGCCAAAGATTATAGATGCATAGTGAGCAGACATATGGTTGGAATATTTCTCACGGTTTGGATCGGAAGCAATCTTGCACAGTACATTCTCCATACAAGTGTTTCATGCATTGGTTGTGGCATTCTTGGATGCCTTGGCAACAAGGTGTGTATTTTACTTAAAGTAAATTACGATGAATGGTCATTTATATCCTGTTCTTCAAGAAATTTCCTCATACAATAAGTTCAATAAACATTCCATATTTTATGCTCATTAATGAGTTAAATGTTAGTTTTGTAGCTGAGTTTTGCTCTTCAGACATATTGCATTTTTGAAGAAAATTCGAAGGGCCATTGTCTGTTAGTTTAAAGCTCAAATGTTCGCACAAACATTTGTCCAAGCGTAGATGTTTATCTAGATGCTCGAAAAACAAAGCTCCAACAAAATCAATAAGTGACCCATAGATGAAGCAGATTTTCATAAAACTTACCAGATAAGGAAATTTCTTGAAAAAAAATAAATGAACAGTCTTTCTTGTAATTTATCATTCCATTTATTCAATCAAAATTATTGGTGAAAACTTTTTTTTTTGGTCAATGAAGAAAAAAAAAAAGTTTTTGTTGGTGAAAACTTTGGTTGATCCAAATTGTTCGATTGTATTTATTAGGGTTCAGTATCAGTCAGATTTTGCTTGCATGGTACAAGTTTTTGCATCGTGTGCTGTCATTTGGCATCGGGAGGGAAGGAAGGTGATGAAGTTCGTCGAAATTCAGATGCCATGGAGATATTCTCTAGGACGACTTTTCCACGAGGTTCTGAATCTTTGGATTTACCGCAAAAAATCCTCGATCATGAGTGAGTAAACTAACAAAAAAAATTTCCCCAGAAAGTCTAACTTAGATTATTAAAACATTAACAATGGAAAACTAACAAAAGGACAGATCGGTTTGATACTAAGGTTTGAAATAAATAAGCAACAACCTTGATTCTATATTTACTTTTTGAAATTTGTGTTATGACGAAAAAGATAAAAGCAAGCGATAAATGAAGTAAACCTTGTAAAGTTGATAAAGCTAAGTAGTTAAAAATATGGAACTATTTCCTTTGAAATATTTTAGTCGTTGCCCATTGCATGTTTTTATTTACTTGTTTATGTAATCAAACAGTAATTAAGTATCTTAATTGTTTAATGATGGTCCCAAACTAACTTATTATAATTTAATATAGAATCTCTATCGCTAATATTATTGGACAAATCGGCTAAAGGTCTTGCTGGTTTAGCAAACCTAATTTGAAAAACATATAACTAAGATACAACTTGGTTAATTAAATTATTTATAATGGTGGTTTATTGAAAGCAATATGAGTGATAGTGCTACAAACTATTATTTTTCTTCCATTAGCGTTACTATATGACACCAACGATAACGACCACTATAGTATTTAATTATGTCTTTTGTATCGTGTTGCTCAAATTTTCTTTCCATACCACAGTTATTAACTGAATTATTTGTTTCTCGTTCCATGAACAGTCGAATAATAATGCTTGGAGATTTGAACTATAGAATATCCTTGCCAGAGGATGCAACAAGGTCACTTGTTGCACAAAAAGAATGGAACAAATTGTTGGAAAAAGATCAGGTACCTGTCCCATTTTTTTATTCCTCTTGAATGAAAATCATTAAATCTTACTTTAATTCTTAAAATAAAAAAAATGCATATGATGTACTTACTGAATTATTTTTTCATTCAGCTACTTGCTGAGGTCTCAGAGGGTAGAACCTTTAAAGGTTGGCAAGAGGGCTCAATCACATTTTCACCCACTTATAAATATTACCCTAATTCTAGTGAGTACTATGGTTGTCTTCAAGGCAAAAAAGGAGAGAAGAAGCGTGCTCCTGCATGGTGAGTTCAAATAGGTTGACATATTTTCACTTCATAATTTGAAAGATAATAGTTCTATGTACAATTGTTACAAAAAAACCTCGTTCATCTATATACAGCTTGATTTTTAAGAAATTAACCCCCTAAAAAGCACCATCATCTATTGCAAAATAATGAACATGTTAATGTTATAATTAATGGAGGTTTGCTCTTTGGACGCAATGATAGATGTTGGCGCTTGATTAGACGTTTGAATAGTACACATGCACTTCATAGATTTTAGGGGTTTAAAGGAAGAAAATAGAGGAAAAAAAAAATTTAGTTCTCCGATTAAGGGGCTGTTTGGTTCTTTTTTTTGGGTGGTAAAAGTGGGGAAAGCTGTCAAAAATGCCAGCTTTTTGGCAGCTTTCCCCCAAAATCACCCCTTAAAAAGGTGATTTTAGGGGAAAGCTGGCAAAAAGCTGACATTTTTGGCAGCTTTCTCCTCTTTTACCACCCTAAAAAACCTATCCAAACAGCCCCTAAGTAAAATCCACTTTTTGTTCATTAACCTGGAATTCATGAGAACCAAAAGCCTGCAGAATCAAACTGTATTGGAAAATGAAAATTTCATTAATGATCACAGATAATGGTTTTTTTTATTGGATTTTTCATATGAGAGAATTTCTTGAAAAAGTGTATAAATGGAGGAGTTCTCTTGTAATTAATTACCCTAATTTTATTATCAATAATTCAATAACTTTTTTTTTGTGTGTTTTGTAGGTGTGATAGAATAATATGGTATGGTAAAGGATTGAAGCAAAATCAATATGACAGGAGTGAGACTAATTTATCTGATCATCGACCAGTTAGGGCAATTTTTACTGTGGAGGTCCTTGATGAAAGAGCTCCAAGTCCTTCTAAAAGCTTGATATTGTCAAACAGATTGGAATGCATCGAGAGCTGTATTGATTTGTTAAGTGCAGATGAAGGACTAAGCAGTGCAAATTCATGACAAATTTTCTTTAGTTTTGTTTGTATAGGACGTGTCTTTCTCAATCCTTCTATATATGGATGAGTTCACTTCAGTATGTTCATTTAGATTGAGATTTGTTGTCACGATTAAATGAGTGGTTAGTAACCCACTAAGAATTTTTTTGTCAAATTCTGTTCGCTTATTCTTATGCTTGTTTGGACACTTATATTTCTTATAGTCAAATAAAAACCCTCTCCCTCCATGAGGGCACTTATCTCAATGCGAGTGCAGCTTTAGCAACCCCCCCCCCCACACCCCGCCCAAAATGGATAATTAATCCTTATCTTTATACCATATATAAATTGATGAAGCAAGCTGTATTTTAGCGCCAGGATACAGGAGAAGTCCAGAAAGAAACAATAAGAATGTTTTTTTTCTCGCAATATTCCTCATGTGCAAATTCTCTATACCTAAAGTTCTTTTAATAAAGCAAGGATTATTTCATCTTGATTTTCAATCGGACAAACAATGAAAGAGATTTTAGAGGCTGGGCCATGGTTCTTTGGATCAAGACAGTTTTGTTTTAAACACTTGGTCTCTTGACACTGATATTGAGAAAATTCAAGATTACACTTACCACTATGTGGAATTCAGTTGCCATCTAAAATTGAATTTGTGGAGGCTCCCTCTGGTATCAGTAAGATTGCTAGTACTGTTGGTATTCCTATTACTACAGATAAGCTGACTGCTACAAGAGAGAGATTATCTTATGCTAGAGTTTTGGTTGAAATTAAATTGCCTCTAAAAGAACCTCTCCCTGATCAGATTGTTATCCAAGGACCTGATGGGAAGTGCTATAACCAAAGGATAGTGTATGAACTCAAACCAAGATGGTGTACAAATTGTAATATAATTGGGCACATGACTGAGCAATGTAGAAGGCAAATTATGAAAAAAATGTGGGTTCCCAAGCAACAAGTGACAAGTACACTAGCTTCGGGTGAACATGTTCATATTTTACAGAAGAGGGCTAATGGTTCTGAAAAGGAGATAAATATGCATGCACAAAATGTGGTTTCTCCTGTTAATAGACAAATACAAGAGCCTATTATAAATCAAGATTCTGCTGAAAAAGAGAATGAGAATTCTTGAAAGAATCAGCCTCATAAACATGCACCAACAGTACCCAGTTCTGGGAAAGACTCTTTGTAGGTTTCCAGGAGTAATTATATGGGTTTGGCAAACATAACCTCCCCTACTGTAAATGTCTCTGATTTTTCAAGTGTTAATAGGGAAAATGCTGCTAAAAGGATTAATATTGGTGACAAGGCAAACCTGGCATCTTCTTATATACAGACATCCCAATTCTCTTTATTGAACTGTTAGGTTCATGATCTTGACCCTTCTAACTTGGATAGAGGTGGATTATCCCAATAATGCAACTAGCCATTTGGAATATTAGAGGGTTGAACAAATCCTCTAAACACATGATTGTTAAATAGTTTGTTCATGATTTCCATCTTTCTTTCATAGCTCTTTTAGAAACAAAAGTTGCAGGCAATAAAATGCAATGGATTGCAAGGAAAATGGTTAAAAATTGGAATTGGATTTCTAATTCTCAGCAAGCTAATAATGGAAGAATTTGGATTCTGTGGGATAATAATATACTCTCTGTTCAATGCATATCATCTTCTGATCAGTTCATATCATGTAATATTAATTCTATGGATGGAAAGCTCTCATGCATTATTACTGTGGTCTATGCACTAAATAATCTGGAAGGTAGAAAGGAGCTTTGGCATGATTTACTTTCTCTCAAACAAAATGTTACCTGTCCCTGGATCATTGGGGGTGACTTTAATGCCATAATCAGCAATGAGGAAAAGTTAGGGGGTGCTCTTGTCTCTGACTATGATACTGAAGACTTCATAAATTTTATTTCTACATGTCAATTGATTCATTTGAAGACTACTGGCTGTTTTTTCACATGGAACAACAAACAAGGGGCTGATTCTCGAATTTGGAGTAGACTTGATAGAGTATTAATAAATGAAGAATGGATCCAGACTTACACCTCCATTCAAGTGGATTACCTGGTTCCAAATTGCTCTGATCAATCCCCTGCTCTCATAACAATTGGTGAAGATGACTTTAAAGGAAGAAGACCATTCAAAATTTTTAGTATGTGGATAAATCATCCTGATTTTACCATAGTTGTCAAGACTGTTTGGGAATAAGATATCATAGGTTTTCACATGTATAAGCTTCATACAAAGCTCATGAAGCTTAAGCAGAATCTGAAAGATTTAAACAAGAAGCATTTTATGAATATAAGTGAGTAGGTGATAAGAGCTAAATGTGAACTCTCTGACATTCAAAATCTGTTGAACAATGATCTTTTCAATCAAATGTTGATATCAAAGGAGAAGGAATGCTTAAGAAAATATACCAGACTAATTGATTGTGAAACCTCTTTCTACAAACAAAAAAAAGCTAATATTAGATGGGATTTATATGGTGATAAATGTTCTCAATTCTTCCATTCCATAATGAAAGCTAAGAGGCACCACAACATAGTGTTGTCATTATATACTGAGAATGGTGAAAGGATTACAGACATAGCTGATATTGCTACTGAATTCATTGAATATTATGAAAGGCTTCTAGGTGTTGCTACTCATACCTCTACTCCTGACCCTGAGGTAATTTCAAGTGGACCAGTATTATCTCCAGCTCAAAGTAACTCCCTGGTTCTTCCAATCTCTAGAAAGGAGATCAAAAATGCAGTATTCTCTATGTCAAGTAAAAGATCCCCTGGACCTAACGGCTACAATGCTTCTTTTCTCAAAGGTGCTTGGGGAATCATTGGTGAGGGTGTTTATCTAGCTGTTGAGGAATTCTTCAAGTCTGATAAACTTCTAGGAACTTTTAATTCTACATCTATTACATTGGTGCCAAAGATACACAATCCTAAAACAACTTCAGACTTCAGGCCAATTTCCTGCTGTAACTGTGTGTATAAAATCATTTCAAAAATTATTACTGGCAGAATTCAAGAGGTTATGGGTTTGTTGATTGGTGATGGACAAAGTGCTTTTGTCAGAGGTAGAAGTATCTCTAGTAACATATTATTGGCACATGAACTTGTAAAGCATTATGGCAGAAAACAGACCTCACCTAGAGCCATTCTCAACATTGATTTAAGAAAAGCATTCGATACAATTAGCTGGAGTTTCATTGAATTTATGCTATCTGGGTTGGGGTTTCCTAACAGAATGATAATGTGGATCATGGAGTGCATTACAACTGCTAAGTTTTCTTTATCTTTGAATGGAACACTTCATGGATATTTTAGGGGAGCTAGAGGCTTGAGACAAGGGGATCCCCTCTCCCCTTATATTTTTGTTCTTGGAATGAAGTATATGTCAAGAAGGTTAAACACTCTTAAAAATGATAGACTATTCAAATATAATCCCAAATGCTCCAAGTTAAATATCACTCACCTATTCTTTGCTGATGATTTGCTTCTGTTTGGAAAAGCTAACATCTACCCTGTTGAAAAGCTATATGGTTGTCTTCAGGAGTTTAGTCAAGTTTCTGGATTAGAAGTTAACCCAAATAAGTGCTCTGTATACTTAAATGACATTGATGAAAGTTTGAAGCAGCAGATTTGTACTCTTTTGAATTTTTCAGAGGGGGTATTACCAGTGAGATACTTGGGGATGTCTTTAATCTCAAAAAGATTATGCTCTCTGGAATGTTCCCCTCTGATTAATAAAATCACTGATCAGTTCCAAAGCTGGCAGAAGAGGAAAAACCTTTCTTATGCTGGTAGATTGCAGCTAATTAAATATGTAATTTTGGGGGTTCAAATATTCTGGACAAGCAACTACATCCTATCTATGAAGATCTTAGAGAAAATTGACAGATTATGTTCTAACTTCCTTTGGAATCATAAAATGCATCTGGTGTCATGGGAGACAATCTGCAAAGATAAAAAACAGGGAGGCCTTGGAGTGTTTTCGGCAAGAAATTGGAATCTTGCAGCTGCAACTAAGCTTCTATGGTTGATTCATTTAAAGAAAGACTTGTGGATAAAATGTGTTCATGAAAATTATCTAAAACAACATAATATCTGACATGTTCAAGTGAGGGTGAGCAATTCATGGATGTGGAAGAAACTTCTAAAGGTGAGAGATATTCTCATTGGTAAATTTGGGAATGTTAGTAATCTACAAAATACAATCAGTAAATGCTGTTCTGGGGGCAAAGTCATAATATCCTCTATTTACAAAGAAATTGCACAGCATACTCCAAAGGTGCATTGGTCGGATACTGTCTGGGATAGTTGGAACTACGCCAAGCATTTCTTTATACTGTGGCTAGCTATTCATGCAAAGCTATTAACACAAGACATGTTATGTCATATGGGAATACTGGACAAAAATATATGTTTCTTGTGTTCAAATCAGCGCAATGAAACCTGTCGACATCTCCTATTTGAATGTCAATATTCTGTTGAGGTGTGGAACAATATGATGAACTCGCTAGAATACAAATGGAGGTCATGTAGTTGGGATAGTATCATCGATTGGTACAACACTAGGCTAAGGGGAGATGGGTTCATGAAGAAATTGAAAAGGCTAGCTTTGTCTTCAACAATGTATGCGATTTGGATTGAGAGGAACCAGCGGATCTTTCAGCAAAAGACTAGAGCTCATGAAGTCCTATTTCGCAATATTAAGATCTCCATTCTTTCAAAAGTCTTGAATGACAAAATTCTTTTATACGTAAAAGAGAAAATTGAGCAATTGTAATCTTCTTACTAGTTGATTCCCAGACTATGGTCTGGATGATTTGATGTACATAATTTTTTCACATTTGGGAAATGAATAAAATTGAATTCATTGACAAAAAAAAAATATTCCTCATGTGCTTGATGTTTCAGAAATGGGGTTCATTTGCACATAGGCCCGGCTAGTATCATTGTTTTGAACTTACTACTAAGAAAATAACACTCTTTTTTATTATAAGTAAGAACATGATATCTGGGTTAAAAGGCAACATCAAAGTCCTCAACCATTATGTTGCTCTAATATTATTTTAATGTCTCCTCTAATTATTAGACTAAAACCCTAAAGTTATATGGTAAGAATTGAGAATTATTGTTTTCATATTTAAGCTATTTAAAAAAATAGAACACCAGTGTTCAACGTGAGAACAAAAAAAAGACATCACACCTACTACAGAAACTATTCAATTCCTTAAGTAATTATTGGTTAGCTAACTACATCTTGCAACCTTAGCTAATTGGCTAATTGGCTTCCTAGTCTTGTGGGGTGAACTATGTACTCCTATAAACAAATGAATTAAAATTAAAATCAGCAACATCGTTATCACGTCCTTCAACATGAATGGACGAAAAAATATTATTAAATAAAATTGTGGATAGACTTAATTTCCATGATTTATTCACTTTTTATGTGAACATTGAATTTGGCATGACATTTCTTTTGTCCCCAGCAAAGAGACAATGCACAAACATCCAAATTAGCAAATTAAGTTAAGTGTTGCCAGATTAGGAAGCCAACTAGCCTATTAGCTAACACTTCAAGGTATAAATTAAATAGTCAATAGTTAAGAATTTTTTTCTATTAGTTATAATGTCAATTTGTTCTCTCTCATTTTGAACCCTGTTCAAAAGTTGATTAAATATTTAATAGTATATGATTAATTATTTTCAACACTGTTCCAAAGATGTTTAGTCAATGGATCTTTGAGTATAGGAGGAAGGTAAATTTTTGTATACTGATAACGAACAAGGCGAGAAATAAGTTTATGAATTTGGATTTGAATTTTTTTTTCACAGTCAAATGTAGTGGAGGCATCACCATTTTTCATCACAATCATTAACTATTTAGTGGATAACTGTGATTTATCTTTGAGCATAAATTAGATATTGAGTGCAATTAATAGAGAAAAGGAAGAATGCTAGATTTAGAATGAATCATTATCATTCAATAAATAATCAATGATATGATTGTAATAAAAAGTTGTAGTTTTCTCCACTATACTTTTTGTTAGTGAAGATTATTTAAATTTTGAATCATTTGTTAGGTTATGTGGAGCCTAATTTTCAGACCCGACCCAATTCGCTTAAGTGGTCGAATCGTCAGAACCCCAACTGCACAGATCGAACTAATACCATAGCTATAAAAGGGTGATTAGGGCGTAACTTGTAAACTAATTCAGAACATAGTGGAATTACCTGCGACAGCCGTGGACGTAGCTTCTCTCATGGAGAAGTGAACCACATAAATTCTATGTGTTCTGTGATTTGTTTTTCTCTCTTCCCTCTCTCATCTCTATTTCTAAATCACAACAGGGGTTTGAAAATTCCCAATAAGTGGTATCAGAGCGGTTAGGTTCGGCACAGGCGATTTGAGGTTAGATATGTGATCCATGAAGGAGACATCGAAGATCGAGAAGTTTGATGGGACAAACTTTGGGTACTAGAAGATGCAGATGGAGGACTACCTCTATCAGAAGGATCTGTATTTCCATTGGGAGAGAAGCCGGAGGATATGAAGGATGTAGAGTGGAAGTTGTTAGATCGGAAGGCCCTTGAAGCAATCAGGTTGACCTTGTCCAGATCTGTAGCCTTCAACATCAAGAACGACGGTGGATTTCATGGTTGCTTTATCCAGTATGTATGAACAACCTTCTGCAGTGAATAAGGTACATCTCATAAAAAGTTATTTAATTTGAGGATGTCCGAGAATAAAAAATTCAAAGATCACTTGAACGAGTTTAATGAGATCACCGATCAGTTAAACTCTGTTAACATTAAATTCGATGATGAAATTCAAGCCCTCTTAATACTTGGTCAGTTGCCTGATAGTTGGAAGTGCACTGTTATTTCGATTAGTGTATCTTTTGGAAAATCGAAGCTGGAGTTTTCAGAGGTTATTGACATGGTTATGACCGAGGAGATTGGAAGGCATGAAGAAGGAGTTTCTAGTTCAGGCTCGACACTGAATGTTGAGAGCAGAGGCAGAAACAAAAACAAGAATAGAGGGACAATCCGTGGGAGACCTAATTCGAGGAACGACAGGTCAAAGTCCAGAAATCGTAGAAGCAAGAAAGAGATTGATTGTTGGAACTATGGGAAGATAGGGAACCCAAGAAAGATAAGGAGAGCAAGACTGAAGCGAACATCGCCTCAGGAGAATCGGATGATGCCCTCATCTGCTCGTTGGAGAGCAAAATAGAATTATGGGTGCTAGATTCGGGAGCATCGTTTCATGCTACCTCAAATAGAGATCTATTTGAGAACAATGTTCTAAGAAATCTACGAAAACTCTACCTTGGTGATGATCAAGCGTGTGATGTAGTTAGAAAGGGTGTGGTGCATATCAACCTCAATGGGTCTGTATGGAAGTTGAATGATATGAGGCATGTTCCAAGCTTGAGAAAGAATCTGATCTCCATTGGACAACTAGCAAAAGAGGGATATGTATCAACCTTCGCATGTGATACATGGAAGGTTACCAAGGGATCTATGATTGTTGCCCGTGGTACAAAGAGTGGGTCTCTTTATATGATGACAGATGCATGTGGATCCATTACAGTGATTGAGAGCAAAGAAAATCCAAATTTGTGGCACCAAAGACTTGGTCACATGAGCAGCAAAGGGCTGAAGGTTATGTAGTCAAATGGGAAGTTACCAAGTATGAGGTCGACTAGTCTTAACTTATGTGAGAGCTGCATCTTTGGGAAACAGAAGAGAATAAGCTTCAAAAGAGTTGGCAGAACTCTGAAAGAAGAGAAGTTTGAGCTAGTTCACACAGATGTGTGGGGTCTAGCATCAGTCCAGTCTACTGGTGGAAGGTTATATTTTGTGACCTTCATAGATGATCACTCGAGGAAGACTAGCATCAGTCCAGTCTACTGGTGGAAGGTTATATTTTGTGACCTTCATAGATGATCACTCGAGGAAGACTTGAGTCTATTTCATGAAACACGGTTATATTTTGTGACCTTCATAGATGATCACTCGAGGAAGACTTGAGTCTATTTCATGAAACACAAATCTAAAGTATTCAAAGTCTTCAAAAGGTGGAAGGCTATGGTAGAAAATGAAACAAGTTTGAAGATCAAGAAGCTTCGATCATATAATGGTAGTGAATATGAAGATTCAGAGTTCAAGAAGTTATGTTATGATAGTGGCATCAGATTAGAGAGGACAGTGCCAAGTACTCCACAGCAGAATGGCATAGCTGAACGGAAGAACAGGACGCTGACTGAGAGATCCAGAAACATGTGTCTCCAAGCAAGACTTCCAAAGCAGTTCTAGGTAGAAGCAGTCAACACAGCTGCCTACCTGATCAACCGGGGACCATCAATGCCTTTGGAGCACAGAATACCTGAAGAAGTATGGAGTAGAAAGCAGGTAAACCTTTCTCATCTAAGAGTCTTTGATTGTGTTTCATATGTTCATTTGAGTGATCATGTTAGAAACAAACTTGATTCTAAATCTTTGAAATGTTATTTTATTAGCTATGGTGGTGATGAGTTTAGCTATAAGTTCTGGGATGAACAGAACAAGAAAGTCATTAGAAGCAGAGATGTTGTCTTCAATGAAGCAGTCCTCTACAAAGATCATGATGCTGTTCAGTCCACTAGTTCGGTGTAGTCTGAGCCTACATACTTTGAGCCGGATGATGTTCCAGATGAGAGCAACCTTGAGGCTAGTTCTGATGAGGAAGGAGCAGAAGAAGTGGAAGAAGATATGATAGAGGAGACAAGTTTGGAGAGGACAGATGTAGAGCCTGATCCATCCATCAGAGAGTTGAGGTGGACAACAAGAGACCCAATCCAAATTCGAAGTATCCATCATTACAACCAAGGTCTCATTTGAACTACTTATTATTGAGTGATGGTGGAGAGCCAAAAAGCTATGATGAGGCATGTCGAGTGGGTGATACGATCAAGTGGGAGCTCTCTATGAAAGATGAGATAAAGTCCTTGAACACTAAAAAGACTTGAGAGCTTGCGAAGTTGCCAGTGGGAAAGAAAGCCTTGAGTAATAATGGGTGTATAGAATCAAGGAGGAGCATGATGGTTCCAAGAGATACAAGGCTAGATTGGTGGTCAAAGGGTTTTAGCAGAAAGAAGGAGTCGACTACACGAAAATCTTCTCTCCTGTAGTCAAATTGACTACTATCAGATTGGTTCTGAGCATTTTTGCAGCTGAGGATCTACATCTCGAGCAATTAGATATGAAGATAGTCTTTCTCCATGGTGACTTAGAGGAAGAGATATACATGCAACAGCCAGAGGGATTTACTCAGAAAGGCAAAGAGAAGATGGTGTGCGGATTGAAAAGGAGCATGTATGGTCTGAAACAAGCTCCAAGGTAATGGTACAAAAAGTTTGATGGGTTCATGCAGAGGAATGGATACTCCAGGTGCAATGTTGATCATTGTTATTTCTTCAAGAGGCTTGACACCAGCTACATTATCTTGCTGCTATATGTCGACGACATACTAGTAGCCGGTTCAGATATGAGTGAGATCAAGAAGTTAAAAAAGCAGTTGTCAAGTGAGTTTGACATGAAGGACATAGGTGCAGCGAAGCAGATTTTGGTGATGAAGATTAGCAGAGATAGGCTTTTGGGCACACTGTGGCTATCTCTGTTGGCCCTATAGTTTTGATGATGATTTGTCAAACAATTTATCGCTAATATGTTTTCTAGTCTTTGTTGTTTTTGGTTTTTCCTTACAGGTATTTCTACACACGGCAATCAAATGTTTTTGGTTTTTCCTTACAGGTATTTCTACACACGGCAATCAAAAGTTAAAGATTCAAGTTCATGTGTGTGCTACAACTGGTATAAGTTTAGTTTGCTTACATATATTATATGTTTATATGTAAGCTCAATATATGTACACTTAACACAGATTTGACGTTTTCTATCTTATAAATAATTTTTCATCAAACGTTGTTACAATAACTTTTATTTCATGTTTACAGCTCATTCATATTTTATTATATACATACAATGTATGCATGATATATATATACGTGTTTATAAGTCATATCAAAATTTTCATGTTCATAAAATACAGGTTTTCTGAACACTTTTTAAAAACAAGGAGTTTTCGCAAACGAAAATTGATTTTTCAAAAATTCCTTTTCAAACATGTTTATTTCATCATTTAGAAACTTTCCCCAAAGCTTTACTATTTTTGGAATTAATTTGATATTTTTAACACAATTTCAAAATCAGCCCAAAAACCTATCACATGCCATGTATCAGTTCACGGTCGACCGCCACGGTCGACCGCCAGCAGTAAATTTTCAGTATATGGTTTTTATGTGCTCACGGTCGATCGTGACGGTCGACCGTGAAACCATCCAGAGACTTTCGTGGTCGACCGCCAGCTTTTAATTTCTAAACTCAGATTTTTTGTGCCTCACGGTCGACCGCGAGATTTCCACGGTCGACCGCCGAATTCATGATTGTATTCCAATGGCTAGTTTCTGATTTGATTCTCTGGGGGCTTTTTGGTCATTTTAAGTTGGTTTTTGCTGAGTTCTTGAGTGGGTATAAATACCCCATTGCTCTTCTATTTCAGTAACTAAGAGAAAACCAAGAGTTTTGTTTTTACAAGAAGTTTTAACAAGGGTTTAAGAGGCGTTTAAAGAGCTGTTAAGCTAATTTTTGTTAATCTACTTCAAGAGAAGTTTTCTACAACAAGAAGTGGCTTTCAATTCCTATTGGGATCATCATCTACTACTCTTCTTGTTTATTGAGAAGTTTTCTAAAACTCTTCCTTATATAGCTTACTATTTCATTTTCATTTATTTAGCTATATTTATTGAGTTGTATTATTTTAATTCACTGTTATCACACACACACACACACACATATTGAGCTTAATATCTTCATACTATATTATGGGTATTGGTGTGTGATTTAGTGAGTGTGAGCTTCATTGTGTTCTCACTTGTTATTGAGAACAAATCATTGTATTTACCTTTTATTGTGAGAATCACTTGTAATACACTTGTACACCGAGAGAAGTGTGAGGCGTGAGACGGGGTCAAATCCAATAGGAGTGGAGTCGGTTGACGAATCTAGGGAGAGGTTGCATCCGAGCACTTGAGGAGGAGTACACGGGCTAGGTTCCTACACTTAGTGTGTAAAGTGTGATTATATAGTGTTTGTTGTGTGAGAGTTTTTCGGTATGCTTGTAAACCGAGTGTGTAGAAGTTCCGGCTTCCAAACCGGATTGTGATAGTGGAGATCTCCTCGAGGTGAGGAGCGGGGACGTAGGTCGTGGTGACCGAACCTCGTAAACATATCGTTTGTTTGTGTTTTGCTTAGCGTACTTTTTATTTGTGCTTATTCATATCTCTCTTGCTCATATCTATCTTATATCATTCTTGCAAGAACAAATTAATCAACATAATTTTAATTGGCTTTTAATCGGGATTAGATTAGTATAAGACCCTAATCACCCCCCTCTAGGGTCTAACAATTGGTATCAGAGCTTGGTGCTCCTTGATTTAAGGACTAATCGCCTTGAGTTAAAGATCCAATTTATCGTTTTTGTGCTAATCTAGTGTTGATTGCTTTTTGCTTCTTGCATATAATCTTATGGGATATGTATGATGCATCTAGTCTAGGTTATGCTATTAATGTTGCTCCTCGTTTGGATATTTTCCCCTATGCTCAATGGCGTGTTAGATTCAATGTTGCTCCTCGTTTGGATATTTTCCCCTATGCTCAATGGCGTGTTAGATTCAAACTTTTTGTTCAAACTAAACAATTTGATTTATGGGAAATTATTGAGGATGCTTATATTGCTCCGATTTTGGAAAAATTCAAATGGAGTGAAAATGATAAAAGATCGTTTAATATGAACAAGCTTTTGTTAGAAAATTTACTTAATGCTTTTCACTCTTCATTTTCTAACAAATTTGCTAATTTTGATAGTGCTTACGTCTTATGGAAATTTATTAAAGCACATGAAGGGGACTTGGAAGCTATTCAACAAGTGTTGGAAAATCCCGCTTTAAGTTCTAAAGAAGCCTCATCTCTATGTACAATACCACTAGGTGATAACCCTAGTGAGGTATGCAAGCTTGATAATGATGATATTATTACTTTTGATGAACTTGCCCTTGAGTTTGAAAAGTTACACAATTGATATATTGATGTAAAGAGTAAGTATGTAAATATGAAATCCACTCATGAAATACTAGCCACTAAGTTTAATTTTATTGCAAATGAAAATATAATTCTTAAAGAATGCAATGAAAAATTGAGAATTGAAAATGCTAGTTTGCTTCATGAAAAACGTGATGCTATGTTAGAAGTAGATAAGTTAAAATCTATGATGAAAAATCTTGTTTATCCTACTTCTAATAGCAATGCTTTTATGCACAATGATGAGTTGAATCAAATGAGAAAACGTATATCCACCTTAGATTCAACACTAAACACTTATATTGCTAATAATAAAAAGCTTATGGACTTATGTGCAAAGTTCAATGTTAATTCTTCTAAGAAACCTATTCACTATGCATATATGTATGGCAAAATTCATAAATGTTCTATTTGCGGTCTTAAAGGCCATTTAGCTCAATTTTGTCATAATGCACCAAAAATTGACAAGCCTATTCATGATTGTGCATCCTATCAAGCTTCTTCATCACATACACATATACAAACACATAGTGTAAATCATAAACATGCTCATGTGTATAAATGTGATTATTGTGGTCGTTTTGGTCATTTGGCCATGTTTTGTTTCGATTTGAAAAGAAATTCTCGTTTACAAAATAATTACAAAGGAAAATCTAATTTTGCAAATAAACCACGTGCATTTCATTTCGGTCAACGCAAACCATTCAAACCTCTACATTGCACAAATTGCAATCGTATGGGTCATGTTTACGATTTTTATTTTGATCGTATCAGTGCACAAAATACGCCCAAGTGGGTTTATAACCCTAGGGCCTTGGATTTAAATGATAGGGGTCATGTCCCAAATTTTAGTGGTACCAAAATGATTTGGGTACCAAAATGAGTTTTGAAACTATTGTTGTGATTTTTTTTATTTGTTTTGTTGTTGTTTTTTTGTTGTTTTTGAGTTTTAATGGTAATTTTGTTTTTATTAAGCTAAAATAAAATATTTTCGTGATTTAATAGCTAAAAACTTTTATATATATTTATATATATCATAAGACAATTTTCTTAAAGGACCAAACTGAATATTTTATAAAAATCCAGATCTTACAATACCTATGCTGTTACTTTTTGCGTGGTCGATCGCCACGGTCGACTGTCAATGTTTCTAGAAATTGTTACGGTCGACCGCCACGGTCGACCGCAAGAGAATTTTTTGGTTTTCTGCTCTTTTCGTTATCGGGTTTCGGTTTTTTTGGTTAAAATTTTTAAAACTCGTTTTGTCCATCACCGTCGAACTTGATCTGATCTAATCTGAGCCGCTCCTTCTTCTTCTCTAAGATCCGACCCTCTTCATCTTCCATTTTCATTCAAAATTTTTCCCCAAATCAGAAAATCTCCCACGGTTGCCTGCAGCGTTTCTTCGTTCGACCGCGGCTATTCTCCACCTCTTTTGGGTAATCTCTTTCATCATCCTCCTTGTTTCTATTCTCTCTTAGGGTTTCATTGCCTAATCTAAGGTTTTTTATTTCAATTTCTGTCTCATTTATATCTGTAAAACCCCAGTTGTTACTATCTGTAATTCTGCCTCCTAAGAAGAGATCCAAGCCTGAATCTAGTTCCTCATCTATCACTGCCTCCCATTATGAGGATTATCTTCTGTTTAAAACCCTAGTTAAGAAATATAGGGAGCTATACAAACTAAAAATCCTGCCTACTAGATATATCAAGTATGATCAATTAGCCATGTATGACATTCATACGATTCTACATGATGTTGGGTTGACTAAACTATTAGATGTGGAACGTAAAGTTCCTTATTACCATTTCCTCGTTTATTTGTTTTATGCAAACTTATCTGTGTCATGTTCTGCTGATGGTCTCCAAACCATCACCACATCTATTAAAAATATTTAGATTTCATTTTCTGCCGACGAGCTTGCAGGAATCCTTAAGATTCCAACAAATGACGTTGAGATTATGTCTATCGATCACACCGATCAGGCTGTGAACGATATCTTGTTTAAGCCCGGTTGTACCTATCCTATGAACAACAAATCACTTAATCCTACCACTAAAATCATAGCTCTTATTGTTGTTCATAATCTCATTCCCAAAACCGGTAGCTTTGATCATTTTGCTCCTGATAAGGTTAATGCTGTTTATGCCATTTTTTACAAAATAAAAGTGAATTGGGCAAATGTTTTTCTTAAAAACATGGCATTCAAGCATCACAAATTTCTTCCTTTTGGCAGCTTCATCACTCTTATTCTTCAACACTTCGATGTTTCTCTCACAAATGAACCCAAAGTTGATCCGGGTAAGGAATACTTTGATAGAGTCTCTCTCTCCCGTATGCAACTTTCTGACTCCTTATCTGATCCTGCTAAGCCATCATCTTCTCATTCTCGGTCTAAAGCTTTGACTCCTTATCTGATCCTGCTAAGCCATCATCTTCTCATTCTCGGTCTAAAGCTTCCACCTCCTCCACTATTGATATCTGTGCCCGTTTGGATCGTCTCGAGACTCAGGTCTCAACTATTCAGAGGGACGTTAGGACTATTCTATCTTATCAGCGTCAGTCTCTTGGGATTCCGGATCCCTCCTCCAATTCTGACTCTGGTTCTGATGAGAGCTCTGAAGGAGGATCTGCTTCTGGCTCTGGTTCGGGTTCTGGCTCTGGCCCTGCTTCTGATGATGGTGGAGATTGATTCTTGTTTGTTGGATTCTATGCTTATGGTGCTGTTTATGTTTTGTTGAACTAGAACTTGATACTTATGTTTTATTTTGAGTTGTAATAACTCTATGTTTTGTGTGGAAAAATATGTGTTATTGTGGAACAAATTATGTATGGTTTATGTGGTAAACAATGTAGTTTTGTGGGACTAATTTGGTTTACTATGGTTGTGTTAGTTTATCATGAACAATGTATGGTGAAAACAATATTTTATGCCTAGTTTTGTGAAAACAAATATGTGGTTTTGTGCAAACATGTTGCTAATAATGCTTTATGCTTGGTTTGGACCTTAAATTTCATATGTTTATGGCTGTGTATGGATGGATATGGTTGTTTAGCTCCTATATATGATATTTGTATGTCATTTATACAAATTGACAGGGGGAGCTTTTGTCCATACCTTGGTTATTATCTGTGCTTGAATGCAGGGGGAGCGTTGCTCCTATTTATATTTTTTTCCTTTTTGATGTTATCAAAGGGGTAGAAAATCTACATTTGGTTTATTCATGTTCATGTGGTTTATTAATATTCATGTTGTATACATGGTTGGTTTATTTGTGGTTTATCAACATGTACTTCATATCATAATAAATTGTTTGCCATCATCAAAAAGGGGGAGATTGTTGGACCTATAGTTTTGATGATGATTTGTTAAACAATTTATCGCTAATATGTTTTCTAGTCTTTGTTGTTTTTGGTTTTTCCTTACAGGTATTTCTACACACGGCAATCAAAGGTTAAAGATTCAAGTTCATATGTGTGCTACACCTGGTATAAGTTTAGTTTGCTTACATATATTGTATGTTTATATGTAAGCTCAATATATGTACACTTAACACAGATTTGACGTTTTCTATCTTATAAATGATTTTTCATCAAACGTTGTTACAATAACTTTTATTTCATGTTTACAGCTCATTCATACTTTATTATATACATACAATAATATACTATATACATACACAGTATATATACTATATTAAATAATACTATATTAATATATTATATATATATATATATATATATATAATATATATTATATATATATTATATTATGATATATATATATATATAATATATATTATATATATATATATAATATATATATATATATATATATATATATTATATATATATATATAATATATAATATATATATATATACGTCGTTTATAAGTCATATCAAAAATTTTCATGCCATCATTAAAATAAGCGTTTTCTGGAACACTTTTCAAAAAACAGGATTCGGCAAACGCAAATTTGATTTTCCAAAAATTCCTTTTTCGAACATGTTTATTCATCATGTTAGAAACTTTCCCAAAGTTTTTACTATTTTTAGAATTAATTGGATATTTTTACACAATTTCTTAAATCAACCAAAAACCTGTCACAATGCCATGTATTCAGTCGCGGGTCGCACCGCACCGGTGTCGACCGCAACAGCAAATTTTTAGTATAATGCGTTTTTATGTGCTCAAGCGGTCGACGTGATGGTCGACCGTGAAACCATCCAGAGACTTTCGCGGTCGACCGCCGCGGTCGACCGCCAGCTTTTAATATCTAAACTCAGATTTTTTATGCCTTGCAGTCTATCGCGAGATTTCCACGGTCGACCGCCGAACTCATGATTGTATTCCAACGGCTAGTTTCTGATTTGATTCTCTAGGGGCTTTTTGGTCATTTCAAGTCGGTTTTTGCTGAGTTCTTGAGTGAGTATAAATACCCCATTGCTCTTCTATTTTAAAAACTAAGAAAACCAAGAGTTTTTGTTTTTACAAGAAGTTTTAACAAATGTTTAAGAGGCGTTTAAAGAGCTGTTAAGCTAATTTTTGTTAATCTACTTCAAGAGAAGTTTTCTACAACAAGAAGTGGCTTTCAATTCCTATTGGGATCATCATCTACTACTCTTCTTATTTATTGAGAAGTTTTCTAAAACTCTTCCTTATATAGCTTACTATTTCATTTTTATTTATTTAGCTATACTTATTGAGTTGTATTATTTTCATTCACTGTTATCACACACACATATTGAGCTTAATATCTTCATACTATATTATGGGTATTGGTGTGTGATTTAGTGAGTGTGAGCTTCATTGTGTTCTCACTTGTTATTGAGAACAAATCATTGTATTTACCTTTTATTGTGAGAATCACTTGTAATACACTTGTACACCGAGAGAAGTGTGAGGCGTGAGACGGGGTTAAATCCAATAGGAGTGGTGTCGGTTGATGAACCTAGGGAGAGGTTGCATCCGAACACTTGAGGAGGAGGACACGGGCTAGGTTCCTACACTTAGTGTGTAAAGTGTGATTGCATAGTGTTTGTTGTGTGAGAGTTTTTCGGTAAGCTTGTAAACCGAGTGTGTAGAAGTTTCGGCTTCCAAACCGGATTATGATAGTGGAGATCTCCTCGAGGTGAGGAGCGGAGACGTAGGTCGTGGTGACCGAATCTTGTAAACATATCGTTTGTTTGTGTTTTGCTTAGCGTACTTTTTATTTGTGCTTATTCATATCTCTCTTGCTCATATCTATCTTATATCATTCTTGTAAGAACAAATTAATCAACATAATTTTAATTAGCTTTTAATTGGGATTAGATTAGCATAAGACCCTAATCATCCCCTATCTAGGGTCTAACAATCTCAAGCCGAATACATTAGACGGGTGCTTGAGAGGTTTGAAATGAGTAATGCTAAGGATGTTAGCACACCTTTGGCTAGTCATTTTAGGTTGACTAGGGAGCAGTGTTCAGTGACTGATAAGGAGAAAGACTAGATGAAGGTTCCATATACTTTAGCCATTGGAAGTTTTATGTACGCCATGGTGTGTACAAGGCCTGACATTACCCATGCAGTGGGAGCTATGAGTAGATTCATGTCAGATCCAGGAGAACAACACTGGGAAGCAGTAAAGTGGATACTAAGATACCTGCGGGGTACTATAGAGAATTGTTTATGCTTCAAGAGAGGCAAGTTAGATCTACAGGGATTTGTTGATGCTGACTTTGCTGGTGAGATAGATCAGAGGAGGAGCATTATGGGGTATGTGTTCACATTGGGTACTACTACCATCAGTTGGGTCTCTCAGTTGCAGAAGATCATTGCTTTATCGACTATAGAGGTAGAATATGTTGCTGTGACAGAGGCAAGTAAGGAGATAATATGGTTGCAGGGTTTCTTGGAGGAGTTGGGACAAAAAATAAGAAGAGTGTCTTGCACTGTGATAGCCAGAGCACTATTCATTCGGTAAAGAACCCGAATTTTCATGCCAGGACTAAGCACATACAGGTTCGTTATCACTTCATAAGGTCAGCCTTGGATGATAACGTGTTAGAGTTTGTGAAGATCCAAGGAAGTAAGAACCCGGTTGACATGCTTACAAAGACTGTTACTATGGAGAAACTAAAGTTGTGTTCAACTTTAGTTCGCCTCATTACTTGATAATATGGGAGGCCGTCACCGCAGGGAAAGGTAATAAAGACTGAAGATGTTGAAGCTTTTTAGGAGCATACTATGGGAAAGTTAGTCTCCAAGTGGGAGCTTGTTAGGTGTGGAGCCTAATTTTCAAACCCGACCCAATTCGCTTAAGTGGTCGAATTGTCAGAACCCCAACTGCGCGGATCAAACTAATACCCTAGCTATAAAAAGGTGATTAGGGAGCATCTTGTAAACTAATTCAGAACATAGTGGACTTAACTGCAGCGGTCGTGGGCATAGCTTCTCTCATCGAGAAGTGAACCACGTAAATTCTGTGTGTTCTGTGATTTATTTTTCCTTTCTTCCCTCTCTCATCTCTATTTCCAAATCACAACAGGATTTTGAAAATCCCTAACATCATTAAGCCTCAATCCACACAACAACTCTGAACTTTTAGTGAAGTGTTGTGGTTTTCTCCACTACAATTTTTGTTAGTGAAGGTTATATAATTCTGAATTGTTAACCATCAATCCATACAACAGTTCTGAACTTTTAGTGCAGTGGAAAAAACTTTGAAGATAATTCTTTGGGACAAGTTAGGTGCTGTCAAGGTTTATATTTTCAGGGGTCCCTGGGACACATCTGTTTGTGGAAAGAAAAATTCTTGAAGACAAGTTACGTGTTGTCAAGGTTTATATTTCAGGGGTATATGGGTCTGTCTGTGGAAAGAGAAATTCTTTATGACGAGCCAAGTGCTATCAAAGTTTTGTGGGATAGGCCGTGGTGCATGGACGATAGCTTTAATGATGTAAGATTTTCAGGGGAGAGAAATAGAGGAAAACGATTAACTGGAAAGATGCGATATTTTTCAGCATTCACTGAGGAGTTTAAATTAGTAGACTTGCCACTGAATGATGCCAAATTTACATGGTCGAGCAATGAAATAAGAACATAGTTTTCCAAATTAGATAGATCGATTTTTTTTGTCAATAAATTTTGAGGAGTGGATGCCAAGAATTAGGCAAAGAGCTTTCACAAAGGTTGCTTCAGATCATGCTCCAATATGTTTGGATTCCAATTTTTTGAGATCAAATGGAGTATAGACATTGGGAGGGGCAAACCAAGTTATTTAGGAGCAAAAAAATTAAAGGCTGATAAAAACTCATTTGTTAAAGTAAGAGAGAGAGAGAGAGAGAGAGAGAGAGAGAGAGAGAGAGAGAGAGAGAGAGAGTGTGTGTATCGCACGATAGGCTTGGCATGTATTAGAGAGAGAGAGAGAGAGAGAGAGAGAGAGAGAGAGAGAGAGAGAGAGAGAGTTTGGGTAAATTTCTCTTGAATTGAATATTGAGTGTGTACTTATATATATACAAGTAGAGGAGGGTGAGGTTTGTCCTCATAACCAATATGGTACTAAATTAACTACTAACACAATATTATCAATAGCCTCTCTCAAACTCATGTTGGATCAAATAAAGTGAGTTTGCGTGTAAGAAACTAGAATCGATGAACGGGTAAGGCATTTGTGAAGAAATCTGTAAGCTCGTCAGCAGATGAGACATGGGGAAGTAGAATTGTCTTGTTCTTGATAACTTGTTGACGAACAAAATGAGCATCGATCTCAATATGTTTGGTCCTCTCATGAGATGCTGGTTTATTAGCAATCTGGATGACACTCTTATTATCATAAAAGATAGGAGTAGGAGTCATAACAGAAATATCAAAATCACTAAGAAGACAACGAAGATGAATAATCTCTTTAGCTGTCATGGACATTAAACGATACTCCGCCTTGGTGCTAGAAAGAACAATAACATCTTGTTTCTTACTCCGCCAGGAAATAAGGGAATCACTAAGAAATATACAATAACATGTGGTAGACTTCCTGGTAGTGGGATTATCAGCCCAATCAGCATCAGAATATGCACAAAACTCTAACTTGGATGTAGCAGAAAACAGAAGAGAGCGAGTGCTAGTACCCCGGAGATACTAAAGAACCCGTAATAAGATAGTATAGTGTGCAGAACATGGGGCACTAACAAATTGACTAACTATGCCAACAACATAAGAGATATCTGATCGAGAGATGCACAAATAGACCAACTGGCCAATAAAAGGATCAGATAGAGGCTCACCATCAGTAAAGCGAAGTTTGACATCCTATTGGAGTGGAGTATTGACAATTTCATCGTCAATTAGCTCAGCGCGATCTAGAATATCTGAGAGATACTTCTGTTGAGACAGTAGTACATCTTGCGGGCCCTGAGAAAATTCTAGACCACGAAAATAGTAAAGAGATATAAGATCATTCATGTGGAACTGTTGTTATAATTAAAATTTTGCGAACTATATACCAATAACATCATTACTTATAATAATCATATCATCTACATAAAGGAGTACTAAAACTCTGCCACGCGATGTACTAAAAAAAACAAAGAGGCATCTTAATGACTCTTCATAAAGCCTGCCTTGAGCATGATATCATGAAAACACTCAAACTAATCACAGAGGTGTCTGCTTAAGACCATAAACAGCACGACAAAAGAGGAATACATGTCCCGGAGGAATATTGGACCTAGAGGAGGTTGTATATATACTATATCAGATAAAGAGCTATGGATAAAAGCATTATTAACATCCATCTGGTGTAAGGGCCAACGATGAGCAGCAACAATCGTAAGTAGAGTACGAATGGTGGGCATCTAAGCAACAGTAGCAAAGGTCTCCTCATAATCAATACTTTGTTGCTGAGTAAAACCTCAAGCTACTAAACGAGTTTTTCGATATTCAATGGTGCCATCAGGATGATAATTGACCTTATAAACCCATTTACTACCAACAAGAGAGATCCCAAGGGGACAAGGAATAACATCTCAGGTATGTGTGTAGGCTGTCTAAAAATCATAATGGGTAGCTGATCCCTATCAAGCTCCGACAATGGAAGTCACAATCAGACGACTTTCTAATCACTGTATTCGTAATTCTACAAACACGGCCTCATTTATGAGATGATTGATCTTGATGGTTGCGACAACAACATGATTAGCAACTATTAGAGATGCTGATGAGCAGTGTAATGATTTCAGAAATAAAAGGTTGGATGTAGTTGGTGAGCTGCTTGGTAGAGAACTGTGGACAAATATTCATCTAAAAATACTATGGATGTTGATTCCCGCCAAGTTCCTACAACGAAAGCTATAATCAAATAAGTTTCGCGCCGATAATCGAAAGCTGCAAATAGAGGACGTTTCACATAAATCGAGGAGAGTTACAATTCAACGACACTTCCGACAATTGATAAAAACTCTATTCAGCAGTCTTCACATTCTGCAGTGAAAGTTACAATCTGATGACTTTCACACTCCACAACAGCTAAAGCTAGGATTACTAAACAACGGTCCTTGCAACGCTTTACAGAAGAAGTTACAAGTCAACTAGCTCCTTCTAAAACACGGATGTCATCCCCACGTTGCAATTCTGGAAGTGCAGGCGACCCCCGCGTTTCCAAGCACAAGCTAAACGTGAGCGACCCTCGCGTTCGTAGGGGTTCAACCAACACCGACCCTCGCGTTCCCAAATTACAACAAACCAAAACGCGAGTGACCCTCGTGTTCATCAATGTTCAGCCAACACCCAACCTCGCGTCTGAATTCTGAGAGGCGACGTTGGGTTCTGAACGCCAGATTGGGCGTTTGACTCGTTCAAATACGAGCTGAACGGTTTCAGAACTGTTTCCCCACGATCTGAGGAAATCACGCCCACTTAGGAGTGGATTTAGAGGGCAGTTGCAACCTCTTATCCACCTATAAAATCTCAACAAACTCAACTGAGTTAAGGGTTGGCTTTTTGGAACGGAAGAGTTGGCAACAGTTTGGATTCTCAGGATCTCAACCACTCGGTTTGGTGATTCAACAGCAGCAGCAGTAAAATCCTTGGAGATAGGATTTTTGAATCAAATTCAGAAGATCAAATCTAAGAAGATTCTTCAACAACAGAATATCAGCTTGGTCATTAACCGAATTTTCGGTTCTAACAACTCTATTAACAGAGCTTAACTCGTTCAGAGTTTAACTCGTTCAGAGTTCTTAAACTCATTCATAGTTATCTATTAAACTTTCCATAGAAGTTCATTGTTCCCACGATATAAAAGACGGTCGGATCGTCAACGGAGAGCAAATTCGACGCGAGCAATCGAAGGAGGCATTCCATCGCTACCGAGAAGAACCCAGTTTTAAACAAAGGAGAGAATCAAATTCGTTCTCTTCTCTTTTATAATCGAATTGTAATCGGAATCAAAGGAATCCAAGTCAATTCAACATACAAAAGATGGCGACTCTGCTGGGGACTAGCTTTTCCGACGAAGAAGTGGTGGCGCAGTCCGACGTCCACCTCATGGGAACGACTGTAGAAACTCTCGTTGTAGAGTTTGATCAAGCAAAATATGAGGAAGCCTTATCCTCTGGATCGCTTAGCCCCAAGGCTAAGCATGGTGTCCGCAAGATCTCTAAGGAGATCAATTCTATTGTTGAAACACCGAAGAAAGCCCTCTCCTTCGGCCAGGAACTCAAACTAGCTCTGCTGGCGGAAGATCCCACATCCGCGTCAGCAAGACATGCTTCGGGCCACAAACGACCTCTGGAGGAGACGAGTTCCTTGAGCGTCAACGACGCTGCTGCTAAGGCTTTGAAACAAGCCAAGAAGAACGCCGCTCGCAGACGAAGAAGATCCATACGTCGAGCACACTTGCGTGAAAGTCGAATGATGGCCCAACGCGAGGATTGCGTTCCTGAAGATTTTCCAGAACTTAGCGTTCCCAAAGAAGAACGCTCACTTCGCGGCAACGAGCCTAACTACGAGCCTCGGCTGATACAGCTGAAACGCGACCCTGAGTGGCGCGTTGTTCCTTCAAAACGCAGCCCTCAGAAGGGAGCTGTCAAAACTAAACGCGACCCTCAGGTGCGCGTTCAAACGAAGCATGATTCTCAAGAATCTGTTTCACCAATTAAACGCGACCCTCAGGTGCGCGTTCAAACGAGACATGGCTCTCAAGAGTCTGTTTCACCAACCAAACGCGACCCTCAGGGGCGCGTTTAAACAAAACATGACCCTCAAAGGTCTGTTTCATCATTTAAACGTAGGCCTCGGCCTAATGTTTATAAATCTCAACGCGACCCTTGCGTTATTTTTAAAGAACACGATCTTCAAGAGGTCCGCCAGGTTCAGAAAAGTCAGCGTGGCTTCAAAATCCACGTTCGACAAGAACTAATCTCACCCACCCAAGGGCAGGGGGTTCCATCTCCGCCTCCGTGCCCGGGGAAAGTCTCCTCTCAAGTTCCTGATCTGCGGGAATTATTGTCGAGAGGAAAACCAACAGCACAAGCAGCTCACTCATGTCAATGTGAGAGGCTTATATCTGCAGTTCTGTTAGAATGCCATTGTTGTGCATCCACACCTTGGCAGTCTGTATTCGACAGGTTGACGAACGTCGTTAGACCTGCCAAACGACAACGCCGATACAAAAAGAAGACAGCTAAAACGGAATACTCCGAAGTCACCATCAACATGATCGGCAGAGGAAAGGCCTCACATACTGATTCCGATGAGTCACAAAAAGGTCATTCCCCAACTGTTAGGGAAATTTGTGACCAGTTCGAAGGAGCATATCGGAATACTCGAACTCAGACAGGAGCTATCCGTCCAGTTGATTATCAAAGATTCGCCCAGGGGGTCGTTTCTGACGATGAACATTCGGCAGTCGCCGAATCTCAATCTTCAAGTTCTGTTGTCGCACGCGAGGTCTCCGCTTATATGACAGGGAACCACGAAGACATAGCCAAAAGAGTGGACGAACATCATGTCATGCTCCAGGCGCAACAGGAGACACTTCTCCAATTAAAGGATATGCTGGCCCAGCTTCTCGCTGAAAAAGGGCAAAAACCCGAGTCTTCCCGGAGAACTATGTCAAAGGGAAAGCAAAAGGCACACGAACACTCAGATCATGAGACTCACAACTTGGATTCTTCTTCTGATAATGAGAAGGAGATGGAAAAAGAGCTGTATCCTCAGTCCACCAAAATGGATGAACTGGAAGCTTGCCTCAATACAATCGCCAACAGAAGCGAGCTCCGTGAAGAGGGAGTACTGCGGCCTTACCCTGCCGAGTGGGATACAGCTCCCTACCCACCAAAGTTTAAGGCCCCTACCTTACAACCGTTCGATGGCACAGGATCACCAAATCAGCACATCTACTACTTCAAATCCCAAACTAGAGATGTGGTAGCGAATGATGCCATCCTGACCAGGCTATTCATCGGTACCCTTAAGGGTGTCGCTTTCGAATGGTTCATGAAACTGACTGCCGGATCCATCCAGAAATGGGTAGACCTAGAAAGGCTATTCTTGGCCAGGTTCTTTGAGGACGATACAGAGGTCTCAGTCCCAACTCTTCTCGCCACTAAACAAAGGAAAGGAGAGTCCATCAAGGCCTATGTGGAAAGATTCCGTAGCATGGCATTGCGATGCCCCTCAGGTATGACCCAATCAACTTTGGTTGAAACTTGCAGGCACAACCTGCAGACCCAACTCCTTGCTTAGATGAGGGTAGCAGAATGTCGCTCCTGGAGGCAATTAGTGTCACAAGGAGAACAAGCTGAAGAGATAGTGGCGCGAGTTAAAGCTGAAGAAGAGCCGCAACCCAAGCCGCAGCAGCAACGCAACCAGAACAACGCCCAACGGTCTAAGGGAAAGGAGACTTTAGCAGCTGACTACACGCGAGTACCACCGCCTAATAAGCAAGGCAAGGCACCCAATCAACAAAGAGTGCCCAAGCAGTATTCGTTTAAAGAGGAGCATGTGGATACCTTATTCCAGTTGCTTCGAAAGAACAACAAGCTGTAACTGCCTGAGATCAGGAAGCCGGATGAAGCAGAGAAAGTGGATGACCCTAATTATTGTCGTTACCATAGATTCCTTGGACATCCTACCAAAAAATGCTATGTCTTCAAAGACATCTTGCAGAATTTGGTAAATGCTAATGTACTCACCTTGAAGCCAGAACAGAAGACTGTATCCACCAATATGATAGCGGTCCAATTCGGCGACTTCCCCCGGTGGTAACTGCGAACGGCGTTGTCCCCATTCGCAAGGGAGAAATGCACTTGAAGAATGTTGACTTGCATAGTCAAAAAGACAGGGGGTTGGTACCCCTCACTACCTCAAAAGGGGAAATTATGTGGGTCCACCCTGATCTACTAAGAGATCGAGAATGGACGAACACCTCGTCCAAAAAGAAGGGAGGCAAGGCTAAGTCTTCCAACATGATTAGCCCCTCCATTACTGAAAATGATGACTACCTCAAACCTCTTACTGATTCAGAAGAGGAAAGGGTTGCCCTGGCAGCATACCTAGGAGACAACCCTGGCACTCGGTCAGGAAAAGCTTACTTGAGGGACTACAACCAGAATACTCAAGAAGCTGAAGAACAGCCTCAAGACGCTGGAGGTTCTGCATCAAAGAAGCCGGCCGATAAAGGGAAACAAAAAGAGCTCCGGTTCAACAAAAATCTCCACCAAGAATCCGGAGAGTCGAGCGCTCCTTTCCAATTCAATGTCATGGCTTAGTTGGCCAATATACCGGCCAGGATTACGCTATATGAGCTCCTAAGGTTGCCCAAAACCACCAAGGAAGCTCTAATTGAAGCGTTGAAGAATACAGAGAGCTTCATTACTCAAGTCACTCCGACCCCTGAAGCTTCCGAAGATCAACCTTGTCTGCAATGCCTACAAGCAGCGAGAAGTCTACCATGCATATCGTTCACTCAGGAAGATATGCAAGTCAAGCATGAGCATGACCGACCACTGTACTACACAGGGTATATCGGATCCTCCAAAATCAGTCATGTTCAAGTTGACCTAGGCTCAGCACTCAGCATCATGCCTTACAGGGTCATGCAGGTCTTAGGGATTCCTATGCACCGACTGCACACCACCCAGACTACTATCTTTGGGTTCAATGCAAACAGCACCCGACCTCTGGGAAAGATCAAGCTCAGATGCCAGATCGGAGATCTTAAGTCTGAAGTAGCGTGTTACATCATAGATGCGGACACGTCCTACAATCTTTTGCTAGGACGACCATGGATACATGCAAACCGTATTGTCCCATCTACTTTGCATCAAGTCATGAAGTACGCCAATAACGAAGGCAAAGTTCGAACCTTAATTGCAGAAAAATACCCCTTCCGAGGGGTGGAAAACTTCCATACCGACTCCGTCTTCTATCTGGAATCCCAGGAGAAAGAAGATGTAGACAGCGGTAACGAAGCTGACATCGAGCCAGATCCTGATGAAGATTGTCCTTGGGAATTAAACTTTGATGTAATGGGTCAGGGTGAGAGTAAGAATAATGTACCGAGTGAGGGTGAGTGGTGCATTAATGAAGATTTTATTTTAGCGTACTTGCCTGATGTCTCTTCTAAAAATAAACAAATAGAGAATAATTCTAGTGTAGGTACCAACCCATGGCACGTACTGTGCACAGAGGCATCGTTCACCTTGCCAATTCAGTCATCCTTTGCTTCAGATGAAGAAGTGGAAGACGCACAAAAGGCTTTCTTCAAAGTCCCATCCAAAAGGAAAGGGCAGAAGCCGATCTGTTTTGGTAAAGTCAAACCCGAACAACTCAAACGAGGAAGTTCAGAGGAAGATGATGGAGTTCCCCAATTCCATTACCACGAACCTAATTCTGTATACTTAATGAAACTAATGGGGTATAACTTTAATGAGAAACAAGGCTTGAACTTCGGGAAAGGAAGACGAACCCCGATCCGAATGTCTCTCACTCCTGAAGGAAAACCTCCGGATTATTATCAAAAAACCAGAAGAGGCGTGGGTTACGTTACGCCTCCCCCTGCCTCGAAAAACAAAATCAGTAATTACCTACATCACGACCATTCATCCGGAATATATTGGATTGGATTGTTAGATGTGTATTTTGGATTGGATGGTTGGATGTGTATATAGGATACAAGTATTGATTTTATTTGATTGGATGTATTCATGTGTATATCGTGAATGTAATTAAATGTACAAGTAATAGACGTTTCAAAAAATTACTGGAAAAATAACAACCTAGACGAAATTTCCATCTAGGTTGAGTCAACCTAGACGAAATTTCCATTTAGGTTACTAACCTAGACAGAATTTCCGTCTAGGTTGCTAACTAGACGGAATTTGAAGTCCGTCTAGGTTTCCGTCTACTTTGATCAACCTAAACGGAATTCTGTCTAGTTTGACTCAAACTAGACGGAATTATCCTAGACGAACTTTTCTAGATGGATTTCCGTCTAGGTTGATCAACCTAGATGGGATTCTAAGCAACCTAGACGGAATTTTTCATCTAGGTTGCTCGTTTTTCTACTAGTGAAAAGTCCTTATCGCCAATTAATGTCAAAAGAGAATGGGGTGATATGTTGAAAGATGGTTAAGAGGCAAAAAAGAGAATGATGTTATTACTTTGTTTGAAAAAAATTATAATAGTAATATAATAGGGGAGGGAGATGATAAATTGTGTAGAGTTGAGCTCGTAATAATTTTTTTTCTGTCGGTTCTTATTTTGATGGCCTGAAACATAAATTCTTTGTATGGGTTGCTGCACAGGGAAGCATCCTAATGTGTGATAATTTGAAGAAAAAATGTATAGAATTAGTTAATAGATGTGTGCTATGTGAGAAGGAGGAGGATGCACCACACAACACATTTTGCTGCATTGTACTTTTGTGAATGAAGTTTAGAATCATATCTAACATTTCCTCCTAAAGTACCGGTGGCATTTTCTTATGAAATTGAAGATTTCTCATTTAGTTGGAGGTGTTCTACTGCTAGGAAAAAGAGAAAGAAGTTACGGAATGCTAGTCCAGCTGCGACTATGTGGAGTTTGTGGTGGGTGAGAAATAGCACATTATTTAGAAATGAGAACAAATTGGTGAGGAAGAAGGCTGAGAATGCGACTACGTGACTGTCAGATTGGTGGAAGATCCATGGAGAAAAGGTGGAGCATGTATGACATCTCTCATTGATAATATGGATTTTTCGACTTAAATACTGAGGGATGTTGATTTTTATTAGTGTGAGATTTGGTTTTTAGGATTATCTTTTTTCTTTGCTTATAATGCTTGTATTTTTAGCCTATTTTGTTGTATTCATGGTAGTTTGGTATTAAATCTCAAAGGAGAGTAAAAAGAATACATATCTCACTGCATAAAAATAGCATGAATTTCAGTGAAAGAAAAGAATCTTAATCTAGCTATAAGGACATCTTACAAGTTTTTGTATTGAAAGATGTCAAAAGATCCTTCCTTCACATCAGAATTCTAGAGAGTAGTAGTTTGGTATTAAATCTCAAAGGAGAGTAAAAAGAATACATATCTCACTGCGTAAAAATAGCATGAATTTCAGTGAAAGAAAAGAATCTTAATCTATAAGGACATCTTACAATTTTTTGTATTGAAAGATGTCAAAAGATCCTTCCTTCACATCAGAATTCTAGAGTTGTGTTGAGTGTTAGGTCACATGTTTATGAGCTTACTCTCTAATCTAGTTTTGATGATTAACAAATAATTCCTAACAATGTTTGTCGAGTGGTTATTTGCTGGTTAGGTATTCAACACAAAGATCCTCTGCTGGAGGTTGGATGGGCTTGCACCTACACGATCATATCCATTGGAGGATGGAAGGAATATGGAATGAAGCTATGCACAATTCAAGTCAAAGATTCAAGATCAAGCTTCATCCGCAAACCAAGACTCATTGAAGATCATCTAGCTTGGGTATATTATTTCTAGTTTAGATCTTATACCGTGTGTGTTATACTTTAAAGCTCAATTATCACACACATACACGTTTTCATTTTATAGCTTTCAAGTTTAAATAAATTTCAAACAAATATACTTGTTTATATACATACATACACGTTTTATATTTATCATTTTTATTTTTTGAAAATAATATGTTTAGACACATAAATATGAAACAAATGAATACAAACTATATACACTCATATTCGTTTTATGTTTATATGTGCTTGATATAATTTCATTGAGATCAAGATTTGAAATCATGTTTATTGTTTTGAAAGACTGCAAAATATTATGTTTGAAGATTATAGACTTGAAAATATTTGTTTATATCTTTTATAAAGTCTATTAATCCATTTAAAAGAAGTTTGAAACTTGTTTGAAATTATTTTGTCAAAATCATATATTTTTGAGATTTCGCATTTTGACCAATATTTTAAAATAATGAATTTTCATAATTGGAAAGTGCAATTTGAAAAATTCTTTTTTTAACATGCGCATTTTCATGTTTATATACGTTTCCCAAGGTTTTAAATTTTTTGGAATTTATGTGATATTTTTAAATGATGTTTCAAACTCAAAAATCTGCATTTCAAAAGTCTAGAAATCCATATATCTGTTTTCGGTCAACCGCACAAGGTCCTCCTGTCGACCGACCAGAACACATATTTTAGCTAATTTTTCTCAGGGTGTTTTAGTCGACCAACAATGTGGGTTCGTTCGACTGATGCTTACCCTTCTGTCGACCGACCAGTGTCATCCGGTCGACCGAGCAGGTAGCCATTGGCATAATAGCTAGTTTTCTAGATTTTGTTATTTTGTGATATTTTCTTGGTTTTTGGGTCTTTTCTTGATCATATATACCTCATACCCTTTAACTTCTGAACTAATAAAGAAAATTTCAAAACAAGTTTACAAAGGGGTTTAAGTTTGTTTAAGAGTTTTTAAGCGATTTCAAGTTTGTTTTTATGAAGAAACTTTCACAAGAGGAAAATATTGATTCCTTCATGTTTGAGCTTCAATTCCATGTCTCTCTCACTCATGTTATTTCAGAAAAATTTTCTCTAAACTCAATTCTAGCTTTACATATTTATTTTTTGATTATCAATTTTATTTAAGTTAGATTTTATATTGAGTTTAGTTTTCATTATTGTTCATATTGTTTTCATACAAACTCATATTTGAGCTTGAGTATTTTTACATATAATACATTTGGGTTGTGAGTGTGATTGAGTGAGCTTTATTTCGTTCTCAAATTGTATTGGAGAACAAATTATTTTATTTGTACTTAATTGTTAAGAGTTCACTTTGTAATACACAAGTACACTTAGAGGAGTGTGTGGTGAGAGACGGTGTCGATTTCAAGAGGAGTGACGTTGATAGTAAAGCCTAGAGAGAGGTTGTAAATCCAAGCACTTGAGGAAGACGACATGGACTAGGCCAACACTTGGAGGGTGTGTTGTGTGATTGCATTATGAGTGTTGTAAATGTTTGTCGGTGAGCGTTGAAAACTGATTGTGTAGTATCTTTTGAGATAGTGGAGTTGTCCTCGTGAGTGGGGAGTGGAGACGTAGGTCGAGAGTGACCAAACTCCATGATCACATTGTGTGTTTGCGATTGTCATTTGTGCACTATCTTATTTGAATCTTGTGTTTATGTTTATTTCGCCCTTGTTTAATTACATATCATTGCTCATAACTTGTTAAATATCATACTTGCTAGGATAAAATTGTTAATAAGTTTTAAATTGGTATTAATATCGGATTAGATTAGCATATACCCTATTCAACCCCCCCCCCTCTCGTGGGTAATTTCATTTAGCACTCGTATTACAAGTCAAAATGTAGACTTCAATAGACAACAATATCTTTTTTTATTATCTTAGATCGCCATATATAATAGGTATTGAATCTTAATTATTCTAATATCACACCTATTATACCCTAAAAATTAACCAAACCTGATGAGAGTGGCCACATAACCGGCCAACTCTCTAAGCATCTGTAAGAACAACACAGGTGATAAGCCAGTCGAAGCACCTCGCGATCCAAATACGAGACGAGAGATGTACCCGAGCCAGATTCTACTAGATGATTAACTCAAAGATGAAGGCGTTCTCCACTCGGACCCAACGTAGCAAGTCTTGAGTAGTGAAACAAACCTGACAGGTTTTCATCAAAAGTCACGCTGCATTTAACAAATGTGTAGTCAGCGACCACACTTCACCGTCCTGTCACTATCAACAATTAATGTGCCATCAACTTTAATGACCTTATGAACCAGAACCTTCAAAGCTCCTTGGACACATCATTACACCAACAATCCCATCATTGTACAAAGGTGACCTAACTAATTGATTATCGGCAAGTGTAAAGTGGGGTCTGAACCAGAACCGCAACATTCGACCAAACTTATCGGCGTGCCCCTGTAAACCCTCTATAAATAATGGTGATTTCTATTAACTCGAGGTATGTAATTTTACACACAATAAGTTAACAAGACTATACTCTATTTTCTCTTTAGACTATCTAGAAACAGTCATTAACTTGAGCGTTAGAGGACACGCTAGAGGAAACAACATTCAGTGCCTCTGACCTCTATAATTTGTGTAGCGAAAAATAGATTAAAATCCTCAACTGAAGATTAACCATCAAATGTGATGAAGGGATCCAGAAATCAAGTTTAACCTCCCCCAAATAACATATCAAATTTTGGATGTAAATAGTTTGGCACCCAACGTGGGGACTCTTCTTCACCATATAAGGAATAGTTGGCCTTGAATTCCAGATTATGCAACGCACATGCTAGGTGATCATATGAGCCTTTTCTTGCTAGCAACACATGCTAGTGGACAAAAATAGGTTCAAGGAGACCATATGAGTCTTTTCTTGCCAACCCGATGGGAACTTTTGGAGCAACGCACAGAGCTTCCATAGGAGAGATCCCCTAGCGCATGGAGTAGGAGCAGTCATCCTGACGAAAGTTATCAGGCCTACATGGTGATAGCCAACTCCCCACCACAAAAATGCGAAACAAAAAGCTTAAAGATAAGCTCTATCATTTCGAAAAAGATGTAGAACAATTTGGCAAGTACTCCTAACACATTGTAAATATAAAATCACTTTAGAAGTAAAAAATGCTTGGCCTTATTTATTGATCTGTATGTAGGCTTTTTGCCATTCGATCTTCATGAACTCAACAACGAAGATCAAAGCCCTTGGTGTCCTTTTAGAATAGAACCAAGGCATATACCAAGCCCTTGGTGTCATTCTCATAAGTAAATCTAAGGCACGAGGCTTTCAATCTATTTCTTCATTGACTCGACAATGAAGATGAAAGCCCTTGGTGTCTTTTCATAGTAAAACCAAGGCTTATACCAAGTCCTTTGTATCATTCTCACGAGTAAAACTAAGGCACGAGGCTTTCACCGTTTGATCTTCATCAACTCAGCAATGAAGACCAAAGCCCTTTGTGACTTTTTAGAGTAAAACCAACCACATATCAAGCCCTTGGTATTGTTCTTACGAGTAAAACCAAGTCACGAGTCTTTCACTTTTCAATCTTCATCAACTTGAAAATGAATACCAAATCCCTTGGTGTCCTTTTAGAGTAAAATCATGGCAAGTACTAAGCCCTTAATATCATTCTCACGAGTAAAACTAAGAAATGAGTCTTTTGTTGTTCGATCTTTATCGACTCGGCAATGAAGACCAAGCCTATGATATCCTTTTAGAGTAAAATAAAGGCACATATGAAGCCCATGGTATTATTCTCATGAATAAAACCAAGACACAAAGCTTTCACTATTTTACCCTCATCAACTCGGTAATGAAGACCAAATCTTTTAGTGTCTTTTCAAAGTAAAACTAAGGCACAAAGCAAGCCCTTGGTACCGTTATCATGACAAAACCAAGTCACGAAGCTCTTAGCGCTCAAACTTCATCGACTCTATTAAGAAGACCTAAGCCCTTGGTATCATTTCACTAGTAAGGCACGAATAGAAGACATTGCGGCTAGGCCCTCACCAAAGCCTCTAACAAAACCATAGGTATATGACACCAAGGCACCACTATGTGCCCAAAAAGGCGAGAATGTTAACCACTCGGTCCTCACCGACTTACTCAAAAATCAAAAGCACAAACGTGAAAAAATTCATAAACTATGTAGAAAAGGATGAGTAAATAAAAAGAATGTATTTATCATTCATTTAGAAAAATATTACATTACTCTCTTACAAAGACTCAACAAAAAATTTAAAAAATGTATACATCACATTCTCCTTAGGAAGTAATATCCGAAGCATGAACCAGAGGCAAATCTGAACCAGGAGCATCCAAAGGAGGGGAGTCGGGACTCTCAGATGAGGAGGAAGGATCAATGTTATCATCAAGGCTTTCGCCAGCATCTTCGTTGGCAGCCTTCTCATCTCCCCCTTCGTCGATGACCATCTCGTCCTCCTACACTATTTCTAGCCTGCCTTACACCTCAAGTGTCTTGAGGACATCGAGGTAGTTAACTACTCGGGAGGATTATTGGAAGTGATCATCCTCACCAGAAGCTTGGGAGGAAGCTCACCCCTCAAGAAGTCAAACCCTGCCTTACATACAGGTATCACTTTGACCTTCCCTAGGTAACTACCGTTGTATTTCTCAATTATAGTGGTCTCAGAGGCTTTCAACTCTAGATGAGCTATCCGAGCCTCGAGCTCTTGAACCTGGGCATGGAGAGAGTTATGCTATAGCTCAGCCTCAGTAGTTGCTCGAACACATTTCTAGCAAAGACTCTCCTGAAGAGCCACCTCCTCATTTAGTCTAGATTGCAACTCTTCTGACTTGGTTTGACCAGCATGATCCCTATCGAAGGCATCTTCCTTCTTTCTTTTCTCAGCTAGGACTCCCGACTCAAGATACACTAATCTCTCATTGGTAAGTCCCATGCTGTGCTGAGCATGGTCGATATCCTTGTTGAGGCTCTTCACCTCCTCCTAGGCTTGCACTAGCTGAGCTACGTGACATGGAGCATCGGCCATAGCCACCTTCAGCTTCTCATCCTTACGGGCCAGCTCTCATTCCATCATGGTCTGGCCCTCTTGAGCTCATCAAGCTCACTACCTTTAGTAGTAGCCACCAGCTCGGCCACTTCGCCAGCTTCCTTCACTACCTCCATCTTGGCTCTGAGCTTGAAAAAGAGTTCCTAATAAATTCAAGTTGTTAAAATGACTCAAACTCCAATAAAGCCCCTAGGGGAAATATCTTCGAAGAGCGTAGTGAATACTAGTGTTGAGAATCTCACATAGCAAGGCTTCACCATCAGGAAGGAGGAACTGCTCCACGACCTTATCCTAATTGACTCGGGACTCCAGAATAGACTCCCTAGCATCAATTTTCTGCTCAGGGATGAAGGAGTGCTCCTCCGACTCCCCCTCATAACGAGGATGAGACTTGAGGCCCATTAGAATGGTTTGCATCCCCTCCTAACTACGAGGATGGAGATCACTGATATGATGGAGAAAGGGCAACTCATCCTAGCCCTCGTGGATAGCTACTGAGAGACCCAAGACCCCGGAGCAGACCGCTCGTACACCTCAGCAACTGGATCCCCAATGGCTGACTCCTTTCTAGGTCTCTTGGATGACTCGAGCCCCTTTTCTAATCTAATCGACACCTCTTTAGCTCTAACCTTAGCTATGGCCTCCTCATCTGTCCTCTCCCTAGCAGGATGTAAAACCCCAAAAAATTAAAAAAATATTTTAAATGATAAGAAATGAGTTTTATTATGGTTGGTGATCATTCTGGGATGAATGGATTAGATTGACATCAATTTGAGATCGATTTATAGTTTTAGCCACAGTATCGCGAGTCTACTAAAAACTGTCACTATTTTATTTTTTATAATTTTTTGTTAATCAGATGGGCACAAGGGTTGTGCTATTGATATTAGAATGTCAAAACTATGATGTGGGTCAAGTTTCATTACGTTTTGACGATATATATATATATAAACACTAATTTCTCTCTCTTTCCTACTTCTCTTTCACGTTAAGCAGCCATCTTCTCCCCTCTAAACCCTAAAAATTTTCTTTCATTTTTTGAAGAAACTTTGTGAAGCAAAGATCTAGAGGAGGGTGAGATCTACAACTTTTGTAAAGGAGGATCGAGTTTCTCTCGCGTTTGAGAGATTAAAACCTCTTCTAAAGGTAATTTCATCTTCTCCAAACTCATCCCCCCTTTTTCTTTCATTTCGATGGATTAACCTCTAAATTGATGAATGGAACTTTAGATCCAATCATTAAAATGCAAGATTTAAAACATGATTCACACCCCATGTCATTTTTTGATAAATTTTTGCGAAAATCAATTAATTTTAGAAAACTTGCAATTTTTGTTTCATAGTTCGGGTCGGTTGAATGACCCTATTGATTAGTCGACTGATCAGCTATGGTTAATTATCAATTTTGCTTCAGCATTCTGGTCGATCAACTGACCCCATTGATCAATCAACCGATCTACTCTCAGGATTTTTTGATCCTCGCTTGTTAGTTGACTGATAGACTATTAGTCGACCGATTGAGACATGTTATTTGTGAGTGCTCACTGTTCAGTCGACTGATGGGATATCAGTCAACTGATCGAGTGTTAGTCGACTAATTCCTAAGGGCCAGTCGACTGATTAAGTGTTTTTTTTGCACGGGTTGACCTTCCACACATGTTTGGTCATGGACACGAAGTATGGGCCCGCAAGTCGTTACACATGCGTAGCCATGGGGGTGCATGCGTTAGGTTTGGGCATGAACAGACCCTCGGGAGTACGTGGCCCATGTGTTGAGTTTGTCGTGACAGGGGATGACCACTATCAAAATGCATATGTCAGCGTCATGTGTCTGCATGGATGGCTGAGATAGGTAGTGAGCCGCAAGATATTACGGTGAGTCGCGAGATATTGCGAGCACCTATACTCCCCTTCATACGTCTGCATAAATGTCTGAGTTAAGTTATGAGCCACATGATATTACGATGAGCCACATAATACTATGAGCATCGAGACTCCACATCTCTTTTGTTTACATTGTGTTTCGGATTAGGCTGATATTCCTATACTCGGCTTAGTGTCTGAGTTAGGTAGTGTAGGCGTCAAAAATTACCTATAGGTTCCCGCATACTGCTCGAGATGGAGAAAAGATGATGAACATTATTATCCAAGTCAAAGAGGATTATCTGAAACCATAGCAAAGCTAACAAGTGTATGAAGTGAGTTGGCAAAGCATACGAGTCAATGAGATGGCAAATAACAATGAAACGACTCGACCGGGAGTTATGTTTTACCCACAAAGAGCGAAACACCACTCATGTCTTGCTCACTCCATGTGTATTTTGCCCAAGAGAGATTGTAGATCTCTTTTCTAGATTTCCAATGCATTTTTAATCACTTTATTCAAAGATCGGACGGGAGAGTTAGAAGCAAAACAACGAAAATACGCCAATGGCGTCTCGCCCAAAGACAACAGTGGTGTCTCACCCAATGGGCGAGACACCATTGGTGTCTCAGCCTATGGTCGAGTCACCATTGTTGTCTTAGCCAGTGGACAAGGATAATGCTCGAGACACCAATCATGTCTTGACCTAAGGGCGAGACACCAGCGGTGTCTCTCACCCAGTAAAGTTATTTTTGCCCGTTTTTTGATAAGATTTTATCCTATAACCTCCCCAACTGATTTGAGGTTGAAAGTGGTAAAGTGGTTATAATTCAAGATGAGATCAAATCATCCATTCTTATCTAAAAACAGAGCTTCTGAAGCCTATAAATACAGCCCTAGGGCCCATATGCATGAGAAATCAGGAATTTTGACCTATCGGCGAAGCCTTTTCATTTTGAACAGTAGAGGAGCATGAATTTTAGAGAGGAGGAAGAGAGATCTATGAGGTTTTAAGCATAAAGAGGAGGAGTTCAGCAGATCGACAACCCTTCAACACCCGTTATCTGCTTTCCTTGAGATCAAACTTTGATTTGATCTCGAGAAGAGTGTCTGCCTCACCTTATTGAGTCATTCACTTTAAATTTTTATTTCCTTTGCAAGACAACGAAATCAACCGGATCTAATCTGCGGTGGTCCATGGATAAATCCCAACACAGGTAAAGACCCCATGCAAGCAGCGTGTGATAAACGTATATTTGCGTTGAAATATTAGAGGAGCACAAATTTTGAACAGTAGAGGAGCACGAATTTTAGAGAGGAGGAAGAGAGGTCTACGAGTTTTTTACCATAAAGAGGAGGAGTTCGGCAGATCTGTAACCTTTCAACACCTGTTATCTGCTTCCCTTGAGATCAAACTTTGATTTGATCTCAAGAAGAGTGTTTGCCTCACCTTGCTGAGTCATTCACTTCAATTTCTTATTTCCTTTACAAGACAATAAAATCAATCGAATCTAATCCGCGATGGTCCATGGATAAACCCCGACACAGGCAAAGATCTCATGCAAGCAGCGGGTGATAAACGACTATTTACATTAAAAGTTGGTTTATTTGTTGAATCTATTATAATTGTTTATCAATTATAATGAATTCAAAAGAGTTAATATTTTTATAAGACTACTCGCTTACACAAATAAATAAAAATCACAACTCTCTTTAAACACATGCAGAGGATGTTTATCACCCGCTGCTTGCATGGGATCTTTGCCTGTGTCGGGGATACGTTAGTCCGTGGACCATCACAGATCAGATTCGATTGATAGAACAAAAATTCAATGCTCTTGCTACACAAAGGAAACAATCACAGAAGTGATATTCTCGACCAAGCGAGATTACGACTCTTCTCGAGATCAAAACTAAGTTTGATCCGGAGGAAAGGGGAAACGAGCCTCAGATCCTTCGAATAGCTCCCTCTTTATGCTAAACTTCACCAAGATCTGCTAGCCCTCCTCTAAAATTCATGGATCACTCTTCAATTTGACAGTACCTCACCTAGATTTCAGATCCCCTGCGTATAGGACCCTAGGCTTGTATTTATAGGCTTCAGTTACGGTGTTTTAGGATAGGAATTGATGATTTGATCTTATCCTCAGTTAATACTTGCTTAACCATGTTTAGAGATGATATCAAATAGTTGGGGAGGCTCTGGAATGAAAGAATGCAGAAAAACTATTGAAAAACGTGTTTTCAACACTTCTGGGCGCGATCCACCCAACAGTGGCTCAAAACAGTATGAGCCACCAAGGCCGAGCCACCTTATGGTGGCTCGGTTTTGGCCGAGCCACCTTATAGTGGCTCAACCTTGGCCGAGCCACTTCGAGGTGGGTCAACCTTGGCTGAGTTGTTTCGAAGCGACTCGGCCACTAGGGGCTTTTTCGATTTGGTCCTATTTTTTTGTTTTGCGCATTTTGTCGTTCTGTTGACTCGTACACTTCACCGATTTGCTTCATGCATTTTGTTAACTTGGAGGTGGATGGTGAGTGCACGAGCCACTTGGTGGTGGTCGGCTAGCACGCAGGCCAATTGGAGGTGGCTGACGAGTG
>NC_033801.1:110526665-110545651 GCF_001876935.1 Asparagus officinalis
GGGGAGCCACTTGGAGGTGGCCGGTGAGTGCGTAGGCTACTTGGAGGTGGCCGGTGAATGTGCATTCCCTTGCTTTGCCGTTCTGGTGGCTTGTTGCTACGTCATCAATGGTGGGACCACTTTGTTGTTTTGACTGTTTGTCGCCACATCGTCTGATGGTTCGTCGCCCGACGACTCGTCGTCTCGAGTTGTGTTCGGGGACCTATAGGTAATTTTTGACGCTTACAGATACCCTATCCAAAGTGTTTCAGTCTCATTCTTTTATAGAGGAGCCTATAATACTTTGGATATGATACACCCAACCTTCAATTCGTCGACTTTTTTAGCTTTCAGTCTATTTAATATTTTATCAAATAGCTAAAATTCTTCCGGTGTAGCATTTATCGTCTGACCGTGTCGAAATCTTGAACTGAGACTGGTGTGTTGATATCTGAATTAGCTCATGTCATTGAATCAACGTTGAACTGATCATCTTCGTCGAGAGTTTATATCTGAATCGCGGTTGAGATCCTTGGGGATTATCCTTTGACCTGGAATTGATCCGAGCCTTGTTTTGGCGAAGCCATCGACGTATTGACCGACATTGACCTCCATTGCACACATTGACTAGCATCAATTTGTGCTGAATGGCATTTGCCTCATGTTGACCGACGTTGACTCTCACCATCATGCGTTGACCAGTGTGAACACAGTTTATACTCATACGTTTACTGGAGTCTACACAGTTTAAGCTCTTAAGATGTAGGAGCGGGGAGGACCAGTTTATACTCATATACTCCTAAGAGTTCAAGTCACAAGATCGATTGGTGAAGTTGGTACGTCAGTGACTTTTGAACCTTATTACGATTACTCATTCTATTTAGAATAAATAACTATAATACTTATAGGGTTTTTGGCAAACCCTCAGCCATAAACGGGTTTCACGAGCCTTTACCAACTACCGTTTGAGTCGGGCTAGCATGCAGATTGTTTATGTCCGTTCTGCAGGTGACGTTATGCTAAAAGAATAAACTCTATTAGACTTGATACTATGATACTGAATGCATATACTTTGTCATTTGTCATGTGAATAGACTACTCGGTAACACGTATTAGGTGCAGACTTTAGGATTTTTGAAAAACCCTTAGCTATCAACGAATTTGATATGCCTTTATCGATTACTATTTGAATCGGGCTTGCATATGAATTATCTAAATCCATTTCACATGTCATGTTGTGCTATGAGAATGAACTCTCTTAGACTTGATGATATGATATTGAATACATAGGCTTCGTCCTTTTTTACAGGGAAAGACTAACCGGAAATACGTATTAGGCATAGACTTATCTGTATTCAAGGATTGAGATAACATCTCCCAAACGTGAATCCCGACGTTCTTTTCATGGAGAAAGGCTAATCGGCAACGCGTGTTAGACATAGACTTATCTTTACTTAGGACTCGAGATAAAATTCATCATGCGCGTAAGGCACGGATTTTAGCGTTATTAATAACGGCCTGTCACGATGTTGAATACGTGGGCTTTTGTCTTTTTTATGGTAAAAGACTAACCGCTAATGCGTGTTAGGCGCTGACTTATCCCTACTTAGGATTCTGTATAAAATTTCTCGTACGTGTAAGGCATATATTTTGGTGTTATTAATAATAGTCTACCATGATATTGAATACATGGGCTAGTGTCCTTCATGCGGTGAAAGACTAACCAGCAATGCGTGTTAGGCACTGACTTATCCCTACTTAGGATTCAGAATAAAATTCCTCATGCGTAAAACGCATGGATTTTTTCACTACGATGTTGAATACGTAGACTTGGCCATTTTCGCGGGAACAGACTACCCTGCAGCATGTGTTAGATGCAGATTTATCTCTATTTAGGGATCAAGATAAAGTCCCACATGCGCGTAAGGCAAGGATTTTAGTGTTGGAAGGTGGTGTATTTTCTTGGGGTAAAAATGAACCCGATGCTGGAGAGAAAAAATTTTATATTCTATCACTAGATGCAAAAGAAACTCAAAGTGAGATCTCCACTTTAAAAATCTAAAAAGATTCGGATAACCATAATTGTCAGAAGGTCTGATTACCTAATCTGAAGGTAGATTTCTAGTTTATCGAGTGGGAATTCCAGTCTTGGCCCTAACTATAGGTTTGAGACGACCCTAACTGTAGAAAGGTTTGATCGCTCGGTTTGAAAGTGGACCTCTCGTTTATGAAAAGAATTAAGAGGGGGTTTTGGCTTTGGTCCTAACTATATGAAGGTTTGACCAAGAAACAGTGGGAGTGAAGATACGAATAACTCTGGGAATGTTGACTCATACAAATCACTCAGTGGGGTTTCTAGTGTCAAGTGGCTAGGACTTAACACGAAGGGGTTTGATGATTTCTATGGATCGACAATTAGAATTTTTGAATACCATGTTGGGACTTTAACATTGGAAATATTAAGTGCACAAACACAGTTGGTGTTTGAATGGACTCAGCCGAAAGAATTTTGATGGACCTACTGTCAGTGAATTTGATTAGTGAGGGACTTTGTTATGGAGGACTATAAATCATTAAGCACTCCACAGTTACATCGTGAGAGTTTCGTGAGGAAAGATTGACCGAATGAGGTCATTAAATATCATCTTAGGACTGTTAATTATATAGTGAGAGTTTTGTGAGGGAAGATTGACCAAATGGAACCATTGAATCTCGCCTCAACGAAAGAGTGCTCAGAAAGTCACCATGGGAGGGTTTTAAATATCATCTTAACAAATGAATAACTTGCCACCATAAGAGGTTCTTAATCACATTTTAATTATAATTAAGTATAAATTATTCAGACGACTGGTCTTCATCTTGAATAATAAATAGGTTTTGGGTTATCCTTAAGAATACCATGTGTAGTATTTTCCAGGAACTTCCCATTAGAATGTATTGAGGTATTCCACCCCCAGCTCTTTGGTGAACCTGAATCTAATTGTATTTGGCCACATTGTCGGGTTATCCTTAAGAATATTAAGAGTAATATTCTCCGGGAACTTCTCGTTGTTGGAAATAAGGGTAGCAGTTTAACCTCGTATACTTATCAGAGGAATGGGAGAAGCAGTTTAACCTCTTATACTCATCGGAGGAATGGGTTCTCATTTGGCTTATTTTGGCGTTATGATGCTGGCGTCAACCAAGGCTTGAATGTTGTTCTTGAGAGTGAAGCACGCCTTGGTAGGATGAAGGATCCTCCTGTGGTACTCATAGTACTTTAGATCGGAAGTATTGTTAGCTTCCTCCTAATTCGTAATAGGTGGCATCTTGATTTTATTATTTTCAAGAAGGCATTTGAAGATAGCTGGAACCTCTTCATCCTTGAAGGAGTACTCTTTTTAGAGTCTCTGAACTAGAGTCCTTCGCTGCTTCTGAGGTTGCTGTTGGAACATCTGATTAGCGTCAACAGTTGCTGTAGGTGCCTTTCCCTTACCACGAGAAGAAAAATTCGAGTCCGAGGGGTTAGTCGTCGGTTGGCCTCTTTTAATATTTTTTTTCTTTTGAGAAAGCGTTTGGCCTATTCCCCATGCAATTTTAGTTCTTTCCATGTTGTGGATGGTACGACCCCAGGGCTTCTAGCACATTAATGGAGAGATTGTTGTGGCATGTTTGTAAGATGAATTCCTCAGTGATAGGATCCCTATAATTCATTGCCTAGTTGTGGAAGCATTTAACAAAGCTATCAACTGACTCCTCGTCCTTTTACTTCTCGTCCAAAAGGGCTTCGATCGACACTTTGGTGCCATCGTCGAAGAAGTTGTTAAGGAATGAGCTTTCCATGTCATTCTAGCTAGTGATACTTCCTCGCTTGATATGGTGGTACCAATAAAAGGCCGCCCCATGAAGGGTGCTAATGAATGTTCGGACCATCAAGGGTTCGTTGCTAGAGATCACACCCAGGTGGGACTTGAAGTAAATCAGGTGTTGAGTGGGTAAACCTTTTCCATCGAACGACGTGAAGTTAATTAGATTGAACTTCGCCGGATATGGGATTGACTTCCACTCCCTTGGGTAGGGACATGGGATACCAGTCTTCTTTACCTCTTGAGCGGACATCAATACGTTGATCTTTCTCTCCAGGTCTTTCACTTTCTCGTCCTTGCCCGTATTTTTCTTCGGGCAATTTTGGGGAGGAACAACTGGATAACCTCCAGCGTTGTCATCATTGGTAGGACCATCCCCAGCATTTTGGTCAACAGGGGGGGATCAGTGTTGAGATTTTCATCCATGTTCGAATCTTTATCTACTTGATTGGTAGCATTGCGATGGCTAGATTCATTAATTTGATTTGATAAGGCTTGAATATGCTAATCATGCAATTCCCTTGTCCGTTGCATAGTCATTTCCATTTTAAATTTAAAATTATCTTTTTTCTTGGCCAAAGCATCTTCGAGGATTTTGGCCATTTGTTTAGCGTTGATCTTGAACGCCTCAAGAGATTGTCCTGTGTTGGAGACTGTATTGTCAGAAGCAACCGCGGAGTTAGCGTCTGACATTTCATCCTCCGAGGAGTGTCCTCTATCCGATCTAGGTCGTCTAGTTCTTGACTGTAACCAAACGATGCGCTGAGATGCCTCCGAGAAAGAGTCAGTGCTGTAACGCCTTGTCGATTTTCTTTTATCGGCTACATTAATGTTAACTTATGGAAGCTCGTCATCATGATCGACAGATTTTTTCTTCTATAAGCATCTTTGTTTAGATTTGGACACTTTGGTGGAGATTCTTTTGAATACCGAGACCCTCTGTGTAGCGGTCTTGGGTAGCTATACCCTGATAATACTGCCTTGATTCACCTCTCACAAGGACAATGAGAGTCCGATTCTAGGATATTTCTCTTTTGAGATTTCTTTGTATCCCCAGCCCAATAATATAACTCATCGGTGTTGTGGCCGGAGTAACCTATCAATGGTTGGTTAGAATCCTCAGGTTTGATGTTATCGTTTAACAGTGACGTCTTCTTCTGAGGATGTGAGGCCTTATTAGCATTCTCGGGAGTCACACGTTTGGCATCATACCTACGAGAATGTGAGACCTCAAAGGGCTATTGGACTTTGACACATAACCCCAAGCGGGCGGTTATCAGAATTTTCCCTTCATGGGATGGCTTTGAATTGAAGGGAGTGTGTGTATGACCCCTAGCTTGAATAGCCACTCAGGATTCATTCATCGGACCTAAGCATTCTTTGATCAGAAGTTTGCCTCGATCCCCGTGCAAAGGACCAAGGCAATCTATGATCTTCGTATTGAATCGGGAAAGATCCACTCTGCCATGGGACTTCACCAAAGGTACTGGATCAACTTGAACCAGAACGGAAGCAGATAGGGACTCAGAAATGGCCACGGGAGGCGAGGCAAGTGCCAGCCAGGCTAAATTGGCTCGGCCGAGCCACCCCTTACTGGCTCAGCCTTGGCCGAGCTACCATTGGTTGGCCTGACCCTGACAGAGCCACGCTTGGTTGGCTCGTAATTTTCAGGTGTCTCGGTGCTTGTCCGAGTCGCTGTTTTGGATTTCGGCCTCCATTCTTAGTGTGGTTTTGGTGGTTTCATGGCCACCTTGTCCTCCTTCGTGTCTTGTGCCTTTCATGCTAAGGCATGTGCGCGACGCTTTTGGATGCGCTCCTTGAGAGTTGAGCAAGTCCATATGATACGTACCCATTCACTAGCTGACGACATAGAGGAGGGGCCATTTGCTCGCTGTTGAGGTGCTTGGCGCTCTCTGAACTTCAGATCCGCATAATAATGGATCCTGTCAACCTGGTCTAAGGCCTTGGCAAGCTGACGTACGAGGTGTCCGCATAATAATGGATCCCATCAAATCTACCCGAAGCTTCCATGAGGAACCTTTAAAGCATTCACAATGGTAGTCATATCAGCTCTAATAGCTGGTCCTACAACCAACACTTCCCTATGGTTAAATAATTAACTAGCGAGATGTAAGGGTAAGATTCGTACCTGCAGATGAACCAGTATCAATGGTTGGTCCTGTAGCCTCTATACTTAGGCCTACCACATGTTATAACGTCGGTGGAGCTTAAAGTCAATACCGGTTAACGCGTTGCAAATGAAAGTCAACTCTGGTTTACACGTTGTAAATGAGAGTCAATGCCGGTCAACGTAATATAACAAAAGTCAACGCCGGATAACGCATTACAACGAAGGTCTACGCCGGTCAACGCATTGATGATTTTCATCAAAATAACGCTTAGGGTGAGATTCCAGGTCAAAAGGAGAATCCCGGGGAGTTCAATTGTGATTCCTAACGAAGAGGATTAGTTCAACGTCGATTCAACAACACGAGCTAAATTTAAAAATTAACACACTAACTTTAGTTCAAGATTTCGACAACGGTAAGATGATAAATGATGCGGCATAATTATATACCAAAATTGCAAGTGCATAATTTATCAAGTTATAGTATAAAAATATCGATCCCATGAGGAAGGTGATTTTAAGAGATTATTAGAAATGGTTCTTATGTTTTGTGCATGACAATTAGGAATAAAGAATAAGTGTGATTTTGTTGAGTGATTGTTATGAATATATGCAAAAGAGAATAAATTAAATTTTAGAGGAGAGAAGGAAGAATTAAAGAATAAATGAAATCACAAGGCAAGAAATATGAATTAATAAAATCAAGAAATAAAACCAAAAATAAAAAGAAAATTTAAGAAAGTTAAGATGAAGGATTCAAAAGAGGTAAGAAATCTAGAATATAATCCACTAACCAATTTCAATTAAAAAATATAAACCATTCTCTTTTTATCATATTTCAACTTAGATTTATTAAGCATAGATTATCAAACCATTTAAGGAAAGTGTAACCTATCAAATTATCATCTAAGTCAAAATTACTATTCATGATAAGAACAACAACATGATAATAATCCTAGAATTCATAAGCATAACCTATCAAACCATTTAAGATAAGCATAGATTATCAAATTCTTCTTCTACCGATTAGTTCTCTAGTTGATTATCCTAAACATGAACATTTTAAGTGCAAAAGAATAATTCATACAATATAAAGGAAATTAGACTAGTTTCATATAATTCTAAACTTCCTACAAGAATTAAATTCACATCTTTAAGAAATAAAAACAAGAAAAAGAACTAATTAAAAAAATAAAAAGAAAAGAAAAATCTAAACTATGAACAAGAAATAAATCTAACTACAAAGAAAATAAAAATCTAAACTACAAAATAAATTGCAGAAATTAAATGCAAGAAAAATAAATCTACTCTACAAATTAAAGTGCAAAAAGAAATAAAAAAAAAGACAAGAAAATAAATCTACACTACAAGCATGAATTTAAATCTAACTAATAAGCAATAATAAAGAAATTACTAAAAAGAAATAAAAGAGAAAAGAAATGCAAACCTTCAAATTGCTCTTCATCTCCATCCTCATCATTCAACAAAGAGGAGAAAGAACAAATTTAAAGAGGAAAAAATTATTTTTATTAATTGCAACTAAAGTTACAATTTTTGGAAGGCCTTCTCAATTAAGAGTAGCCCTCCTCTCCAAAAGGAGTTTACAAAATTTTCACACCTCTAACCCCTCACTCTCTACCCCTATTTATAGTAATCTTCAATGAATATGAGCCATTGGATTTGTCTTGAGCCCCAAGCAACAATCTCCACCTTTGATTTATTTGATTTTCAAAAGAAAAATAGTTGCCCAAGTTGGGTTTCTAACCGGGCTATGGCTTGTGTGTTCGAGTTGAGCACTTGGCCGGTGGTTTGCATGAATGAATTTAGAGTGGTGGATGATTGGGTCAACATGTTGGTAGTTTGTGTAGAAGCTTTGATCATAGCTTCTAAACCCTTTTCTAAGACACTCAAACGTTTGTCATGATCGGAATTTGATTGATTTGTAGGCTGGTGAGGATGAGGATGTTGGTTTGGAAAAGGTGGGTTAGAAAAATTGTTCGGTGCGTTGAATGGGACAGTGTTTCCCCTAGGGAATTGTTGGTTTGACGCGGGAATAAAGTTTTGGTTTCCATGAGAATTTCCTTGGTTCCAAGCAAAATTGGGATGATTTCTCCAACCTGGATTGTAGGTTGGAGAAAATGGATCATTTCTAGGGCGCTGGAATGCAGCGTTCATCTGTTCTAAAGCATGGTTGTTTCCTAGAAGAGGACATTCCTCTGAAACGTGGGTAGGAGACTGACAGTTATGACATCCCGGGGCAGAAATATGATTGATTTGAGCCGGAGCTCGTTCCTTAACTTCTAAGGCTTCTAACCTCCGCAGAATCGTCGCCATCTTCGCTTCAGATGCAATGTTTGACTCCAGGGAAAGACCACTAGACTTAGATTGGGAAACAGATGAAACCCTGTCATCACAGTTTTCCCACTGCATTGTTTTCTCGGATAGACTCTCTAGGAATTCCCAAGCTTCATCGGCGTTTTTTCTCATAAAATCTCCCTGACACATCGATTCTAAAGATGTTTTTGAAGAATAGTCCAATCCTTCATATATGACTTGGCACAATCGCCATTTTTCTAGACCGTGATGAGGACATTGGATTAAAAGATCTTTAAATCGGTCAAAGTATTTCCAGAATGGCTCTCCCGGGACAATTTTGAAATTCTGAATGCTGTTCCTAAGCTTTACCGTTTTGTGAATAGGGAAAAATTTCTTGAGAAAAACGGTGACAAATTCCTCCCAAGTTGAGATGGAATTTATCGGTAAGCTGTACAGCCATTTTTTAGCTTTGTCCTTTAGAGCAAATGGAATAAATCTAAGCTTAATCGCATCTTCGGTTAATTCTCTCATTTTTATCATAATACATACTTCCTCAAATTCCGAGATAAATATATATGCATCTTCTGTTTCATTACCTAGGAATTTGGGAAGCATGTTAATGAAATGCGGTCTAAGCTCGAAATTTGCTCCATTTACTTCGGGGAGTCTTATGCAAGATGGAATTGCATTTCTGGTGGGGTAACACATATCCTGAAGAACTGGTTGATTTGCCATTTTTTGGATTGGTTCAACACGGATTAAGCGATGAAAATTATCCCGAACCCAAAATTGCATACACCAAAACAATTTTTTTTTTTTTAAGGAAGGAAAGAAAATTAGTTTTTTTTTAATGAAAAGATAAAGAAAATTAGTTTTTTTTTATATGAGAAGATAAAGAAAAAGAAAAATCCTAACTAAAACAAATCAAGGCAATCACTTTTCAATCAACTCTAACTCTAGGGTTTAGCCTAACTCCACTAGACCAGCTCCTAACCAAAAATTCCTACAGTGAAAAGATCAAAGTTTTACCCAGGTAGTTAGCCAGGTAAGGATAGTACTAGAGGGTGATCAAAGATCAATTAAGTACCTCTTTCCTTGCGGAGCGCTTTACGCAACCCCTAAACCTTGCCTTAGACACCAACTATTCTGAGAAAACTTAAACCGTTCACTTAAGGATTTCTTGTTCCTTATTGAGCTCGAATCCTTAGGGGCCAACGTCTAATGAGTTTTAGAAGGCTTGGATTTGTGAAGTGAGGAATTAGTGATTTGTGGGCTAAGGAAAGGGTGATGAAATCCCTTACCTTATCTTGATTGGGGTTTTGCCCTTAAGAATGATTTAAGTGTGTGCCAAATCAAGTGCTACAATCACTTTGGTGAATTCCTACACTATATGAAATGCAACCCTAGAAATTAAAAGCGACTAAAAAGGATGGTAAAAAGAAAATCTTTATATTTTTTAATTATGGTCAACAATAATCAAAAGTGAGAAGGGGAAAATTGTTTGAGTTTATTATCTTGTTAGTTAATATCTAAGTGAAAGATGGATTTTATTATGGTCAACAAAAATAAAATCTTTTTTTTTAAATCCTAATTGTCTCTAATTGTGAAGCTAGCTAAAGAGGGTGGAATTGAAAACTAGAAAGAAGACTTACCCGAAAGCAATGCTCCAAATTCTTGATCTTCAATCCAAGATTTTCAAGCTCCAAGCGGTTCCTTCACAAGAAAAATACACAAGTTAAAGAATCAAGTTAATAAAATCCTATTTTAGCACCTTCCCCGGCAACGGCGCCAAAAACTTGATGTGGCATAATTATGTACCAAAATTGCAAGTGCACAATTTATCAAGTTATAGTATAAAAAGATATCGATCCCACGAAGAAGGTGATTTTAAGAGATTATTAAACTTGGTTCTTATATTTTGTGCGTGACAATTAGGAATAAAGAATAAGTGTGAATGTGATGAGTGATTGTTGTGAATATTTGCAAAAGATAATAAATTGAATTTTAGAGGAGAGAAGGAAGAATTAAAGAATAAATGAAATCACAAGGCAAGAAATATGAATTAATAAAATCAAGAAATAAAACTAAGAATGAAAAGAAAATTTAAGAAAGTCAAGATGGAGGATTCAAAAGAGGTAAGAAATCTAGAATATAATCCACTAACCAATTTCAATTACAAAATATAAACTATTCTCTTTTTATCATATTTCAACTTAGATTTATTAAGCATAGATTATCAAACCATTTAAGGAAAGTGTAACCTATCAAATTATCATCTAAGCTAAAATTACTATTCATGATAAGAACAACAACATGATAATAATCCTAGAATTCATAAGCATAACCTATCAAACCATTTAAGATAAGCATAGATTATCAAATTCTTCTTCTACCGATTAGTTCTCTAGTTGATTATCCTAAACATGAACATTTTAAGTGCAAAAGAATAATTCATACAATATAAAGGAAATTAGACTAGTTTCATATAATTCTAAACTTCCTACAAGAATTAAATTCACATCTTTAAGAAATAAAAACAAGAGAAAGAACTAATTACAAAATTAAAAAGAAAAGAAAAATCTAAACTATGAACAAGAAATAAATCTAACTACAAAGAAAATAAAAATCTACACTACAAAATATATTACAAAAATTAAATGCGAGAAAATAAATCTATTCTACAAATTAAAGTGCAAAAAGAAATAAAAAGACAAGAAAATAAATCTACACCACAAGCATGAATTTAAATCTAACTAATAAGCAATAATAAAGAAATTACTAAAAAGAAATAAAAGAGAAAAGAAATATAAACCTTCAAATTGCTCTTCATCTCCATCCTCATCATTCCACAAAGAGGAGAAAGAACAAATTTAAAGAGGAAACAATTATTAGGAGAAAGAACAAATTTAAAGAGGAAAAAATTATTTTTATTAATTGCAACTAAAGTTATAATTTTTAGAAGGTCTTCTCAATTAAGAGTAGCCCTCCTCTCCAAAAGGAGTTTACAAAATTTTCACACCCTTAACCCCTCACTCTCTACCCCTATTTATAGTAATCTTCAATGAATATGAGCCATTGGATTTGTCTTGAGCTCCAAGCAACAATCACCACCCTTGAATTTGCTTTTTTTTTGTTCTTCTCTAGCCCAATATAGGAGGTCCAATTTAAAAACAAATGAAAATCAGCAACTGGCCCATTTGATTTGATTTTTGAACATAAATTCGTGGAGCTTCATTTGATAAATCGTGGCCCAACCAATTTGGAGATTTTCTGCAGCAGAGTCCACTTGATTGTTAACAAAACATGTCCGGCCTCCAGTCAAGATTAACAAGTCCGGCCTCCTTAAAATGATCTGCAGCAAAGAAATAAATCCAGCCCAAATGCTTCATTTGATGAAAATCATGTCCGGCCCACTTCAGCAACTAATGGAGTTTTCATTTGATTTTTCAAAACAAATCAACCGGCCCACAGAGCTTTTCTCCATTCAAAATGCAGCCCGCCCATGGGTGAATTATTTGTTGATGGGCCATCATTTGCTTGATTTTTTTTTTCAAAGTCCGGTCTTCAATGCTTCAAAATCAAGTCCGGCCATATTTGAACATGCAACAATCAAATTCGGTCATGAGAATCACTTCAAAGCTTTGCATAAAAACCCAATTCTTTCCAATTATTTGCAGTCAAGTCCGGTCCTTGGTTGTAGTCATTTGTTGATGGGCTTTGGGCCTTCAAGGAGCTTGATTTTGTGGCTTCTAAAATGCTACAAAATAGAGAAGAAAGATTTTGAGGGGTTTTTACATTTAATAATATTTATTTATATTTTTATTCAATTATGTGCAAACTAAACTAATAACACTTATTAATGGTATATTTATTCATGTAAAATAGATAATGAGGGTATAAAATTATAATAAAAATGTGATTATCAATAAACGCAATACCGGATGAATTTTAGCTAATTGACAAAATACTTAATAGACTGAGAATTGAAGAAATTAAGAATTGAAGCCAATTATAGGTCCTTATATGCAGATCTCTTCAACAAAATACTAAAGGGATTGAAGGTTGGGCCTATTACATCCAAAGTATTTCATTCTCTTCTATAAAATAACGAGACTGAAATACTTTGGAGGGGGTATCTGTAGTTATCAAAAATTACCTATAGGTTCCCACACGTAGCTCGAGATAGAGAAAAGATGATGAATGTTATTATCCAAGTTAAGGAGGATTATCTGATGCTGTAGCGAAGCTAAGAAGCATATGAAACTAGTTGGCAAAGCATACGAGTTAACGAGATGGAAAAATAACAAAGAAACGACTCGACCGGGAGTTATGTTTTACCCACCAAGAGCGAATTTCCACTCATGTCTCGCTCACTCCATGTGTATTTTGCCCATGAGAGATTTTAGATCTCTTTTCCAGCTTTCCAACGCATTCTGGATCACTTCATTCTGAGATTGAACGGGAGAGTTAGAGGCAAAACAACAAAAAATGCCAACGGCGTCTCGTACAAATGGGAGAGACACTAGCGGTGTCTCACCCAATGGGCGAGACACTATTGGTGTCTCGGCCAATCATGTCTCGGCCAAAGGGCGAGACACCAGCGGTGTCTCTCACTAGTAAAGCTATTTTCATCCGTTTTTTGATAAGATTTTATCCCTGAACCTCTCTAAATGATTTCAGGCTATCTTTGAATGTGGTAAAATGGTTATAATTCAAGATGAGATCAAATCATCAGTTTTTATCAGAAAATAGAGCTTCTGAACCTATAAATACAGCTTTAGGGCTCCTATACACGAGAGATCGGGAATTAGAGCTGTCGGCGAAGCCCTATCATTTTGAATAGTAGAGGAGCACAAATTTCAAAGAGGAGGAAGAGAGATCTGCGAGTTCTTCAGTATAAAGTGGAGGAGTTCAGCATATCTGCAACCCTTCAGCACCCGTTATATGCTTCCTTTGAGATCAAACTTTGATTTGATCTCAAGAAGAGTGTTTGCCTCACCTTGCTGAGTCATTAACTTCAATTTCTTGTTTCCTTTTTGAGACAATGAAATCAACAAGATATGATCCGCTGTGGTCCACGGATAAACCCCTGGCATAGGAAAAGACCACACCCAAGCGGCGGGTGATAAATGTCTTCTGCGTGTGTTTCTAGGGAATTGTTGATTTATTTCTTTTGTATAAAGAAGTCTTATAAAAAGATTCATCTTTTTGAATCTGTAAAAGTTGATAATCGATTATAATAGATTCCACTAAGAAATCAATTTCCGATGCAAACAAGTAGTGAGCCACACGATATTTCGATGAGCCATAGGATACTGTGAGCACTTATACTCCACACTATACTCGTTGAAGAGGACTACACAGGATTATGTATTCGCTCCCATGCCACCTACCCCAAGGGTAGTGTGAAATATTGTGTTTGGCATGCACGACATGTCTTGGATGAGGTGTTGGTGATATACTTCTTTATTGCATGTTTATAGGATTTTGGGAGTTGATATTTAGCGATTCACAATTTGAGATATATGGTATATACGAGTGTTTCCTTGTTTAGATTATTCGCTCGACGTACTCATCTCGTATTGTGGGTTTCTAAATCTTAACTCCTCTTAGTACAGAGTATATGATACATAGTTTACCGTTATTTATAGAAGAGTCACAGGTTGACGAAGACTCAGCATAGTTTACCGTTATTTATAGTTAGCATGTTGGTACTCCACAGTGGACTATTTATAGTTTTAGTCTTTTAGAGATGTATTTTATTTTGGAGGTCGAGTGCCTTAATACTGTTCAGTTGACTCATATGTGTTAGAGACTCATTATTTTTATCTTAGCTTATCAGATGTATTTTTCTTTTCCTCTTGTAGGGCATATTTATGGATGTCGTTGGATATCTCTTCTCTATATTTCTATTCATTGTATTCTCACTATTGTTATATCTGTTTGGACCCTCACTGTTATATCTGTTCGGACCCTCACTACTTTATTTTTTATAACTGATAGAGTGATAATAACGGTGACATTAAAACATATTTATGCACAGTGTTGGGTGCATGGCAAGTTTGACATCTCTGTGTTCACCTTGGACTGCAGCAATGTGTGAAAACAGGGGCATCACACAGGAATAGCCTCCTCTCCAACCCCTTCCTCGGTAATCAGATGCAGAGAATCACCCTCCATCTCGATAAACCTAGGTGACGAATGGAAAGATTCTGAATCGCAACCCCACTAGTCAACTCGGGTGTAGCTTTAATCTGTTCGAGTGTTCGAGTGCAGTCCCAGCTACTTCAACCCCAAGATAAAAGAGCTCCCACGTGCTACTCTCATATCAACGATGCTCTTGGAAGCCACCTTCTTCCTCCTCTTCTTGGATCCCTCGGCCTGAGTAGAGGACTTACTCAAACTGAGTATTGTAGCAAAGTTAGCAGCTAGTTACTATTGTGAGACCCTATGATCCTTTGCCTCTAAGTCATCGCGGAGTTGATTCTGAAGAACAGGAGGTAAATGTGGAGGAGAGCCCTCTACTCGTTGCTCATCAACAGATAGGACCACGCACAGACCAAATCTGCTTCAATAGCAAGAATAGAGGATATGCCGGCAGCATAGAGGACAATGTTGTCAAACAAATTTTCCCAGCACCACGACCCCTTGCAGGCCTAGATGCCCTCCAAGCCCCGTAGCTATACGTCTGAAGGCTTCTCCGTCCGCAAGCCTTCCTTCTTAATCTTTGGCCATGAAGGACAAGCCAAGATTGGATCAGTACCCACAATGAAGAAGAATTTCTCCCACCATCTCTTGTTCATCTCGTGAATGTTAGACACTAGACAGCAATCGTTGACCGTTTACAAATAGAAATGGCCCTCCCTCTTGCTAGCCTTGAGCTCAACATATCTAGTGTCAATCTACTGTATATTCGGTGGCAAATGACGAGGAAGGCCAACAGAAAAGTGAAAGATTTCGGTATTAACTATGCTAATGTGACCCTAAAGACTGGAAGACCATTTGAAGGAACTGGTGCAATGGTAGGCGAAGGTGGTAGTTGAGATGATGTCAGTACAATGTTGCCAGACCCCCGCCGTGGTGATATACAGACTGGTCCCTCGATGGAGCCAACAACGTGTAAGTGCTAAGGATGTTGAAATCTTGAGCGTAATGTTTCAAGCAGTCCATTTACACCTTCGATTATACAGATATAGTGAGACGATTTTGGTATCATCGCGAACCAATCGGCGGTTTGACCACTGGAAGCTATCGAAGCAGGAGGAGAGATGATCAAAATTTTGGGGAATGAAGAAGATGCACTCACAACCGGATGGAGAAAGAGATTTTTGGGGTTTTTTTTTCAAAGCAAAAATAAGAAGAAGGAAGAGGAGGAAGAAGAAGAAGAAGGAAGAGGAAGAACATACATATAAACAAAAGCGGATGACACGTGACAGAAGATAGATGGTTAGCGCGATTTACGGGAAAACCTCTAAAAGTTTTCGAAAATCGAAGCGATGCCGCATCAAACGAGGCACCACTTCATCAAAACTGTCACAGATCTCCGCTGATTTCTGAAACATCTAATCGGAGCTATCTTCTAATGAGGATGGATCAAGTTCAAGCATAAGGCCATTTTGCTTTCCCTCGAACTCAGCTTCTTGAGTCTAAATGAAAAGAGGCTAATATTATACCCTAAAAATTACCAAACCCAATGAGAGTTACCATGTAACTGGCCGAGTCCCCGAGCATCCACATGCATAACCCGGTGATAAGCCATCCGACCCACCTCCCGATCCAAATCCGAGACGAGAGGTGTTCCCGAACCAGATTCTTCTAGATGACCGACTTCAAGATGAACGACATTCTCCACTCAAACCCAACATAGCACGTCCCGAGCAGTGGAGCAACCTGACAAGCGTTCATCAAAAGTCACGTTGTATTTAACGAATGTTTATTCAACGCCCACACTTCACCGCCTATCGCTATCAACATTTAACGTGGCATTAGCCTTAATGACCATACGAACCAAAACCTTCAAAGCTCCTCGGACATGCCATTACTCCAACAGTCCCATCATTGTACAAAAGTGACCTAACCAATCGATTGCTAGTACGTGTAAAGGGGGGTCTAAACCAGAACCGCACACATTCGGTGAAAATTACACTCGTGCCCGTGTATGCCCTCTATAAATAATGGTGATTTCCATTAACCCAAGGTACACAATTTCACACACAAAAAGTCAACAAGACTATACTCTATTTTTCTCTTCGGATTAACTAGAAACAGTCATTGAATTGAGTGTTGGAAGGCATGCCGAAGGAAATAACCCCCGATACCTCTAACCTCTGTTATTTGTGTAGCAAAGAACATATCAAAATCCTCAACTAAAAATTAACCATCAAAGGTGATGAAAAGACCCAGAAATTAAGTTTAACCTCCTCCAGATTACATATCAAATTTCTGATGTGAGTAATACCAAAAGGCCATTTCATTGAATTAAAACTGAATAGCAGCGGATGAGGGTGGGGAGTAGCGATTTTATATATAGAGACAAAGAAGCATCACGCTTTCGAGATCCAGCCCACTACAACAAATGGTACAAACTTCGAAGTATATCCATGAAAAAAAATAAAACATGGAGAAAAGGAAATCCCAATTTGAGGAATATGAGAAAAAAGACAGGATATGCCCACGTGTAAGCTTGTTGTCATAACACGCAGTGTGGCCTACTCGCTTCTTGCCAGACCACTCTCCACTTTAGGGCTCAATTATCTTGGCATAAAATATAACACGCATGTGATGATATAGCTTACTTTGTCTATTTATTTATTTATTTATTTATGTGGTATAAAGATAAAGGTGCAATAATTCATGAGATAGGGAGGCAGCTTAACTAGCTGTATTCCTTTGAGATTGTTTGTGGAGAGAGATACCTAGAAGAGCTTGAATCTGAATTATAGAACATTATGATTGTAAAAATTTAATCTGTCCATGCTTCATAAATTAGGATTTCATGAAACAAACCGCAAAGTACAAAAGAGTTATCAGATACATATAAAACTACATGCCTTGATAAGGAAAACTCATATCAAAATTCTCTAAAATCAAATACATATAAAACTACATGCGGCTACAAATTAAATATAAGAAAACAGATAAATATCGAGTGTGTGTGTATAGAGAAATATGATTCTAAGAAACCAGCTTAGATTGAATTAAAGGACGCACCTTAAAAATTACGTTATATGCAATCAATTTACTTAATCCACTCCGTTCATTTTGAACTACATGTTTTGGATTATGCATAAATAAAAAACTAGACATGTTAGATTGTAGTTACTCAGGCATCAAGTGATGGTAAAATTAACGATTTTACGACAATACAATTAAAGAGACAATGAAAAATATATGTTAGAAGTTTTGAAACATCACGATTTTTATTTTAAAGATTTTTTAAGACATTTAAATCATGATGAATGGAGTGATTTGTCCATTGGAATAGCCCAATTGTTGATGGTCGGGATCAAGCAGTTATCGTATCCAGAAGAGGATAGGTTCTGATCCGGAACAGGATCGGTTCCTCCTGGGTCCTCCTCGCAACGAGGTAGAGGAGATTGATGAAGGTGCTGATTCCTTCTCCGACTTTATGCTTGGTTCTTAAATGGGGGGCTGAAGTCCACGCTGCACAGACAAGAAGAACCTGTGAGAGGGCGGGGACCGGTTCCTCTGATGGTTAAGTTAGTGAAACTTAAGTGGGGAAGGGGAAGGTCACGAACCGAGGTGGTTCTTGAGGTGGCAAAATGACGTACCGAGGGTCTGTGCGAGCTCCTCTGAATAGATGAAAAACTATGTATTCTTTTACTTTCTGTGAGAGAGAGAGAGAGAGAGAGAGAGAGAGAGAGAGAGAGAGAGAGAGATCGAGCCAGCCTCCGGCCTCCTTTTCGAGTTTAGGAGTCTACCTGTATATATCTCCATCATGGGGATAGATGGGTCACCTCTAGCCAAGCATAAGGAGGCTGTGAAGAAGTGCCGGCTAAGAGCCGAGTCATCCCTCGCTTTACAAGTGTCGGCTAGCGACTGGATGGGAAGTCCCTTCGACACGGAAAAGAGTATCTTTGTATTTTCTTGGAAGTAATTGAGAGCATGGCAGAAGGCACGTTGGCAAGCTGAGTCATCCCTCGCTTTACAAGTGTCGGCTGGCGACTGGAAGGGAAGTCACTACGGCATAGGAGAGAGTATCTCTGTATTTTTTGGAAAGTGATTGAGAGCATGGCAGAAGGCATGTGGGTAGCTGACAAGTCATGGAGACCATTAGGTTAGGATCAGGATAAGGCTTATCCGAGGTGGATTTGGATTCTGACATGTACTCATGGGAAGAGGCTTGAGGCGGAGGTTATTCCTCAACTTAGTCGACAGTAGCAAATGCCCATCAAGTCGTCTTCATAAGTTGCCAGGTAAATGGTCGAGTGGACCCTTGGTGAGTCATCTTCGATGATAAGGTCATTTGATCCTGCCTTTCGTGTCGGCATGAAAGAATGTCGACTTGATGAGTAGACAGGCTTGGGACCTCTGCTGGGTTTAGGACACTAAGTTGGTTAAGACCAGTTTTCCAGGGCTATGGTTGTATTATTTTGTAAATACACATATCTTGGGTGAGTAAACACCATAACACCAATCCATGCATCGAGAGATGCATCCATAGATTAATCTCAGGTGGCTCCATAAAATCATATTTT
>NC_033801.1:110545661-110563549 GCF_001876935.1 Asparagus officinalis
TCTTAGCAAGCTGACGTGCGAGGTGTTGGCGTTGCCTCTGACGAGCCCTCTTTATCAGAATTGGTGTGCCTTCGTTAAAAAACTCCTGGACTGAATATGAGTCATTGTAATCTGAAATCTCGGCTTCATTGGATGCTGAAGGAGCATTACGAGGGGATGCCTCAGTAGCAATTGGGCGAGAGTCACCCCAAGCCTTCTTTGTTGCTAATATCTTCCTGTACTTGTGCGATGAGGAAGATCTTGACGAGGATGAGGAGAGGTATTCCTCAAACTTGGCCTGGTCAAACTCGTACCTGACCTCTTCTTCAACCAGGATCTGGATCCTTGGTTGCACACGATAGCCTTGGAAGAGAGGCTGTTGTCTCCTACTATGGTGGCCAGCGTGTTTGCGTCGAAAGTTGGTTTATTTGTCGAATATATTACACGTTTATCGTCTACAATGAATTCAAAGGAGTTAGTCTTTTATAAGACTACTCACTTACATATATAATGAAAATTATAACTCTCTTCAAACATACGTAGAGGATGTTTATCACCCACTGCTTACGTGGGATCTTTGCTTGTGCCGGGGACGCGTTAGTCCGTGGATTGCCACGGATCAAATCCGGTTGACAGAATAAAAATTTAATGCTTTTGTTTCATAAAGAAAACAATCGCAGAAGTGATAATCTCAACCAAGTGAGATTACGATTCTTCTCGAGATCAAAACCAAGTTTCATCCGGAGGAAAGGGGAATGTGCCTCAGATCTCTCGAACTCTCCCTCTTTATGCTAAAGAACATTGCCAAGATCTGCTAGCCTCTCTAAAATTCGTGATTCATTCTTCATAGGGACAACACCTCGCCTAAATTTTAGATCTTCTGCATATAAGACCCTATGCTTATATTTATAGGCTTCAAGTGCAACATTTTAGGATAGAAATTGATGATTTGACCTTATCCTCAGTTAATAACCATTTAACCATATTTAGGGATACTATCAAAGTAGTTAGGGAGGCTCTGGAATGAAAGAATACTAAGAAAATTATCGAAAAATACATTTTTGGCATTTATAGGCGCGAGCCACCTTACGATGGCTTGGAACTGTGTAAGCAACCCTATGGTGGCTTGGCCTTGGCCGAGCCACCTGCCCTTGGCCGAGTCATTTTGATGTGACTCAGCTGCCAGGGGCTTTTTCGATTTGGTCCTATTTTGCTCTTTTACGCATTTCGTCGTTTTGATGACTCGTACACTTTATTGACTTGCTTCGTATACTCATTAGCTCTTTTACAATACCGGATAATCTCGTTTGACTCAGTTGATGACGTTCATCACCTTCTCTTTATTTTGAGCTGTGTGCGGGAATCTATAGGTGATTTTTAATGCCTAAAGATACCCCCTCCAAAGTATTTTAAACTCATTCTTTTATAGAGGAGCCTGGAATACTTTGGTTATGATACACCCAACCTTTTATTCATCGACTTCTTCAGCTTTTAGTCTATTCAGCATTTTGTCGAATAGCCAAAATTCTTGCGGTGCTGCGTTTATCGTCTGACCGTTGTCGAAATCTTAACATGAGACTGGCGTGTTAATATCTAAATTATCTCGTGTCATTGAATCGACATTGAACTGATCATCTTCATTAGGAGTTTATATCTGACTCGCGGTTGAGCTCCCTAAGAGTTATCCTTTGACCTGTAATTGATCTGAGCCTTATTTCGGCGAAATTATCAATGTGTTGGTTGGTGTCGACCTTCATGGTAATGGGTTGACCTACGTTGACATTCATTGCAACACGTGGACCGGTGTTTGACCTTCGTCGTAATGCTTTAACCGGCAAGAACACAGTTTATACTCATACGTTAACTGGACTGTACACAGTTTAAGCTCTTAAGATGTTGGAGCGGGGAGGACCAATTTATACTCATATACTCTTGGGAGTTCGAGTCACGAGACTGACTGGTGAAGTTGATGCGTCAGTGACTTTTGTACCTTATTACGATTACTCATTCTGTTTAGAATAAATAACCATAATATTTATAGGATTTTTGGTAAACCCTCAGCATAACTAGGTTTGGCGAGCCTTTACCGACTACCGTTTGAGTCGGGCTAGCATGCGGATTGTTTAAGTCTGTTCCGTAAGTAATGTTATGCTAAAAGAATAAACTCTCTTAGACTTGATGCTATGATATTGAATACATATGCTTCGTCCTTTTTACGGGGAAAGACTAACCAACAATGCTTGTTAGGCATAGACTTTTCTTTATTTAGGGATTGAGATAATATCCCCCAGATGTGAATCCTGACATTATTTTCATGGAGAAAGGTTAACCAACAACGCGTGTTAGACGTTTACTTATCTCTACTTAGGATTCGAGCTAAAATTTCCCGTGGGTGTAAGGCGCGGATTTTTGGTGTTATTAATAACTGTCTGCTACGATGTTGAATACGTGGGCTTTTATCTTTTTTAAAGTAAAAAACTAACCGACAACGCGTGTTAGGCGCTGACTTATCCCTGCTTAGGATTTGGGATAAAATTTCCCATGCGTTTTAGGCACAGATTTTGGCGTTATTAATAAAGGCCTGTCACGATGTTGAATACGTTGACTTTTACCTTTTTTACAGTAAAAGACTAACCAGCAACGTGTTTTAGGCACTGACTTATCTCTACTTAGGATTCTGGATAAAATTTCTCGTACGTGTCAGGTACGGATTTTGGTGTTATTAATAACGGCCTGCCAAGATGTTGAATACGTGGGATTTTCTCCTTTTTGCGGTAAAAGACTAACTGTCAACGCGTGTTAGGCGCTGAAATATCCCTGCTTAGGATTCAAAATAAAATTCCCCGTGCGTGTAAGACACGGATTTTGGTGTTACTAATAATGGCTTACCTCGATATCGAATACGTGGGTTTTTGTCCTATTTACGGTAAAGTACTAACCGATAATGCGTGTTAGGCATAGACTTATCTCGATTTATGGATCAAGATAAAGTTCCCCAGAATGAATTCTAGTGTCTTTTCGAGGTAAAAGACGAACCGGCAATGCGTGTTAGGCGCTGACTTATCCCTACTTAGGATTCGGAATAAAATTCCCCAAGCATGTATAGCACGGATTTTGGTGTTGGAAGGTGGTGTCTTCTCTTGGGGTAAAGACGAACCCGATGTTGGTAAGGAAAATATTTATATTCTATCTCCAAGTGCAAAAGAAACTCAAAGTAGGATCTCCACTTCGAGAATCAAAAAAGATTCGGACAATTCTAACTGTCGGAAGGCTTGATTACCTAATTTAAAGGTGGATTTCTCGTTTATCGAGAGGAAACTCCAGTTTTGGCCCTAACTGTGGGAAGGTTTGACCAAGTTGAGGTTTGAGATGACCCTAACTGTAAGAATGTTTGATCGCTCAATTTTAAAGTGGACCTTTCATTCATGAAAGGAATCGATAGGGGATTTTAGCTTTAGTCCTAACTATAGGAAGGTTTCACCAAGAAACAGTGAGAGTCAAGATACAAATAACACTAGCAATGTTGACTTGTACAAATCACTTAGTAGGGTTTTTTGGTATCAAGTGGCAAGATCTTGACACAAAGGGGGTTGAATAATCGCCATGGGTAGGGTTTTTTGGTATCAAGTGGCAAGATCTTGACACAAAGGGGGTTCAATAATCGCCATGGATTAGCAAATTAAAATTTTAAGTACCGTGTTAGGACTTTAATATTGGGAGTGTTAAGTGCACAAACACAGTGGGAGTTTGAATGGACTCAGATGAAAGAATTTTTGGGGGCTCACTGTCAGTTAATTTGATCAGTGAGGGACTTTATGGTGGAGGACCGTGAATCATCAAGCACTCTAGAGTTACACTATGGGAGTTTCATGAGAGAAGAGTGACCAGATAAAGTCATTGAATCTCATCTCGATGAAAGGATGCTCGGAAAATCACAATGGGTGGGTTTTAATCATCTTGGAAATGATTAAATAGCCACAGTGGGGGATTCTTAATTATCATCATTTTTTATGATCAAGGATGAATTATTCAGACGACTGGTCTTCATCTTGAATAATAAATCATTTTGGGTTATCCTTAAGAATACCATGTGTAGTATTCTCCAGGAACTTCCTATTGGATTGTATTGAGGTATTCGACCCATAGCTCTTTGGCGAACCTAAATCCAGTCGGATTATCCTTAAGAATATTAAGAGTAATATTCTCCAGGAACTTCCTATTGTTAAAAATAAGGGAAGCAGTTTATTCTCATATACCCGTTGGAGGTTTCTAGAAATAATTTATTCTCGTATACCCGTTGGAGTATAATGAGAAGTTTAACCTCATATACCTATCAGAGGAAAGGGTTCTCATTCGGTTTATTTCAGCGTTATGATGCCGGCGTCAACCAAGGCTTGAATGTTGTTCTAAAGAGTGAAACAAGCATTGGTGGGATGAAGGATCCACATGTGGTATGAATAGTACTTTTGATCCGAAGTATTGTTAGCTTCCTCCTGATTCGTAATAGGTGTCAGCTTGATTTTGTTGTTTTCAAGGAGGTATTTGAAGATAGAAGGAACCTCTTCATCCTTAAAGGAGTACTCTTTTTAGAGTCTCGGATCCGGAGTCCTTCGCTGCTCTGAGGTTGCTGTTGTGACGTCTGATTAGCGTCAACAGCCGTTGCAGGTGCCTTTCCCTTACCACGAGAAGAAAAATTTGAGTTCGGGGGGTTAGTCATTGGTTGGCCTCTTTCAAGCTTTTTTCTTTTGAGAAAGCATTCGGCCTAATCCATGCAGAGTTTTAATTCTTTCTATGTTGTGGATGGCACGACCCCCAGGGCTTCCAACACATCAATGGAGAGATTGTTATGGCATGTCTATAAGATGAATTCCTCTATGATAGGATCCTTACAATTCATTGCCTTATTACGAAAGCATTTAACAAAGTTATCAACAGACTCCATGTCCTTTTGCTTCTTGTCCATAAGAACTCTCATCGATACTTCGGTATCATTGTCGAAGAAGTTGTTGAGGAATGAGCATTTCATGTCGTTCTAGCTATTGATACTTTCTGGCTTGAGACGGCGGTATCAATCGAAGATGGCCCTGTGAAGGGTGCCAACGAAGGATAGGACCATCAAAGGTTCGTTGCCGGAGATCACACCCAAGTGGGACTTGAAGTAAATTAGGTGTTGAGTGGGTGAGCCCTTTCCGTCGAACAGCGTGAAGTTAATTAGATTGAACTTCGTTGGATACAAGATTGACTCCTACTCCCTTGGGTAGGGATATGGAATACCAGTCTTTATTACCTCTTAAGCGGATATCAGTGCGTTGATCTTGCTCTCCAGGTCTTTCATTTTCTCGTCCTCGCCTGCATTTTCCTTCGGGAAATTTTAGAGAGGGACAATTGAACCACCCCTAGCATTGTTATCCATGGTGGGACCACCCCCAGCATTTTGGTGAACAGGAGGGGTATCACCGTTGAGATTCTCTTCCACTTCTGAATCACTATCTACTTGATTAGTAGCGTTACGACAGCTAGATTCACTAATCTGATTCGATACGACTTGAATCTATTAATCATGCAATTCCCTTATCCGTTACACAGTCATTTCCATTTTAAATTTGAAATTTTCTTTCTGCTTGGTCAGAGCGTCTTCCAGGATTGTTGTCATTTGTTCAGCGTTGATCATGAACGCCTCATGAGATTATCCTATGTTGGACACTGTCTTGTCGGAAGCGATCACGGAGTTGGCCTCTGATATTTCATCCTCCGTGGAGTGTCCTCTATCCGGTCTAGGTTGTCTAGTTCCTGACTATAACCAAGCAATGCGCTATGATGCCTCTGAGAAAGAGTCAGAGTTGTAACGCCTTGTCGATTTTCCTTTATCGGCCACATTGATGGTAACTTTTGGAAGCTCGTCATCATGACCGACAGATTTCTTTTCGTAGAAGCATCTTGATTTAGATTTGGACCCTTTGGTGGAGATTCTTTCGAATACTGAGACCCTCAATAGAGCAGTCTTGGGGCAGCTACACTCTAATAATACTACCTTGATTAACCTCTCACAAGGACAGTGAGAGTCTAATTCTAGGGTACTTATCTTTCAAGATTTATTCGTACCCCCAGTCTGATAGTATAACTCATCGACATTGTAGTCAGAACAACCTATCAGGTGTTAGTTTGAGTCTCTAGGTATAACGTTATCATTCAACAAACATGTTTTTCTGAATGGATAACGCTTTCTTGGTGTTCACAGGAGTCGTGCGTTTGGGACCACACCCTCATAAGGGTGCGTACTTAAAGGGCTTCTGGTCTTCTGTACGTACCCCTAAGTGGGCGGTTACATGAATGGTCTTGTTATGAGGTTGTATATGACCCCCAGTCCAGTGAGTTATTCAAGGTTCATTCACTGGGCCCAAGCATTCTCTGACCAAAAGTTAGCCTCAATCCCTATGCAAAGGCGATTCGTGATCTTCATCTTGAATCGGTAAATATCCACACTACCGTGGAACTTCACCAAAGGTGTTGGATCAACTTAAACAGGAACGGGAGTGGATAAAGACTCAGAAATGGTCGCAGGAGACGAGGAAAGTGCCGGCTAGGCTGAGCTGGCTCGGCCATGTGGCTTGCTCACGGTTTTCGGGTATCTCAACACTTGTTCGAATCGCTATTTTGGATTTTGACCTCCATTCTTAGCGTGATTTTGGCGGTTTCTTGGCCACCTTGTCCTCCTTCGTGTCTTGCACCTTTCGTACTAAGGTATGCGCGCTTATCTTTTGGATGCTCTCCTCGAGAGTTGAATGAGTCCTTTTGATACGGACCAATTCGCTGGCCGATGTCTTGGAGGAGGGGCCATTTGCTTGCTGTTGAGGCGCTTGGCGCTCCCTGAACTTTAGATCCGTATGATAACGGATCTTGTTAACCAGCTCCAAGGCATTGGCAAGCTGACGTGCAAGGCGTTAGCGTTCCCTCTGATGAGCCCTTTTTGTCAAAATTGGCATGCCTTCGTTAAACAACTCCTAGACTGAATAGGAGTCATTGTGATCTAAAATCTCGGCTTCATTGGATGCCGGAGGAGCGTTACGAGGGGATGACTCAACAACAATTAGGCGAGAGTCACCCCGAGCCTTCTTTGCTGCTAATATCTTTCTCTACTTGCAAGATGAGGAAGATCTTGATGAGGATGAGGTGAGGTATTTCTCAAACTTGGCCTGATCAAACTTATACTTGACCTCTTCTTCAACTGGGATCTAGATCCTTGGTTGAGACATGATAGTCTCTGTAGAGAGGCTATTGTCTCCTACTGTGGTCGCCAGCATGTTTGTATCGAAAGTTGGTTTATTTGTCGAATCCATTACATGTTTATCGGTTACAATGATTTCAAAAGAGGTAGCCTTTTTATAAGACAACTCGCTTACACAAATAAAATAAAAATTACTACTCTCTTCAAACACACGTAGAAGACATTTATCACTCGCTGCTTGCATGAGATCTTTGCCTGTGTTGGGGACACGTTAGTTCATGGACCGTTGCAGATCCGATTCGGTTGACAGAATAAAAATTTTATGCTCTTGCTTCACCAAGAAAACAATCGCAGAAGTGATAATCTCAACCAAGTTAGATTATGACTCTTCTCAAGATCAAAACCAAGTTTGATCAGGAGGAAAGGGGAATGAGCCTCAGATCTCTCGAACTCTCCCTCTTTATATTGAAGAACTTCACCAAGATCTGCTAGCCTCTCTGAAATTCATGATTCACTCTTCACAAGGATAACACCTTGCCTAAATTTTAGATCTTCTGCATTTAGGACCCTGAGCTTGTATTTATAGGCTTTGGTTATAGCATTTTAGGATAGGAATTAATGATTTAACCTTATTCTCAGTTAATAACCGCTTAACCATATTTAAGGATAGTATCAAACAAGTTGGGGAGGCTGTTGAACGTAAAAATCCTAAGAAAAATATTAAAAAATACGTTTTCAGAATTTCTAGGCGCAAGCCACCATACAGCGGCTCGGAACTGTGCGAGCCACCCTATGGTGGCTCGAACTTGGCCGAGTTGTTTTGATACGACTTGGCTGCTAGGCCGCTGTTTTGCGCATTTTTTCGTTTCGTTGACTCGTATGTTTTATTGACTTGCTTCGCACACTCGTTAGCTCTTTTACAGCATCGAATAATCTCATTTGACTCAGGTGATGGCGTTCATCGCCTTCTTTTTATTTTGAGCTATGTGCGGGAACCTTTAGGTAATTTTTAACACCTACAAGGACACCTCACTATCAAACATAAAATTTATTCTTGGTACCAAGCATACCCATTTCTCTCTCTCTCTCTCTCTCTCTCTCTCTCTCTCTCTCTCTCTCTACACACACATACATATATGTATGTGTGTGTATATGTGTGTGTGTATGTGTGTGATCTCAGCCTACATAATTTGATAGACTTAAAATAATATATTGTAATGTATTTTGGTTCTAAATTAGGATCAATATACTTAACTGAGACATCTTAATTGAGTTATTAAGAAAAAATATCAATTAACATAATAATATCTTCAAGCAGAATAGTTAATAAAAAGTTAAATTAATAATGCATTTCATATTCCAAACTTTAATAATCCCAAACTATAATATGGAGTCAAGCATGAATAACAATATCATTATAAACTATTGATTAGAAAATAAGAAACCACATTTCTTATTGCATTGAAAACAGAATTGAACAACACATTTAGACATTATAAGCTTTGATTTTATAATAAACAATCTTAACAGGAATCATTAAAAAAGTTTTGTGTGATAAAAGCAGTCATGTAAGCATAGAAAAATACTAAAAATTTCACATTTACAAGATCAATTTTACTTCACCTTTATCTTTTTCCTGAGTAACGCTAAGATAGAGTCTTCATCATTTACGTCGATTGTAATATCACTGTGGAGTTGGATTTCTTGTGCTATTATATTTCTTTCGCCTCGTTTATTTTTTATCTTCTCATCTAACTTCACCAAGAATTTGAATATCTTTCTGATGTTCAACACAAATTTTTAAAAATATGGACTCTGATTATTTTTTTGTTTCAATGAGAACAAAGATCAATTTCATATATATGTGAATTTTTTTTATTTTCTAACTTATTACTTGAATAGAGTTAGGAATTACCTCTTCTTTCTTTGTAATGAATTCATCTGTTGTGCATCCAATAAGAGTTTTTGCTACATCAAACAATGTTACCCTTACATTGTCCGCACCATTTTCATAAGAATTTTAACTACATACTTATAGTTTACATTGAAGATTTCTAGATACATGTTAATATTGTATTTTAATATATTCATGTCATAAAAAAAAGTTATATTACTTAACCTCAATACTAAGTCATCACTGATTCTATGGCATTTATCATTCAGACACTCTTTATTAACATCTTGGAGCCTTTGCAAGCATAGAACCATGACTCGATTCTATTTAGAATGGTAGTTATCTTTGCTTTAAATGTAGAATAGTGTATCTGTATATTGGCAAAATTTAGTTAGTTTTAACTATGTTAATAAGAATAGATTTCTAATACTGTACTTGTATCGAATCATGTGATGTATGCATAATATCACAAATTTGGATTTCTTTTGCATTTATAAAGAGTATTTATGGAGATCCTTTTATTTTCCCAGCTTCTTCTAAATGAAAAATGCATATTAGATTAAAATATAATAATGTTTTATTATTGTGTTATATGAAAGTATGCTTATTCTACTAACCAATCCGTTAATTCTTTAGCCAGTTTTATTTTTGTGTTGATACATATTATTGATATAATTTGAGATGATATGCTTCTCTTTCCTACAAAATTATGATAATTATAAGATGAATTTTATATTTAGTTGTATTTAATAATAACTTTAGAAATATCATAAGATGAATTTTATATTTAGTTGTCTTTAATAAGAATTTTAGTGATAAAATACATCCCTTTATATATAGAGATTTAAAAACCTGATAATGCTATTAGAGGCTTATCTTTGATTTGGCTTCAAGAATTGATCCTTCATTTATAGCCAAATCCCCAAATAAAGTTATGCGCATAGTCATTCCAATGTATATAAAAAAGAAAGAATGTAAATCTTTTTTTTCTTTATGATATTGAAATTAAGTATCATTAATATACAATTTATCCATTATCTAATTTCCCTCCTATTCTCTGGTTTGTTATGTCTCGTAATATAGTTGATCACTAGCTTCACATTAGTTGTTATTGAAAGAACATCTGTAAGTAAATTTATAAGAAGTTTATGATTCCATAAATTAATGGCTCATTTTGTATTGAAGATTAAACTATGAAATTTATAAGTACTTACTACTTTTTGTGGCATCTTTCATGGAAAATGCTTCTTTAATTGGGATAAAATTGTTCAATATGTTCTCGAAGTGGAAATTGGATGGTGCTTCTTTGATAGATATGTCTTTCGTTAATACTAATTAGAGTGACTTGGGGACATTTGGAAAATCTGGATTTATTCCTTTCACATCTCCATTTAAAATAATAATAAATTAATTCTTTTTAAGCATATCTTTAAACTTTTCAATAGTCTCTCAGTACATTACTCCCAGTATTTTATTACCCTACAAATATTATTAACATCAGAGATCAATGGCTATAAAATATATGCTAAGCTATATGTCATATTTTAATTAGTTATATATAAACAGAAAACTACACAAATAGGCATTCTAAAAGTTATTTGGGTTTTGGTTTAATATAGCCAATAGATATTGAGGTTTAGCAATATCTATATGATTAACGGTAAAGTTATGCAAGTAACATAACATAAAGAATATTCTTATTTTATCTTAGCATCAACAAGAATTAGCTTTAGTAATTTCTATGATCCTTTTGCATTACTGTAAGTGGCCTCTGCACTTTGAAGGATTAAAACATGAATGGTCTATTCTTTCTGAAACTTATTGAGTTGGCTTATTTGGGTGTATTTGGTTTGGCCTTCGTTAGTGGTAGTCATATTTCCTGTAAATTAGATTAAAATATACACGTTATTTTTGACCACTATCATAAAATATACCATAGATTTGACAATAAAGTTATTAATTATTGTTCTTCACAAGGTTTATATTATTATCAACTCATAATATAGTTGGAGTGATAAAAAAAGTGCATGTTGATAAAAAAAGTTTACACAAAAATGAAAATTATAAATTAGAGAAATGAACATGGATAAATATCGTTAATTATTCTAATATATTAATTACCCTTAGAATAGCTATTGTGACTTTGAAGTTAATTACATGTTTGTTGGCTGGAGAACTTTCTTGTATACCACATGTTTTGTGAATCTTTCATCTTCTTTAAGTTTTCCATCCGATGTTATTAGGACTTTGGTTGTTATCATTAAAGTCCCTTGTGATAAAGCAACATATAGTTGTCCATGAGAGAAAACGTGTTGAGGTAGATAGGTGCCTACATTAAGTATTGTTTGTTCTTAGGATTTATTGATTGTCACTGCAAAACATAGCCGTATTGAAAAATACTTGCATTTGAACTTGAATAGGAACCCCTCATCTTCTGTTGGAGACAATGGTATTCTTGACAAGAAAACTTCTTTCCTAGTATGTTGGCCCATTATGATCTTAGCATAAATTATATTACAATTAAAATCTTGACATACCATTCTTATTCTGTTGCATAGCCCATTGGTCTGATTAAGGTTTTTTAATAAAATAATAGGACAACGCTTCTTTAATACCAGCTTGAAAATTTTAACATACCATTCTTGTTCTATTGTATAGCCCATTAGTCAGATCCAGGTTAATTAATAAAATAATAGGACAATGCTTCTTTAATACCAGCTTGTTGGTGTTGGGGGATAGTCTATTTGGTAGTAACATGTTCAGAAATTCTTGCTGGTAATGATGATTGTTGCCGTCAACTGTTTCATCAAAGTTGTAGAATTATTTTTCTTCACCTAATTTTTTTTATGATTCTATCATTTAGCATGTCAACATACTCATTTTTTGTTGCAAGGATAGCTCGATCTTTCATATAGTCAATGGATTGGAAGATCTCATCTTAAGATGGAAAACTGAATGTATGAGATAATCTTCCGATAAATCATCACTCTGATTCTTGATCAATATAGGAGTTGGTAACACTATAAGGTCATCAACTACCATGGGTTCATCTCCATTCCCAACTCTAAGAAGGAAGACGCCAAATGTTGAATCTCTCCTTGCTCTCATATTCTTTGATAGCTTTAGCTTTTCCATTTTATTCCATAAATATGAGCTTACTAAACTTTCTCTAATAGTTTCAGATCTTGTTGTACGTGGTACTACAGATAAAACTTATCTAAAATCCCCACCAAATACATTACTTTAACGCCAAATGGTTCATCCCGATCCATTATATTATTAGGTCTCATGTTTATGAGCTTATTATCTAATCTGGTTTTGATGATTAACAAACAATTCCTAATCTTGTTTTCTAATATTTGTGTTTTCCTCCAACATGCATCCAGGTTGGAGGTTGGATGGACTTGTACTTTAACGATGACATCCTATTAGAGGTTAGAAGGAAATCATAATGAAGCCTGATGCAATTCAAGTCAAAGACACACTATCGCTTCATCCCTACTACCAAGATCGAGTTTCATGAAGATTTGTAAGTTTAGTATAGTGTTTGTAGTTTAGGTTGTTTACTTTATGTGTTATACTTAAAGCTCAAACTATACACATACATATCATTTTGATTTATCACGTTCATTGTTTGTTTCGCTTTGCTTAAGGATTTTTTCAATATCTTTGTAAATACGTTTATCCATAAAAATATAACTATTAGTTTCAAAAATAGTTTTATTTCAAAAATACGATAAATATGGAACTAGTCTTAATGATTAAAATAATTGTTTCATCGCATTATACATCTATTTTGGAAGACAATGTGTTTGAAATGATTTTATCAGAATCATGTGTTTAACAATTTTATATTTTTATCGATTCTGTAAAACGATGAAATCATATTTAAAGTTTTCATATTTTTTACCATTTTGCAAAATAATGATTTTTCAAAAATGGAAAATGCTATTCTAGAAATTCCTTTTCCAACATATTTATTTTCATATGTATAAACATTTTCCCCAAGTTTTACTATTTTTGAAGTTGATTTGCTATTTTAGTTTGAATTTAGAAAATCAACTTTTTAGCAAAATTCAAGTATATGTTGTATCAGTTTTCGGTCAACCGAAAAGTCTAACCAGTCGACCGGCCAGAAGTATTTTTACAGCATCTTGTATTTATAGTCGATCGGTCGACCTACCACTAGTGTCAGTTGACGGAATAGTGTTTTCAGTCAACCGACCTATTCTTTTTTAGTTGACCGACTGTGCATTAATTTTTCAGAATTAGCCAACGGCTAGTTTATCAATCGACCGATAAAATTTACTAGTCGACTGATCCTGTCCTTTTTCACTGTAACGGCTAGTTTCTGATTTGTTTTGTTTATGAGGTTATAAATAGCCCTCAAGACTTTGTTTTTTAAAAGTTTTTTACAAGAAGTTTTTGGGCAGTTTTGCTGCACATTTTTTATGTTTAAGTGTGTTTATTTATGTGATAAGAGTTTTACAAAGAGAACGATCTCAATTTCGTTCTTAAGGCATTCATCCTCATATCTCTTACTCTCTTTGTTTTGGAGAAGTTTTCTAAGCTCTTTCTCTGGCTAATTAATATTTTGATTCTCATATATTCATGCTAGATTGATTTGAGTTTGATTTTGTTTTACTCATTGATTACACACACCCACTTGAGCTTTAGTATTTCATATTTAGTATATTTAGGTTGTGAGAGTGTTTTCATTGAGAGAGCTTTACAATTCGTTCTTACTTGTTACGAGAGCAAAATCTTCAATCGCACTTATTTGTTAAACACGTTGTAATATACAAAAATACTTAGAGGAGTGATTGGGAGAGACCAGGGTCAATTCCAAGAAGAGTGGGTTGGTTATAAATTCTAGAGAGAGGTTGTAATTCCAAATACTTGAGGAAGGTAACACGGGTAGTCTCACACTTAGAGAAGTGTAGCTTATGAGATTGACATCGTTTGAGTTGTAAAAGGTATCAATGAACTTTAAAAATCATTGTGTGTAGTTTTTTGAGTAATAGTGAAGATCTTCTCGAGGTGAGAAGCAGAGACGCAGGTCGAGGGTTGACCGAACTCCGTGATCATATTTTGTGTTTGCGTTTGGCGTACTATTCTTCTTTACATCTTGTGCATATTTTTATATCACCTATTGTCTCTTGCTTATCCTTGCCTATCTTATTGTATATCATTTTGCTACGATATTGCATTTATAAGTTTTAATTTGGCATCAAAATCAGATTAGATTAGCAATTATCCTATTGACCCCTCTTCCCACTCTAGGGAACTTTCATAAATCCCTTAATGTTCTATCTAATGTTTCGATTGCAACGCGTTTAGCCATTGGAGCTTCATCCCAAAGTATTAATCTAGCTATCTTAATTAACTTTGAGGTTCCATCTTGCTTGGATATGCTACACATAGATGATTCTGTTGTTGGGATTTTTATCTTAAATCTAGAATATGGTGTTAGACCTCCAGGCATTATTGTAGCTACTGCGCACGATGTTGTTGCAGTAAGAGCTATCATCCCTTCTGATCTTACTTTTGCAAGTAGAGCATAGTATAAGAATGTCTTCCCAGTTCCTCCAGGCCCATCAATAAAGAAAACGCCACTTTTATTTGCCTAAACTCGTGCTAACACGAAAGTGTATGCATTATGCTATTCAGAGTTGAGTATTGATTCAGCATCGAGGTCTTCAATTAGAATTTGTACATCGAGTTCATCTTGAATTTCTCTTCGGTATAAACTTCCTTATGAATTAGGGTTAGGTTGAATATGTGGTAAATCAAATTTTTTGATAACCTTTCACATGCTCTCTAAGAAGAATTTAATGTTGCAAAGGGTATGGTTTATCATCGAAACTGTTGTAGCACCAGGATTTCTTAAGAAGTCTTCAGATAATGAGTTAAGGTATTGATCCCATAATTTATTAACATTTGTGGTCTCACAGTGAACCAGTATAGTTACAAACAAATGACGAAGGGTTGCTGGCATTTAGAAGATGACGACTTCATCTAAGCATTCTCTGATGCTATTATTTGATTCTAATAAACCTAATTTCTAGGCTGATTGTTTGAATGATGTGCATTGAATTTCATTCATGGTCAATAGATTTTAAATGAGATCGGGCATCTTATGTGAGTTAGTAGAAGTTGTAAGTAATATCTCTCCCCTTCAACTGGATTAGCACTATTTATACAGCCTATCACCTGCCTTTGTTTTCTTTAACTCCAGCATTTTGCCATTGAATCCCAAACATAATATTCTAAAAGTTCACAATATAATAACTCATTTTCCTTCTCTTTTTCTAGTTTCGACTTGTTTGCTTCTTTACTTTTTTTAACGTAGTGTACAAAATTCTGTAAGCATTGTCTTGCAGATATGATCCTAGCGGATGAGCTTCAATAGGTCTTGATTTTTCCAGTAAGAGACAAAATGTTAATTTGGCAAGTGTAGTTGTAAGTTGATGACAGCTGGATAGATCTTAATAAGATAGAATTTATATCCATCTTGCATCTTGAAATTTTTTGATTTTATTCACAAGTCTTCCTCCTTCATTATATTCAATGTTTACTGCCACTTTATCATGACCCTTGTATATATACTTGTAAAGGTACTTCACTACTTTAATACCTAAGCATATTTTAACATTAATGTGACAATTATAACGTGTCAAAAAATATGGATTGTAAGGTACAACCCACTGATTATTAAGGATTTTATTGCGGACCAATATTATTTTGTTATCTTTGCTCCTCCTATAAATTGGGTAAGCTTCTTTTGCTTATACTAATCGTGAACTAAATTCTCAAGGATAGTGATATTTGCACTCTCCATTATGCATGCAAATGTTCTTCTTGTTCAACTTCTCACAAGGTTCGTTCATCATATGTTTTTTACCAATTCATAGAGGATCGGGTGTTTGAATTGGTCTGGAATATTTACAGATACATACTTATCATACCGATCCGATGATGTGATTTTGTAATCTCGAATAAGAATTATTAATATATGTGCATGTGGTAGCCCTCTTTTTTGAAACTTAATTATGTGAGCATGTGTGACAATTTTCCCAAAGATCTATTTCTTAAAGACTTGATCTTTCAAGTCTTGCAGCTTTGCTCGAATTATCCTTGAAGTTAGATCTGGCATGTCATTATGAGTTTGACCTGGATGTAACTGTTCAATGATCTCTTCCCGTTCTAGATTACATGTCATTGTTATAAAAAGATTTAGCCTTCCAAATCGTTGTACTAATGACATTGCATCAAGATATTTATAGCGCATGTCTCTAGGACCACCTATGAATGACAATTGAAGCACTATTCTCTTACCCACATGGCATGCATTTGCTTCCCCGGCAGCTACACTGTCAACAATACCTTGGAATAACTCTGTTCTAATTTCTGATTGTTTATTTTTAAAGTAATCAAGTCTTATTTTTTCAAGCTTGATGTACATATCAACATCATATGGATGGAATAAACGACCCGTTGATGTTAGTAAAATAGACTGTCGAGTGTAGGCACTCAAAAATGACAAAGGAACATTGAAGCTTGTCGATGGAAACAAGGTTCGAAGTTCATCATGGGAGGCGAAGTTAATCATTGAAGACGAAGCTCAATCCGAAGCTTGTTAGTGAAGACAAAGCTCATCATCAGATTCAAAACTCATCAGTGAAGACAAATTTCGTCATGACGAACCTAGCTACGCATCGAGGTTCATCTCTTCAGACAAACCTCACCACGCAGTGAGGCTCGTCCTACCAAATGAAGTTATGCCTTGAAGACTCAGTCAGCCCACATGGGCTAAGTTTAAGGAGTCAATTATGCTCTTAATTTTAGTTGACGAACTTCGCCAAGCTAAGAGGTTCACCCTATGTATTGAAGCTTCAAATCAAGAGGCTAACGGCTATGAAGACCAAGTCAGCCCACGTAGGCTAAATTGTAGGAGGCAGTTACGCCCCTCTGCCCATAATTTTAGCACGTCAGCTACGTGCTAAGAGGTCTATAAATAGCCCCAGGAAGCTATGAAGAAGGGACTTTTAGCCATTTGTTAAAGAGAGAGGGGCATTCGTGCGGAGAAAGCACTCTGAGCATTCGAACTACGTACGCCAAGAGCCAAAACCAGCCTCTAACAGCGGCTTAAGCACTTGTTAAGGGGCTAATCCTTCTTGGAACCTAAGAGATCTTGTTTAGATCATCAACGGGAATCAAGCTCGATTCAAGTATCGAGTGAGACATCCTCTCGCCACCCAGAACCTATATTAAACAAAAGAGAAGTTGAACTAATCTTCTCCTCTTCTGTACTTGAAATAGAGTGATTGTAATCAGACTCTTACTAGGTGAAAGAGTTTTTTTATTCCCAAAACTAATACAGTTAAAGGAATTAATCAATCATTTCTTTTAAGACCCTACAGAATATGGCAACCACAGTGGGAGAAGTCATTCTCTCCGATGAGATGGTAGTGGTGTAATCAGATGAGGTTGCTATGGGGACTAACGTCGAAACTCTTGTAATCAAGTTTGACCTGTCTAAATACGAGGAGTTCCTCTCCTATCGTACTCCGAGTCTTACAAAGGCACGCAAGTGCCATAGAGTCTCTTACGAGACTTCAGCTCGCGTGGCTTCTAATAATTCAACTCGAGTCTGCCTCAAGGAAAAATCTCTACCTTTGAATGTCGAGGCTTTGAAAGCTAGTCGTCAAGCTAAGAGGTGGGTTGTTAAGAAACCTCGCCAAACACTAGTTGCTATTGTTGAGCAACCTTGCCAAGTAGTGGCTGCTA
>NC_033801.1:110563559-110587701 GCF_001876935.1 Asparagus officinalis
GCTATGGAGCCTACTACTGATCTGCTCTCAAGAAGGACATGACAACATCGTCGCTAGAACCAGGCTTGCCTAAGGGTCGAGCCTTAGTCTCTCTAGATGGATTCCACTACCAGCCACAAGATGATGTACACAAGGCCTATAAAATAGTCAAGGCTCAACTAACTAAGGTTTGTCAAAATGACAAACCTCGCCTAGATGTCCAAGGGCACTCAAATAACGAACCCTATTTTCAACACGAGGCTTTTCCAAAAAACCTAGTGCAGGCTCGTTCGGTTGTTCAAACTAGCTAGATTCAAGCACGTTGAAATGACAGACCTCACCTTTAACCCCGGGCTAGCACTATTGCAGGGTAGCATTCAGGTGTCCAAGTTGAGGTTTGACCCAGACAGCAAGTGCGTCTCTTGAACCAAGTTCTCCAGATTGACGAAGCTCGCACAAAGCATGATCTTCATTCGACTACTCTAGCTCGTCAATCTCTAACACTTAGAGATCCTTGCGCGTACATTAGCAATCTACCTAAGTTAATAGGGGGTGGCCCTGCTACCAATCTCTGTGATTATATATCTCGTAAGAGCAGTATGAGTCAGATGAAACTCAATGCAGTTGTGGGAAGCTTATTTCCACAGTACTCTCTCAATGTTAGTGCGGGGGACCATTGCCTAAGCCTTCGGTCATTGAATGATTGTCGGGGTTGCCGGATGTCCCGTCGCCCTGAAATAGGATTTTTTTGTCCCAGGAGGCAAACTCGCATAAATGAACCTGCTAAGGTTACTGTCAACATGATTAGCAGAGGGAAAGGCAAAGGGCTAGCTGGTCCTTCCTATTCTTCTGACCCTAAATTTTTTTTGGGGATGAAATATTTGGTCACTGAGCGAGAAGGTGTCTATCATCACACCTGTGCTCGTACTAGCTTGGTAATTCTACTTGATTATTGATGTCTAGCAAATGAAATCGATGAAGAACCTGATAACTCAGCTATTGCAACTTCCCAACCATCAAGTACTGATCTAAGTGAGCAAGCGAATGCTCACATGGCCGAGAACGAAGCAGACATGGCGAAAAGACTGGAGGAATAACAAGCTACTATCCTTCACCAATAAGAATCTATCAGACGCATGGAAGAGATGATAGAGAAACACCTCAAGGAGAAAGAAAAGAAGAAAAAGAAGAAGAAAGCTACCATTGAAACCTCAGGATCAAGACACTGGCAACCTTCACCCGGTGCTGGGGAATCTAGTCACCGAAACCGAGAGGGCGTAATGAAGAGGATGAGGAGGAAGAAATTTTCAACATTCATTCTGAATCATCTGAAGCCAAGTCCAACCCTCGTAAGAAAGAGAGAGACCAGAAGTTGAACGATTTCCAGAAGCAATTAGGTGTATTAAAGCTTCAAGGAAACTTCAAAGGATCCATACCCTGCTGAATGGGACGTTGTCCCCTATTCTCCAAAGTTTAAGCCACTCAACCTCCTACAGTTCGATGGAAAGGGCTCTCCTATATAACACATCTACTATTTTCAGGCATAGACTGGATACATAGTGGGGAATGATCCCATCATATCTAGGCTATTTATTGGTACCCTCAAGCGGGTTGCTTTTGAATAGTTTCGCAGATTGGAGACTGTGTCCATTAACTGCTAGAAGGACATGGAAAGGCTCTTCATGGCTAGATTCTTTGACAATGATACAGAAGTATTCATGGCCGCCCTACTAGCTGAAAAGCAAAAGAAGACAGAGTCTGTCAGTGACTTTGTCAAGAGGTTCAGAAATTGATTGCTGCATTCTCAGGATCATGTTTTGAAGGCTACTCTCATGGACATGTGTAGGAATAATCTCTCTATCAATATACTATCCAAAATGGGCGCTATCGAAGCACGTTCATGGAAAGATTTGATCTGGCAAGGAGAACAAGTTGAAAGCATGCTCAAGAGGATAGATGCTGAAGAACCTCAAGAGTCTCGCCCTAGAAAAGGGGGTAATCAAAGAAACTTCACCCCCTAGAAACAATCAAAGGGAAAGGGTACTCTGGTAGTGGAAACCAGTTCCTCTCCTAAATCTTCTTTGAATAAAGAAGGTAATTCCTTGGATAACCACTTTTAGAAGAAGTACGACTTCAAAGATGAGCAAGTCGTCCCAATCCATAAGTCTTTAATCAAGACAAAGAAGATCAAGCTCCCATAATCCAGGAGACCTGAGGAGGTGTCAAGAATAGATGATCCCAACTATTGTATGTATCACAGGATGGTTCACCATCTGACAAAAGCATGCTATTTCCTGAAGGATAAGATCCAAGTTTTGTTGGATGCAGGTGTTATGACCCTTCAATCTGAACAAAAGAAGGTATTTGCAAATATGATCTCATTGCGATTTGGAGATTTCATGGAGTTCCAGGTCAAGGACGGTGTGAAACCAATTCCCTAAATAGTGACTAGGGTTGTGAAACTTGATCCGCATCAGCAAAAGGAGAGGGGTATGGTTCCTTACACCCTGACAGGTAAGGTTATGTGGGTCCATCCTGATCTACTTATAGATGGACAATGGAAATCATCAAGTTCGAAGAAGTCCAAGCAAAAGGTATGCAACGGTGTTATGGCTATCCCAGATGAGGGAGTTGAAACTACTTCCCTTAGCAGTTTTGATGAAGAGCAACAGACATTCACCACACAACCCGCATAGGTTACGGGAACACGCAGTGGCAAGGAGTACTTGAAGAAGTACCATGAGGCTGTAGGCACCTCGCAAAAATTGATGGAAGAAGCAATAGGGAAGGCGCAAGTACCCTCAAATTACCCAAAATCAAAGGAGCTCTGTTATAATAGAGCACTCATAAAGGATGCTCCTGAAAGCTCGAAGGGTCTCTTCCAATTTGATGTGTTAGCCTAGCTAGCCAATATCCCAGCAAGGATCACATAGTTTGAACTGCTGTGTTTGTCTCGATCAACCATGGAGGCCCTACATGAAGCACTGGCGGATAATGAAACATTCCTTGCTCACTTTCCGCTGGGTCAAACGAAAGAGGCATCAGGAATGTGCCCACAATGCTATCAAATTTTTGAGGATAGATGTCATATATTACGTTCTCATCAGAAGACATGCATGTGAAGAACCCGAAGCATGACAGACCTTTATACTTCATAGGATATATCGGCTCTGTTCGGGTAGACCAAATTCTAGTTGACCCTGGTTCTGCTTTGAGCACCATATCTTTAAGGCCCATTCATCATCTTGAGGTACCGCTTCATCGTCTGTCAGCAATAGGGACCACCATTTACGACTTCAATACCTCCAACACTCGTCCTCTAGGAAAAATCAAGCCTAAATCTCAAATGAGAGATTTGAAGATTGATGTCACCTATTATGTCATAGATGCAGAGACGTCCTACAATCTATTACTAGGTCGACCATGGATCCGTAATAACTTGATCGTTCCATCCACTTTACATCGGTGCATGAAATACATGGATGAGAACAGTGAGGTTAAAACAGTGGTTGTGGAAAGACAACCATTCAAGGGGTGGAGAATTATTTTACTGATTCTATCCACTACCTAGATGGTGAGCCGACCGATGCATCACCAGTTAAGGACCTAGACAGTGGCAATGAGGCTGATACTGAGCCCGAATACAAATAGGGGCTTGTCTTTAATGATATTGAGCCCATCGTGATTAGCCTTGAAAGTATGGATGTAAATGACGCTGCGGATAATGATGGTGAAGTTGTCTTTAATAATAACGATGATTAAGCTTACTTATTGTGTATTGAATCTAACCCTGACATATTAGGTACAAGTGTCGACATATCATCAGATCCTCTACCTCAATTAGATGCTGAGTCAACATTACACATGCTAATTCATTCATCCTTCACAAAAAATCGGTGACACATTGAATCTTCGCTGGTAGTCTTTATGGTACCCACCTAAAGAAATGGCCAGGAAGACATTGTCTTTGGGCAGACTGAGTATCCACAACAAACTCTTTGGGAGGAATCTGAGGAAGAAAACAGAACCCCTCAATTCTCACATTTTAGACCAAAAACGTACCACATAATGGAAAAATTTAAATACGACTTTTCCTATGCAGGAGGATTAAATTTTGACAAAGGCTGGCGCACTCCACTTACTCCTTTCGTACCAAAAGGAAAACCCAATGATTATTACGATAAGACTTACAGGGGGTTGGATACGAGTCTCCACCGCCAACGTAATGCTTCAAAGTCAGAGAGGAGTTGGATAATCACTATATTAGTTCTTCTTCTGAATCAACCTGCTGGGATTCAGATGCCAGTACAGGTGCCGCTTTCAAGAAACTCGTAGCTAATATGACCTCAGCTCAGCCAAGTGAAACTCAAGAGGATGATCAATTATCCTTATTCGACGATCCACCGAGTCGGCAAATAGGCATGCAGTGGAAAAACCGCTTTGAACAATGCGAGCCTCCTACTGACGACAACATGATTCAAGTGAACATGGAGGATAAATATAATCTGAAGCCCATATTCATAAGTGATAGCCTATCGACTGAAGAAAAGGAAGACCTCATCGCTCTTGTGCATGAATATATTAATGTCTTCACTTGGAATTACGAGGACATGCGCAGCCTTGATCCTCAAGTGGCCATGCACCTTCTCAACATTAGATCAGATGTCAAACCTGTCAAGCAATAGCAATGACGATTCTGTCCATAGATCATGGAGGTGATTGAAGCAGAAGTTAAAAAGCTCATTGATTCGGGGTTTAATCGAGAAGAGTAGCATTCGGATTGGGTGGCCAATATTGTCTTGGTTTTGAAAAAGAATGGGAATATCAGAGTTTGCATCGACTTCCAAGACTTGAACACGGCATGTCCAAAGGACGATTTCCCCTTACATATCATGGACGTCATCATAGATAACACGTGCGGATTTGAGAGGATGTCCTTTATGGATGGATTCTCAAGATACAACCAAATCAAGATATATCCTGATGAAGAAAAACACACTTCTTTCCGAACACTGTCAGGGATATACTGTTATATAGTAATACCTTTTAGACTGAAGAACACTGGTGCTACATATCAACGCGCCATGACCACCATTTTTTGGGAACACTTGCGGAAGATATTGGAATGCTACGTCGATGACTTGGTTGTTAAAAGCCATAACAAAGTGATCATCTGTATGACTTCAAGATGATGTTCGACCTTATGCGAACACACCAATTAAAGATGAATCCAACCAAGTCCTTCCTAAGAATGGCTAGTGATAAATTCCTGGGGTTCGTGGTCAAAGCTAACAGAATCTATCTAGACCCAGACAGTTAAAGCCATTCAAGAACTTCCACCTTCTAGAAATCTTGAGGAGCTTCACGGTTTGTAGGGATGTTTGGCTTACATCCGTAGGTTCATTTCCAACTTATCGGGCAAGTGCCAACCATTTTCAAAAGTCATGAAGAAAGGCGTATCCTTCGTATGGGATGAGGCCTGCCAAAAAGCATTTGAGGAGATCAAATTATATCTCTCCAGCCTACCCATTTTGGTTGCGCCAAAATCTAGTAAGCCATTCCTAATATATGCTATAAAGTATACCTTAGCAGGACTCTTAGCATAAGATAATGGTAATGGCCATGAGCAAGTCATCTATTATCTCAGCAGAACCTTATCAGGAGCTAAACATCGCTATCCTCCCGTTGAGAAGGAGTGTTTAGCCTTGGTCTTTACAATCCAAAAGATGCGATATTACTTGGTCATGCAAAGCATTTATGTCATCTTTAAAGTTAATCAAATACGAATATTCATGATGCAGCCAGGTGCATTGAATTGGCGGTCACAAGATGAGCATTACTGCTATCCCAATACGATATCCACTTTAAACCGCAAAAGGCAATAAAAGGTTAGGCTATTTGTGATCTCCTTTCTAATTACCCCTTGGAAGGAAAAGTTGATTTATATCATGACATGCCGGAGGAGACTTGCGAGGTTAATATAGTCTTGAAAGAGCAAGTATGGCAGCTATTTTTCGATGATGCATCAAGAACAGGCCAAAAAGCTACAATTGTCACCGGAGTGGGGTAGTATTGGTTTCTCTACAAAATCATGTATTACCTCGATCCTTCATCCTAATGGAGCAATGCGCTAACAATGTGGCTGAATAAACGCTTTGCCCATTGGTCTTGACCTAACCAAGAGCTTGGGAGTAAAACATTTAGAAGCGTATGGTAACTCGAAGCTCGTCATCAACAAGCTGAAAGGTGAATTCGAAGTCAAAGATGAGGATCTGATCCTTTATCATGAAGCGGATATTACATTGGCCAATTCTTTTGAAGGCTTCTATATCGATTATGTACCTCGCCTCAAGAATACATACGCTGACGCCGTAGCATCGCTCGTAGCTACACTAGCTCTACCTAAGGGAATTACTCAGTGAATCACCATAGCTGGACAACATCTTTTTTGACCTAAATATGCATTGCTAGTTGATGCAATTGATGAAGGGCCTAAGACGTTCGAACCCAAAGATTAGTGATTCCCGATCATTGATTATGTCTTATACGGCTTGCTACCCGAAGACATTAAAGAAAGGGAATTCGTACGCAAACGAGCACCGAGATTCTACTACGATTCTCAGTCATAGACTTTGTATCGAAGGTCATACGGTGGATTTTTGCTTCGTTGCTTGTCCAACAAAGAAGTGAAAGAAGCTCTAAAGAAGCTCACGACGGCATATGTGGAGCTCACCAGCCATGACCTAAATTGTAGGATCGACTACGCAGAATTGGCTACTACTGGACAAATATGACTAGGTACATTGTTGCTTATGCTAAATGGTGTCACACATATCAAATACATGTTAACTACATGCACCAGTCGTCGGAACATCTACGTCCTTCAGCCACTTCATGGCCACTTGAGACATGGGGTATGGATATCATTGGCCCAATCTCCCCACCTTCTGTGAAAGAACATCGCTTCATCCTAGCGTAATTGATTACTTCTCTAAATGATACGAGTTATCGTGCAAGCACCTTTGATCGCAAAATTATCAAAGGTGGGTTGAGGAGAAAACAATAAGAACAAAAGAATAACACGGGTTTTGGGCGAAAGAAAATACCTTCTCTAGATTATGAGTATGCACTTTACAATCTCTCACAATCTCACTCTAGAATTGAAGAACAAGTTCTCCAAATCTCAATTACAATCTAATCTCTCTTGATTAAACTCTCTGATTATTTTAAACCCTAAAGCAATCCCTTATATACGTGTACAAATGAGGGTGGCAAAGTGGTAAATAACCAAGCCTAACCCAAACAGGAAAACGCGTAAATAGAGTCCTTAACGAATCTGGAAAACTCCGATGAGTCGACTGATGAACAGTTATGCGTCGACTCATGACCTCATATGAGTCGACTCGTAACTGATGAGTCGACTGGTCAGAGACTTTTACTAACAGGGCTTGAGTTCTTGAGTTGACTCAAAACTGCATATGAGTCGACTCATGACTGATGAGTCGACTCATAAAATGATGAGTCAACTGGTCTGAACTGTGAACTAGGCTTGGTTTCGTGAGTCGACTAATGACAGGCATGAGTCGACTCAACCTGATGAGTCGACTCATGTACATGTATAAGTCGACTCACAGGCTAAAATCTGGATACTTTGACTCTTCGATTCTCTGCCTCGTTCCTCGCTCCAACCCGACTCACAGGCTAAAATCTGGATACTTTGACTCTTCGATTCTCTGCCTCGTTCCTCGCTCCAACCTGCATTCCCCTGTACTATTTGACACCTCTATTCTTATGCTATCATGAGAATCATTTATCCTCAAGCTCCCATGAGGATCGCTAAGTTCCAAAGAGAAGATACACCCGTATTATGGGTCCCCCCTTTAGGAACTTGAAGTCACGTTCAAGTTAGAACTTCAGTTGAGGAAACTCGCGAGCTCCTCCTTCCTTATTGAACCACTTAGCCTTGCTAGGAACCTGACCTTGACGTCCAATGAGAAATGACTCCTTCATTCCCCGCCTCGTCGTGGTTGTCTTCCGCTCCAATATGCAATCTTCCTTTAGCGGCTCCTCTCTATCAAACCACAAGTCTTCAACATGCGGAAAGATCACCTTGTCATCACCTTCATCATCCATCAATGAAGGCTCAAACAACTTCAAGTACTCGACATTGATCACTGAATACATGCCTAAGTAAGGTGGTAAATCGAGCTTGAAAGCGTTGTCGCCAATCTGATCGAGAATCCGAAATGGTCCATAACGTATTGGTTTCAACTTCTTCCCTTCTCCCTTTAGCCTCTCCTTACTCAATTTCAGCCACACCATATCGCCCACGCCAAAGTTACAAGGAACCCGATGTTGATCATGCTTCCCCTTGTACCTTGCTTGTAACTTCTTCAATTGTGCTTCAACCGAGGTATGAATATGCGTAATCTTCTCCATAAATCGCTGAGCACGTTGTCTTTCATTCCCCTCCTTGCCGTCTGTCGTAGCTTCACTCGAAAACACAAGATCAAACGGACTCGGCGGTAAGAATCCATAACAAGTCTCAAACGGTGACTTTCCCGAAGATCCATGAATCGCCCGATTAAAAGTAAACTATAAATATGGTAAGCTCTCATCCCAAGTCTTAGGATGCCTAGAATTATACCCCCGTAACATATGCACCAAAGTCCGGTTGATTACCTATGTTTGCCCGTCTGTTTGTGGATGAAAGGCCGTGTTCTTCTTCAATTTAGTGTCCATCAAACTCTACAAAGAATCCCAAAAATACCCAAGAAATCGGCTATCCCGATCTGAAATAATCGAACTCGGCAACCCAAAATGTTTCTTCACATGCTCGAAGAACAACTGTGCTGCACCCGCTCCCGTCACGGTCTTCTTACAAGGAATCAAAATCACCATCTTACTGAACCGGTCCACCACAACGTACAAATAGTCATGTCCGTGCTTGGTAGTCGGCAACCCTCCTAGAAAATCTATAGATATGCTCTCCCAAGGTCTAGAAGGAATCGGTAGTGGTAGATACAATCCCCTCTTCCTGTTATAAGGCTTCGAAATACAGCATAACTTACACCCTCCAACATACTTGGTCACATCATCAAGCATCCGTGTCCAAAACACATGTCGTCGTAGATTGAGAAGCGTCTTCTGAATTCTAAAATGCCCTTGCACACGCGAGGTATACGCTTCCCTAATCCACTGCAACCTATCACCCTCCCTAGAATGCATAATGATGTCCCACGATACAAAAAGCCATCTTCTCCAAGTGCATACTCCCCCCTTTGACCAGCCTTCGCCTGCTCGAACACACTACCGAAGTCTCTACTGGATGCGTATAGCTGTACATACTCTAAAGGAACCAAGGGCTGAATACATGTCGCCACCAATAAAGCCCTTACCGGCGGACGAGATAACATATCGACCAACTTGTTTGTCTCCCCCTTCTTGTACCTAATAATGTTGTTGAAAGCCATCAAATAAGACATCCACTTCATGTGCCGCACCTGCTGTAGCTTCATCTGAGCATGTAAGAACTCTAACGGCTTGTGATCCGAGTGCACAACCACCTCCTTCCCTAACAAGTACACCCTCCAATGCTTAATCGCCTGATAAAGTGCATATAACTCCTTATCATAGGTCAGGTAGTTTGCAATAGCATCCGTAAACATCTCAGAATGGTATTCCACTGGCTTCCCATCCTGAATCAACACTGTGCCCATCGCATAACTAGACGTGTCGGTCTCCACCTCGAAAGTCCGCTGCAAATTTAGCAAAGCTAACACCGGTGCCTCCGAGATCTTCCTTTTCAGCAACTGAAAAGCCCCCTCATGCGTATTTCCCCACTCAAACTGAACCTTAGCCTTTGTGAGGCCATGTAACGGTGCCGCATAAGTCGAAAAATGTCGAATGAACTTGCGCAAATACTGGCAAGCCCCCATGAAGCTTCTCACCTCAGTCACTGTCTTTGGCATCGGCCACTTCGTGATCACCACCACCTTTCCCGGATCTATCCTCCTCTGGCCCTTCCCTATGATGAAGCCGAGATACACCAACTCGTCCTTCCCAAACTCGTACTTCTTCCCGTTGAGCTTTAGTTGTCCGTCCTGCAACACTCTAAACACCTTCTCCACATGAACAAGATGCTCCTCCCAGGTTCTGCTATACACCAAAATATCATCAAGGTACACAATCACAAAATCCTCTATGAAAGGTCACAACAAATCATTCATGAGCCTCATAAAAGTTGTTGGAGCATTGCATAACCCAAACGGCATCACCAACCACTCGAACAGGCCCTGTTTGGTCTTGAACGCCGTCTTCCAAGTGTCTTCCTCCCGAATCCTTAGCTGATGATAGCCAGACTTCAGATCCAACTTCGTGAAGAACCTCGCTCCCTCCAACTGGTCCATAAGATCATTAATCTGTGGTAGTGGGTAACGATTCTTGATCGTTATCTTATTGAGTGCCCAGTAATCCATGCACATGTGCCAGCCTCTATCCTTTTTGGGCACCAATAATACCGGCGACCCGCAAGGTGAACAACTCGGCATTATCACTCCCGTCTCTAAGAGCTTCTGAACCTGTTTCTTGATCTTTTTGGACTCCTATACTGATGTGCGGTATAGGCCTATGTTTGGTAAGGAACTCTCGTCGGTCAACATAATCTCATGCTCTACACCTCGCCGTGGTGGTAGTCCCATGATTTCCGAAAACAAGTCTGCATACTTGGCCTTCAAACTATCAAGATCTTCCTCATGGAGCTTGCTCAAGGTGGACAAGCATATCCTACTCAGCTGCTCTTCATAAGGCCGAATGAACAACAAAACGAACCTCCTGCCCGTATTTACCAACCTCTTAGCCTGAGTCACCATCACCAAACTCGTCTCCTGCGAAAGAGATGCCGAACAAAAAATGAATTTCGCACCATCCTTGGTGAACGTATACTTTTGGGCCCGCTGATCATATACCCTGTGTCATCCCACAAGTAAGGATTGCCCAAAGTAACTTGACAAACATCCAACGGAACCACGTCGCATGTGACCTCATCAATATATGACTCATGGAGTGCAAATCTGAACGTACACTGGTTCACCACACTCAATCTCACCTCCTTCCGAATCCACCCTAATGGATAGGGATTCGGATGCTTCACCGTCTTCAATCCCAGCTTCTATACTAATGCTTTAGATATCAGGTTCTTCTGACTCCCTATATCTACAATAGCATCCACCAAGCTGGTCTTGACCTGTAACTTCAAAACAAAGAGCTGCTCCCTCGGGTTGTCATCTTCTTTCGCGGCCTTTCCCCCCGCCATAAGGTTGAGGCTGCTGTTGGGCTCTGTCATCCTAGGAACCTCCTTCGAACCCTGTGCTATCACGTATGCTTTCTTCTCCTCTTTCTTCTTCAACCCTTTCGGCTTCAGATAGGGGTACTTCTCCTGACAACGATCAGTCACGTTCCCTGTCTACTTGCAGTGATTGCATGTCAATCCTGCCTTCCCCAAATCATCCTTCTTCTTCTCTTCCTTATGTTGAGAGCCACTAGACTTGCCTCCCGACTGTTTGGAATCACCCTTCGTTTCGTTGCCCTTCTTCTGTTTGCCCTCAATGGCAATTGCCTTCACGCTCGCCTCTGCAATCGTCTTGATCGTGAACAGCTTCATCTCCTTTCGAATATAATCATTTAGACCCACCATGTATTTCATGAAAATAGAGTATTCATCCGTTGCAATGTTTAGAACCATCGCCTGCTGCTGGAACTCCGTCGTATACTCTTGAACGGTCTGATTGAAGCTTTGACGCAAGCCGTACCACTTGTACCAACGCTCTTCGAGGAACCTCACAGGATAGAACTGCTTCCTCTGTAGCTCTTTAAGTTTGTTACATGATACTGCCTTCTTTTCCTGTTTGCAATAGGATTTTCACCACGTCAACGTGTTTCCCGAAAGCTTCAATGTCGCGAATACGATCTTCTCTTTGGATAAATATCTGTAGAGAGTGAAGTACATCTCCATACGCTCAATCCAATCATCGAGCTTCTCCACATTGACACTCCCATCATAAACAGGAATCTCTATTTTGAAATCAATCTTCAAGTTTTGGTAATAATTCTTATCCCCTGTATGTGAAGCAGACTTAACAACCTCGGCCTCTTCTTCCGAATCTGATTTCTCGCGTTCTTCATCGGACTCAACAAGTTTCTTCTTACCTTTCGAAGAATATTCCTCCTTTTTGTCCCCTCCATTGATGAGACCCACGAGCTGAGTAAGAGTAGTCCCGATTTTCCCTATCTGCTTCTCCATAGCGTCAAGTCTTGCTGAGTTATCTGCTTCAGACATCTTCTCCCTCCTTATCTTCTGGACCTCTTCCAATAAAATAAGGACCTCGCCTAGCTTCTTGTATTGCGATCGAGTCAGGTTCATACATAGGATGCCCCCTTCACATGATCTGATCACTCTGATACCAACTTGATACGAGTTGCCGTGCGAGCACCTTTGATCGTGGAATTATCAAAGGTGGGTTGAGGAGAAAACAATAAGAACACAAGAATAACTCAGATTTTGGGCGAAGAAAAATATCTTCTCTAGATTATGAGTATGCACTTTACAATCTCTCACAATCTCACTCTAGAACTGACGAACAAGCTCTCCAAATCTCAATTACAATCTAATCTCTCTTGATTAAACTCTCAAATTGTTTTAAACCCTAAAACAATCCCTTATATAGATGTACAAACGAGGGTGGCAAAGTGGTAAATAACCAAGCCCAATCCAAACAGGAAAGCACGTAAATAGAGTCCTTAACGAATCTGGAAAACTCTGATGAGTCGACTCATGAACAGTTATGAGTTGACTCATGACCTCATACGAGTCGACTCATAACTGATAAGTCAACTGGTCAGAGACTTTTGCTAACAGGGCTTGAGTTCTTGAGTCGACTCAAAACTGCATATTAGTCAACTCATGACTGATGAGTCGACTCATAAAATGATGAGTCGACTGGTCAGAGCCAAACTGCGAACTAGGCTTGGTTTCGTGAGTCTACTCATGATAGGCATGAGTCGACTCAACCTGATGAGTCGACTCATGTACATGTATGAGTCGACTCATAGGTTGAAATCTGGATACTTTGACTCTTCGATTCTTTGCCTCGTTCCTCGCTCCAACCTGTGTTCCCCTGTACTGTTTGACACCTCTATTCTCATGCTATCATGAGAATCATGTATCCTCAAGCTCCCATGAGAATCGCTAAGTTCCGAAGAGAAGATACACCTATATCACTATATCGGCCAAAGCAATTCTATTGAGAGAAGCTAAGACAAGTAATGTGGTCAAGTTTATTAAACGCCACATCATATACAGGTATGGTGTCCCAATGCGCATCATCCATGATAACGAGCCCAATTTGTCAACTAAGCTGTCACACGATTCTGCGATAAGTTAAGATTCAGAAACTTAGCATCAACAACCTATATCCTTGCTACAAATGGACTAGCAGAAGCTTTCAACAAAACCATCATTAAGATTCTCACCAAGTTGGTATCCGTAAGCAAACAAGACTAGAATAAGAAGGTGGGTCAAATTTAATGGGTGTATAACACGATGGTACGTACACCAACGGGTGCTATGCCATACTCATTGGTATATAGATGTTAAGCCGTATTGCCATTGGAAGTTCAAATTCCATCTCTTCGAATAGCACTCGCAACCGGTATGAAAATTAAAGAAAGTCATTGCCGACATCTTGAAGAACTTGAGGTGCTGCATGAAATGTGACTACAAGCTCAACAACATATAAAGCTTTACCAGGCTTGAATTTCTAAGGCGTTTGACAAGAAAGTCAAACATTACATTTTTAAGGAAGGTGACCTGGTTCTCGTTGTCTAACATCCCATGATCTTGACTCCAAAAAGAAAGGGAAGTTCAAACTAAAATGGGAAGGACTATTTGTAGTAGAGACAATCTACTCAAATGGAGCATATCGCCTAATCATTCAAGATGGCGATAAGATCATGATGCCTATCAATGGTACATTTCTAAAGAAAGACTACCTATAGGCTTCTTATACCAACGTTGCAGGATTCAAACACCATGGATGCAATGACAATACTTGACCTTAACAACATTAAGGAGCGTGATCCATGACATTGTTAAGACAAAAAAGAAAATATATATGTTCTTTTCACTTCCTCGAGATCAATTAAGGTGACAATTTCATTCCTTGCTACTCTCCAAACTCTCTTACCAATCCTCTTCAATAGGATGGTGAGTCCACAAAACTATCATGTTAAAGATTACCTCTGATAGTCAATTTCCTCCAAACTCTCCCACCAATTCTTTTCAACAGGATGATGGGTCAATAATAAACTATCATATTAACAATTATCTCTGATAGTCAACTCTCAACCTCATTTGAAAATATTCCAAGTAGCGGCTACCATGTGATGAGCACCTACTATTCATCCAATTAGGATAGTGATCTACCATAAGATGATTTTCTATCTGATCATTCTGAACGTTCTATCCCTTTAGAGCGATCGAAGATAGCAGCCTACCAGCGATGTACCTCTATTCTAATCACAGTCGTTATACTTCCATGTTACTGAATGACTTGATCATTTCCATATCGTTGACGTTGTTCATTGATAGTGGCCTACCATGCGATATGCCTCTATTCCAATCACAGTCGTTATACTCTTATGTCACTGAACGACTTAATTATTCCCACACCATCAATCATGTAAATGACGTTGTTCAAGATAGTGGCTTATCAAGCGATGTACTCCTATCTATCCCCTTGTTCCTAAGTAGTGACCAACCAAACAATGAGTCACTATTCAAATTCAAGATCGTTATTACATTTAACAATATCATCACATTCTTTTGATCATTTCCACAAATGACCATCTCTTAAAATTATAGACCTACCAGGTGATGAGCTTTAACTTCAAATCCCCAAGGTTAAGCTGTTATACTAAATGACTTAACTAAGCATAATTACAACTTAACCATTGTAATCTTACTCAATTCTTGATCTGACGCCTTAAACGGCTAAGGAGAGAGGAGAAATCTACGTATTAAGCCTAAGAGAAATTCCTCGACAACTTACCATACTAAGGTTAAAAGCATGGCTAGTCCAACTCAAACGACAGTTGGTAAAGACGAATAAAATCCGTTGATAGCTGAGGGTTTGCTTAAATCCTAAGTTATGATTATTAAGTGTACAAAAAAGAGAACAATCGATGGATAAAACTATAACTTTATTCATATGATAATTGAAGTTACACTAGCAAAAAGTCAAATTACATGGGATGAAGTCAAATAAGTCGAACAACGGTATGAAGCTCGTCTACAAGTTCTTCCAATGACCTTCGACGCTCTACTTCAATTTCTTTCAACGACTTCTTGTGCAACTTATCATCATAAAACATTACCGAATTTCTCATGGTAATTGCAAGCTTCACTTACGCCAATTTTTCAGCTCTTGTTATTGAATTTCCACCTCCAATTTCTTGGCAAAAAATCTTCACCATTACTAACTTTCAACTTTGGGAGAAGTGTAAATTAGGCTGAAGAACTATGACCCTCAGAAGGATAAGCGTTTTAGTGGGTCTGTGAAGCCACCACATATCCTGAGCCCCAAGGTGAATGTTTGCATGCTTGGAGATGCTCAGCATGTTGAAGAGGAAAAGAGGATTGGACTTGGAATACTTCCTCACGGTTACATTCGAAAGCCCAACAAATTGCTGAAGTACTTCTTGACTTTGGTTCTGAAAGATGGGAGATTCTCAAGCTTCAGCTGATTCACTTTGGTCCGAGCTACATCTGAACCAATATCGTCACACGAGGAAGGGGAACGTGTGAGCGAAGAGCTGCACGAAACAAAAAGAAGAAGTTAGCTCAAAGCAGGCTTATTCTAAATAATGATGTAAGCTTCGTCCATCAGAAGAACCTCATTGATACAAACTTCACTAGACGAGTGAACCCTGTCAGATTGATGAGCCTCATCAAATAGACAAGTCTCATCTAACAAATAAGCTTCGTCGAATGAGCGAGCCTTGCTAGCCAAACGATTCTCGTCAAATAAATGAGCCTCGGCCAACAGATAAGACTCGTTCGACAAACAAAATTTGCCAAAGTTGATAGACTTTGGCCATCAAGCAAGTCTTGTCCATCTAACGAACTTTGTCATATGAGAAACCGCACAGAAGTAGTCAAAAACATGGTTGTTCGTCTTCTCAAAAGATCCAAGCTACAATAAGCAGCTTATACAATTGTTTCAAGAAAATTTTACCTGGTTGAAATGATGGAATCACGGCAGTATCGTCCAAAGTGCTCATCATTCTCTTGTTCAGACCCCCACCGACGACAACTTTTAGATCCATGTGTTCGCGGGGAAAATCGTTTTCTTCATTGATGTCATTGTGATCTCAAAATAACAACTTTTTGTGGTTACAAAAGATCCGGTCTTTTTTAGATCCGGTTACAACGAAATCAAAGAAAATAAAGAAAATTACAACTTTCTCCTTGTGAACAAATCGCGAGTTCCTGTTTTGCGGTCACTCGTTTTTGTGGGTTCTTTGCCAACGCCGGGGTTAATCCGTGGACCACCGCGCGATCTAGATCCGGTCGGATCTACACGATTTGACGGGTATTATTCCACGAAGGGAATAATAGCCGGGAGGGATTAGTTCACTAAGGAAATAATCGCTCGGATCTCGGGATCTAAGACCAAGCTTAGATCCGGAGTGTGATCTCGTGTAGATCTCAGATCTGTTCTTCCCCTCTCTCGAACTCCTGCCTTTTGTGACGTGGATGCTCGCCGAGGATCAGATCTGAATGTCCAAGTCTTCAAGTCTTCAAAACTCTAAGCTCGATCTTCAATCCGGCAGAGTTTCGGCTCTCAAAAGTCCAACCCCTGAAAATGAACAATGCCTAGCCTATTTATAGGCTCTCTTTACTGTGCCCGCGCACGGAATAGTGTCGGCCACCTATAGGTGGCCGGCACTGGGCCGAGCCACCCATAGGTGGCTCGGCTCTTGGCCGAGCCCCCTTAGGCGGTTGTTTTCCGTCGTTTTTCCATTGTGTCCGTCTCTCGGTTCTGTCCGTGATTCGGTTGAATTAGACTCTGATTTGTTGATCTGATTTGGCAGTAAATTCGGATCCTGATTAGGCAGTAAATCCACTTCTGAGTTCGAGTCCGAAACTGATCTTGATTCGATCGTGATTCGTCCGAGTCTGCCCTTGGTTGGATGACTCGTTGACTCTTCAACACTTGGCTTGATACCAAGCGCGAATGGATGTATTCCGTGGCTTGCGTGCGATTCGTCGATCTCATCGCCTCGTTGGTTCGTCGGTTTGTGCCGAGCTGTACTAAGGGACCTATAAGCAATTTTATACGCCTATAGATACCCCCTCCAAGGTATTTCAGCCTCGTTCTTTTATAGAAGAGTCTGGAATACTTTGGATATGATTGTCCCCACCTTCAGTCGGTGTAACGGGACCTTGGAATGATCTCCGTTCTTGATTCCTTCAATCTTCCAGGCTATTCGGTGCTTTGTCGAATGTCTGTAAGAGTTCCGGTGCTGCATTTATTGTCTGACCGTTGTCGGAAATTTGAACTTGAAGTCAATTCCTGATTTTCGATCTTTAGCTCGTAGAACTGACCATCGATTGTTGGCGTCGAGTCTTTATCTGCAACGTGTTGTCCGGCGTCGTGTTGTTGAGTTATCCTTAAGAATATTTATAAAAACATTCTCCAGGAACTTCTCAACAAAAATTAGGGAACAGTTTATACTCATATACCTTATTGGGGTAATTTCTGTGCCCAAGTGAACTGAACCGGTCTATGGGCTGAACCAGCTTGATAATGAGCTAAAAAAGGCAGTAATTCGGCTCAAAAAATCTTCTGATTTTTCCGAACATGTGGGAGAGGCAAGAATAATTCAAGGACTGAATCCTCTAACGATTTGAAGTTGTTTCGATGCTCGATTCGGCTTCAATTTGGATTCTGGTTCAAACCCGGTCTGGTCCGGTTCAAGGCCGGTTTGGTTCAAGGCCGGTTCACCCTACAAAAGGGGTCTTTTTTCTTTTCTTTTCCCTCACCTAGGGCCGGCCACCTCTCTCTCCTCTTTTTTGAATTTCTCTTCCCTCGAGCATCCGTTCTCCCTCAAAACTTGATATCCGTCTTAGATCTAGCATTCCTTTGGATCTTTGACTGAGAAATCCCTCGAAACTTCCATTTTTAGAATTTCTCTCAGGCCCCTCGAGCGCGTGGTTCGAGCACTTTTCAAGATCTAATTTTTATTGGATCTTCGAGCTTTCCCTCAGGTATATCTTCCATAAATTTAGCATTTTTTATGCTTAATTTAATTTATGAACTTGTGGGATTGCATGCGAGGGTTAGGATTATGATTTGGCGTCTCGAGCTTATCTTTCAGGGGGTAGAATTGCAACAAAAGGAGGATTTTTTCTAGATCTGACCTCTTGATTTATTTTGTAGGTCATTATGTCGCGAGTCTCGAGAGGTCGTTCCCCTGCTGCATCGGCTGACGGCGTGCTTCCTTCATATGCTGGTGAGCTATTTTTTGCATATTCAAAATTTTACAAATTAGCCCTCTTTTTTCTGAAAATTTGCAAATTGGTCCTTTTAACCCCACGTTGTTTTCCTTGGTGAGGCAATCAGGAAGAGCCTTGATTCTCCTTGGTGAGGATCGACGCTTTAAAGATAGGTTTTGCTTGGTCAAAACCATATCTCAAAATAAAGGGGGCGTTTTGACGCTGCATTGTGTTTTATAAGGCAGGGATATATTGTCGATATGCCCTATCTTATAAATGCACAATGTGGCCAAATCGTCTCACCCTTTATAAGGTAATGACTCTATCTTACCGATTTGTAAGATGAGTTCAATTTCCTTTTATAACTGAGACTAACAAACATTTAATTGCTTGTTTTCAGTGGAATATCCTTCCGGAGCCTTTTCATTGCATGCGGTGAATGGACGTCGTGACGAATATTATTCGACGTCTGATGATTTTTCGCCGATTCCAACTGCTTCCCAGTTTGTTCCGGGCACGTCGACAGAGGTTGCCCAGGTGGTGAAGGAAGGTAGACATCAAGCCCTTCGCCAGCTGATTACAGACACGCCTCTTGTGAAGGATGCCAGTTCTATTCAGTCTTTCAGGAAGACTGACTTCTTGTTTGGCGATTCTGTCAGAGACCCTGATGCAGCGTTTATTAAAGCCGAGCAGTGGCTTCATAAGCCTCGACACCGTTCTTTGACTGAGCTCAGGCGTCAGGCTGTGAAACGGGAGATGTCGTGGTGTTTGACAGAGGAGCATGAGAGCGTTCACTGCGGCTACATTACTCATCAGGCAGTTCCTGGTTCGAGCAGGGATCACATTGTTGGACTGCGTCCTGGAGTACTGGGGCTAGATGCACCGCCCCGTAACGAGTTCCTTGCCTCTGCTTCCACTTTGAGGAATCGCCTCGCTACCTTAGGATGGGAGATGCCTGCATCGCGTCACAGATTCTATGGTTGGGTCCATTCTTTGGACAAGTTTTGGTGGGATCGCATGATGAAGTACGTCCTGAGTCGAAGGAGCGAGGAGTTGCATGCTTGCGGTCTTTATGCAGCCATTCGTGCCACTATGCATGGTTTACCCGTTAGTGCGAAGCATTTCTTTGCCTTATGCGAGCTTTATAATCCGGACTCGAACACCTTTCTGACTAGGCACGGAGAGTTGGGTTTGGCTCTTCATGAGATGCATAAGATTTCTGGTTTGCCCATGGGTCAGATGTTATACCAGGAGTATTTTCCTTCCAACCATGAACTGAGTCAGCTGAAGGATCGCATGCCCGACCGCTACGAGACCTTATGGGACCTCACTTGTCACTATCACATTGCTTTGGCACAGTCTAAGCCCCTAGCGAAGAGGACCAAATCAAATGTGAGCCTGAAGCAGTTCGCATCATATTTGTTCAGGAATCTGGAGAGCCATTCTGGCAAAACTATTTGTGAACTGGCACCGCTGACTGCTTCAGAGGTTAATGAGCTGCTGAAGAAGACTGACGCCCACTCCTATACCATTAGCAGTCCTGAGAGTGGCTTTCCTGCAGGGACTAAATTCAGATCGTTCCTATGCCATGAGACCGCACCGATTCGTCCGATGACTCTTCTTGCCGGCTACCTCGCCATTTGGTTAAAGAAATGCGTGGTCTCGTACCAGTCCGGTGACGCTCTGCCACTGGAAGTGCTCTACCCTGCGGTTCAACTTGCCTACAGAAAGGAACTTTCACTTCTTCCGGTGATGGTGGCTAACATTCATCGAGGGCTTCGACAGATTTTTGGTGCTTTTACACGGAAGGAGAGTGAATCGCCGACTCAGATTCCTACTACTAAGGTGGAGCTTCCGTATGTTTATTTGATGGCTTGGTTCGTCCTTCATCGTTCTGACATGATGTCGGTACCGCATGCCATGGACCACTCTGTTCCCTTACTACAGCTGCTTGAGAATGGCGAGTGGGAAGGCCGAGGATTCTCTGATATCAGGAGGCAGTTACAGGTCCACAAGTGCTGGGCATCCTCCACTTGCTTTCCGCAGTTCTCCAGTCGGTATGGCGAGTGTTTGATTGATGAGGAGAAGCCGAGGGAGTATCGCACTTATTTAGATATCGGCTGCTTTAATTGGCTAGTGAACATCAGGCCGGGCTACTTGACTTTCCGGGTGGGGAATCAGTGTTTTATAGAGCCATATCTACCCTGCCGATTCGCTCGCCAGTTTGGTTATGACCAGCTTTATGTTGGGAACCCACGCCAGCAGCTTCGTGCTCATGGAGGTTTGGTGGACGGTCTTCGTGCATGGTTGTGGACTGTGACAGGCTGCACTGGTGCTAGGTTCAGTCTCCCGGGTGCTGAGCGACAGTTGAACCTCACTTTCTTGAGCTGCAGGTGGTTGTTAGCAGCTAATAAGACTGTCCCTGTGAAGCCTATTGAAGAGTTGGTGGCCGAAGAAGCCTCTCAGATTGATTCTCATGTGATCCGGGACGGTGCTCGGTCACAGAGGGCGCGGGGCAAGACCCGCCGACTTGATGCAGAAGGTCATAGGGCCTTTAGTTCAGCCGAAGAGGCTTCAGGCGGAGATCCTGAAGACTACGAGGCAGATTTCGAGCGAGGTTAGTCACCCATCTTTTCTTTCTGCATTTCCGAATTGCTATTCCTGACCACTATCTGATATTTCAGGTACAGCGACAAACAGTGAAGAGGAATCCCGTCCTTTTGCCCAGGCAAGACCTTCGACTACTGTCCGTGCTGATAGGCGGAAGAGACTAGCCCATAAGCCGCCTGCAGATTCGCGGGCATCTGAGATGGACTTGGCTGGTGATGATCCTGCTAGCGACAGAGGTAACATCTACTCTATAGATCATTCTCTTGATCGTTTAGATTTTTAGGCTCATGCTTCCCCATTCTATGCAGGAGAGCGCGAGGAAGGGGAGATGAGTTTCGATCCTGCTCCTCATGAGTTTGTATCTTCTGGTGAGCCTGACTTACCTTATCAGGTAGAAAAACTTGCAGAAGTCGCCGACTTTAGGGAGGCTACCAATGTAGGACCTGATTCAGTGAATCCCGATACATCTACGAGAGGTAACTTATTTCCATTGGTCATATTCTCTTCATTCTTCTTTCGTACTTACATTTCTTTGTGTCAGATTTTTCGATTGACGATTTCGACGAGGCAGGTTTGCCTGCAGACACTTCTGTGTTCCACTTCATGTATGACTCTCCTCAGATCGATGGCCCGCTGCCCGAGGATATGTTTCCTGAGCCCGTACTCCCTCAGGATCCCGAGAATGGTTCTTTTGAAAGTACGTGCCTCTTCTCGAGTTAATTATAGGACTAGCCAATTTTTTGACTAATGCAGCTATAATGTAATGCATCTGAACATTCTGTTCTGTGTTTAACAGGAGCTTTTGCCGAGGCTGATCCTGCTGAGCCGGCTGTGAGACCAACTCCACCAGTTGACACACCCACAGCCGTTACGTCTCCGCTACCCCCAGCGACTCAAGGGGAAGGAGGTATAAATTAAGCCGCTGAAAATGTCATTTATTTCCTTATTAAGGCTTTTTGACGGATTTCTCCTTTTTGTGTAGGGCCTTCCTCTCGGCTTCATGTCCTCGTGAAGGAGTTGTTATCGGACAATGACCCTGAGAAGATCGTCATCTGCATAGAAGTCCGCTCTTTCTTCTCCTTTATGAATGCTATGCTTGGCAAACTCTTCCACGACGGACTTTCCCTTCACCAGTTTGAACCTTACCTTGATTCCAAGATAAATTTAATAAGGGACATAGGATATCCGGATCTGGCGACGGCTATAGTTGATGACCTTGCTTGCCTAGAGCATGAGCTTCAGATGTTTCGCGAGCTCCGGAATGCAGGTGCCTCTTCATTCATTGCTGCTGAGTTGGATACTCGCTTACAGTCATGGCGCAGTACTCGGATGGTTGCTTCGGGAATCCGCGCCAGCAGCTTCGGGCTCATGGAGGTTTGGTGGACGGTCTTCGTGCATGGTTGTGGACTGTGACAGGCTGCACTGGTGCTAGGTTCAGTCTCCCGGGTGCTGAGCGACAGTTGAACCTCACTTTCTTGAGCTGCAGGTGGTTGTTAGCAGCTAATAAGACTGTCCCTGTGAAGCCTATTGAAGAGTTGGTGGCCGAAGAAGCCTCTCAGATTGATTCTCATGTGATCCGGGACGGTGCTCGGTCACAGAGGGCGCGGGGCAAGACCCGCCGACTTGATGCAGAAGGTCATAGGGCCTTTAGTTCTGCTGGAGAGGCTTCAGGCGGAGATCCTGAAGACTACGAGGCAGATTTCGAGCGAGGTTAGTCACCCATCTTTTCTTTCTGCATTTCCGAATTGCCAGTCCTGACCACTATCTGATATTTCAGGGACAGCGACAAACAGTGAAGAGGAATTCCGTCCTTTTGCCCGGGCAAGACCTTCGACTACTGTTCGTGCTGATAGGCGGAAGAGACTAGCCCATAAGCCGCCTGCAGATTCGCGGGCATCTGAGATGGACTTGGCTGGTGATGATCCTGCTAGCGACAGAGGTAACATCTACTCTATAGATCATTCTCTTGATCGTTTAGATTTTTAGGCTCATGCTTTCCCATTTTATGCAGGAGAGCGCGAGGAAGGGGAGATGAGTTTCGATCCTGCTCCTCATGAGTTTGTATCTTCTGGTGAGCCTGACTCACCTTACCAGGTAGAAAAACCTGCAGAAGCTGCTGACTTTAGGGAGGCTACCAATGTAGGACCTGATTCAGTGAATCCAGATACATCTACGAGAGGTAACTTATTTCCATTGGTCATATTCTCTTCATTCTTCTTTCGTACTTACATTTCTTTGTGTCAGATTTTTCGATTGACGATTTCGACGAGGCAGGTTTGCCTGCAGACACTTCTGTGTTCCACTTCATGTATGACTCTCCTCAGATCGATGGCCCGCTGCCCGAGGATATGTTTCCTGAGCCCGTACTCCCTCAGGATCCCGAGAATGGTTCTTTTGAAAGTACGTGCCTCTTCTCGAGTTAATTATAGGACTAGCCAATTTTTTGACTAATGCAGCTATAATGTAATGCATCTGAACATTCTGTTCTGTGTTTAACAGGAGCTTTTGCCGAGGCTGATCCTGCTGAGCCGGCTGTGAGACCAACTCCACCAGTTGACACACCCACAGCCGTTACGTCTCCGCTACCCCCAGCGACTCAAGGGGAAGGAGGTATAAATTAAGCCGCTGAAAATGTCATTTATTTCCTTATTAAGGCTTTTTGACGGATTTCTCCTTTTTGTGTAGGGCCTTCCTCTCGGCTTCATGTCCTCGTGAAGGAGTTGTTATCGGACAATGACCCTGAGAAGATCGTCATCTGCATAGAAGTCCGCTCTTTCTTCTCCTTTATGAATGCTATGCTTGGCAAACTCTTCCACGACGGACTTTCCCTTCACCAGTTTGAACCTTACCTTGATTCCAAGATAAATTTAATAAGGGACATAGGATATCCGGATCTGGCGACGGCTGTAGTTGATGACCTTGCTTGCTTAGAGCATGAGCTTCAGATGTTTCGCGAGCTCCAGAATGCAGGTGCCTCTTCATTCATTGCTGCTGAGT
>NC_033801.1:110588701-110639798 GCF_001876935.1 Asparagus officinalis
AACATGATTAGGAAAAGCATGATCTATAAAACCGGGGGGTTGTTCAACATACACTTCCTCTTCTATAAAGCCATTCAAGAAGGCACTTTTAACATCCATTTGAAAAAGTTTGAAATTTTTAAAGCTAGCAGATGCCAAAAACATCCTAATAGATTCCAACCTTGCAACCGGTGCAAAGGTTTCATCATAGTCTATGCCCTCCTCTTGATTGTATCCTTGGGCAACCAAACGTGCTTTATTTCTAGTTACAATGCCATGTTCATCAAGTTTGTTTCTAAAAACCCATTTTGTACCAATAACACTAGCATTGTTAGGTCTAGGAACTAACTTCCAAACTTCATTTCTTTGAAAATTGTTTAATTCTTCATGCATAGCCAAAACCCAAAACTCATCATTTAAAGCATCATTAACCTTTTTAGGTTCTAGTTGAGATAGAAATGCAACATTACCACATTCACTCAAGGCTTTTGAGCGAGTTATAACTCCTTTTGAAGGGCTCCCAATGATTTGTTCCTTTGGATGGTTTGTTGCTCCTTTGGATGATTTGATGTAAATTTCCAAGCTTTAGGTTGTTCAACTTGATCTTGAGCATTTGTGCAATCTACATCCTTTTGAGCTTCTATAGAGGGAGTGTCATTGATTTGCAACAAGTCCAATCCTCCCTCAATATCATCATCATCATCTTTCCTAGGCAACACAACTTGAGAGCCAACATTAGTCTCATCAAAAGTAACGTTTATAGACTCTTCAACAACGAGGCTTCGTTTATTGAAGACCCTATAAGCCTTACTTCGAGGTGCATAACCCAAGAAAATACCAACATCAATTTTGGAATCAAATTTATCATGGTGATCTTTTGTATTTAAAATAAAGCATTTGCAACCAAAGACACGAAAATAACCAATGAAAGGAGTTTTTCCATAATAAAGTTCATAAGGAGTTTTCTTAAGCTTTGGTCTAATCAAAACACGATTTAAAACATGGCAAGCCGTGTTGACGGCTTCCGCCCAAAAATATTTTGGCAAATCAAAAGAATTAAGCATAGTGCGTGCCATCTCTTGTATGGTGCGATTTTTCCGTTCAACAACACCATTTTGTTGTGGTGTTCTAGGAGCGGAAAACATATGAGTTATACCATGATGAGCACAAAAATCATAGAAAAATTCATTTTGAAATTCACCACCATGATCACTTCTTATTTTAACAACTTTCAAATCTTTTTCATTTTCAATTCTTTTAACATGATTAGCAAATTCTTCAAAACAATCATTTTTCTTAGCAAGAAATATTGTCCATGTAAAACGAGAAAAATCATCAATAATCACAAAAACATAGTGTTTGCCTCCAAGAGAGGTAACACGCATAGGACCAAATAAATCAAGATGAAGTAATTGCAAGGGTTTAGAAGTCGATACCTCATGGATGGATTTGAAAGAAGATTTTGTTTGTTTACCTTTGGCACAATCCTCACAAATTGTATCTTTTATGAAGTGCAAGCTAGGTAGCCCTTTCACAAGATTCTTCTTAGACAATTTTGATATTAACTCCATATTTGCATGTCCAAGTCTCTTGTGCCAAATCCAAGGATTTTCATCAATTGCCGCAAGACACTTTACATCTTGATTCACTAACTCATTCATCTCAAAAATGTAAACATTAGACTTGCGATTTGCAATAAAAACAATTTTTCCATCCATACTAATGATGCATTTATCCGGTTTAAAAGAAATATCAAAACCTTTATCACTCAATTGACTAATACTAAGAAGATTATGATTCAAACCACTTACTAAATAAACATCTTCAATTGTGGGTGAGGGTTTCTTACCAATAGACCCGATACCAATGATTTTACCTTTCTCACCACCACCGAAGGAGACATTGCCTCCTTCAATCCTTGATAGGGTTGCAAATAACTCTTTGTTGCCCGTCATATGATGTGAGCAACCACTATCAAGGTACCACATCTCCTTACGTCGTTGCCGTGACGTTCCCTACAAAAGAAGAAGATGAAGGTGTAGTAGCTTTAGGTACCCATGTCTTGGGTCCTTGGTGGTTAGTAGTCTTGGTACCTTTGGGTACCCATATCAAACCATAAAAATCTTCATTGTCTTTAATTCTACAATGAGTAGAAATGTGTCCATGTCTCATACAATAGGTGCATACAAAATTTCTTTTGTATGTACGGATGTTAGAACCATGAAACCTATTTCTACCATGGTGATTGTAGTTGTCATAAGCATGAGTGGGTCTAGTTCTACAACCCTCAATTTCTAATTTTTCAATCTTTGATCTTAATTGCTTGTTCTCGAAATCGAGATCTCCTAGCAATTCATCTTTTAGAGCAAGAGAGGTTGTTAGTTGTTCTAGCTTAATATCACAAGAGGCATGCAATTTTTTGAAAGAAGAGTATTCTTTAGACATTCTTTTAAATTCAAAGTTCAACTCTTCTAAAGCCATAGCTATGTCACATTGCATATAGAAAGATTCACTTTCGGCCTCGGATATTACCTCATGTTCATTTGCCATGAAACAAACATTTGGGTCATGAAGAGCAAGTTTGGCTCCTTCTTCATCACTATCCGAGTCACTTGGTTCGGATTCTTCCCATCCGGCATACATAGCCTTCTTCTTCTTGTACTTCATGTACTTTTCTTTGAGCTTGGGGCAATCCTTAGCGATGTGACCCGGTTCGTTGCATTCAAAGCATTTTCCTACACGAGATGAAAACTTGTTGTTAGATCGGGGATTAAATTTTTTGTTCATTTTGATAAGTCTAGAGATTCTTCTAGAGAGATGAGCCACTTCTCTAGAAAAATCAACTTCACTCTCCGACGACGAAGATGAGTTGTCACTAGCTCCCTTGAGAGCTATGGTCTTCAATTTTGGTGACGGCTCCTCAACTTCGCGTGATGACACTTCCTCCTTTTCCTTCCCCTTGAGCTTCTTCTCATGCACTTTGAGCTTTCCGATGAGGCTATCAAGAGCTAAGGTAGTGAGGTCATGAGCTTCCTCAATGGCCGTAGCCTTGGGTTCCCATGTCGGAGTCAAGGAGCGAAGTATCTTGTAATTCATCTCTTGAATGGATAATTGCTTATCTAGACCATGTAATTCATTGATGATATTAGTAAAACGGGAAAACATAGCATCAATGGATTCATTAGGAAGCATTTTAAATAGCTCATAATCATGCATAAGTCCACTAATCTTAGATTCCTTAACTTGGGGGGTTCCTTCATGTGTGACACATAATTTTACCCAAATTTCGTATGCGGTTGCACACGTGGAAACTCTATTATATTCATTAGGGGAAAGACCACAAATTAAGGCGTTCATAGCCTTAGCGTTGAGATTAGCTAGGTGCCTTTCTCCATCGGTCATGTTCCCGACTTTGGACTTTTCTTCATATTTCTCTTCTATGAGCTCTAGAATGTCAAGGTCTATGCAACGAAGGTAAATTCTCATCCTAGCCTTCCAATAAGCAAAATTAGTGCCGGTGAAGAGAGGTGGTCTAGTTGTGGATTGTCCTTCTAGCATATGCATATTCAAAGAGGCCTCCATTAGATCTTTTCTCTAAGGTTGTTAAACCAAAAACTGATATAGAGACCAAGCTCTGATACCAATTGTTGGACCCTAGAGGGGGGGTGATTAGGGTCAAGAGGCTCTAATATGCAATTTAAAACTCAGCACAAGCAAACCACAAAACAGAAGTGCAATCAAGTTGAGAAGTTTCATAGCCATATTTTGCATGAAGGGACAATCACCACCATGCAAATACCACCAATTAGCTACAAAAAATAATATATTATTAGTTGATTCACTACCACAATGGCACAATAGATAACTTATAAGTCATATATGATTCAATTTCTAAAATTATTTTACCTGGGTTCAAGTCTGATTTCTCTCTAGCCTTCACCGCTCCAATCCTAGCAAATGAACCCTTTCCTTCTCTGTATCTCTCCAACTCTTGAGTATGAATTTCAACTTGTTGCTCTACATCAGGATAGAACAACTCCACCACATCTAGAAATCCATCTTTCGCCCTTTTGCAATTCTTCACTACATCATCCCTATAGAAATAGTAAGGGTTGAGGTAGTAAGAAGCCATATGCAAGGGAGAAAAGAGCCGATCCTTGGACTTCCCATCTATAATATCAATCACGGGCTTGAAATCCTTCTCCTTATTCTTGAAAACTTGAATGATCTCCTTCTTCATATCTTCAAGCATCCCCACCACAAATCCCATTGAGGGTTTGTAGTCACTATCGACTACCCTCAACAATCGAAAAATAGGAGCATACACCTTCAAGATCTTGGCCACCGCTGTCCACCAACTATCACTCATAGCAATCGCCTCCACCTTAGCGCCTTTAGCGGTCTTTGCAAGCTTGCATCTCACCCATGCTTCATCGGAAAACATAAATCTCAACTTCCCTTTCTTCTCAAGAAGACTCCGCAGAGTCAAAAATGTAGTGGCGAAACGAGTAACTCCAGGTCTCACAATGTCCCTTTTGTCACAAATGCGACGCATCATAGACAATGTCTTGTGATGACTATAGATAAAGATGGTAATCGATAAACAGTTACTTGAGAGAACAATGAAATCAATAAAGAACACGATTTTCCCCGCGAACAGCCTTCTCAATTGGTCCTTTGAATAAACTCAACTTCCTGATGCTTTCAAGCATCAGGTCAACAGTGTGTACTGCACAACTAGTCCAAAAAATCCTCGGTCTCACCCTATATAAAAGCTCCTTCGCGGCCATATTTGCAGCTGCATTATCCGTGACAACCTGAATGACTTTATCAGCTCCAATCTGCTCAATAGCCGTATTAACCCACTCAAATATATATTGTCCTGTATGTGCTTCCTCTTTGGTTTCAATTGACTTATGAAAAGTTGGGATGAAGCTTTTAGTCGAATTTGTCGTTCTTGAAATAACGTTGCTTCATCTCTTGGCCTCCTCCTCCTTTGGATATCATCGTTGTAGCATATATTCCATCCATCCTCCATTAATGGCACTAACGAGCTTGATAAATGAACTTACTACATTTACACTCAATAAGTCATTAGTACCGATAATGGTGGTTGTAAGAACATCATCAAAACATAAGGGCTAACAGAAAGGGGATGGCATTTTCATATGCCCAAGTAGCCAACTGATTATGCACCCAATCTCTCTTCTCCTTCAGGAAAGAATCCTTCACTCCTGTCTGCTTCATTTTCCCTTTCAACCTTTTCGCTAGCTCTGGATCATTAGCGGTGTAAGCATCCATCGGCCCAACAGTAGGCTCTCTAGACCTCTTTGAAGACCCATCGCCTATGGAAGGAGAGATGATTTCTTCTTCATCTTTTTCTTCATCACACGGCCTCGTCGTATGAAGTTCTTCTTCTAAGTCTATAGTGTGCCTCTCCTTAACTTGCTTCTTCTTCGAATTAGCATCAATGACTTCTTTCACCCTTTGCTTATCTTTTTCACTAATCTTCAAACATGGTTTGGTTTCCCCCCTCAACCCTGCAAGATGCTTCTTAAATCGATGGATCCCCGCATTCACCTTGTGCCCACATAGTTTGCATTGCACCATATTCAAATTTTTTGGGTCCGGACAAAATCCAAACTCCCAACCAATGTCTCCTGAGTTCCTTCTATCTTTCACGGGAGGTACGGGGATATTGGTGGAACCCGTAGACTCCTTCGCTGGAACACCCGACATTCTGAAATAAATGAACAAACAAATCATTCATATACTTAAAATTAAACTTAAACAATCAAACAGTTAAACTTAAAATTAAACTTAAACAATTAAACTTAAATAATAAATACAGTTAAACATATTCAATTTGTAATTCTTAAAAAAGAATCTCAAATCAAGAAATATATAAACTCTCACATGTGTAATTTCCCTTACTGTTAACTTATTTTTGTAGGTCAAAAACTGCATTTTCATTCGTTATTGTTGCAACTTCAAAAACCGCAACTAATTATTGTTCTATTTTGTAGGTCAAAAACTGCAACTTCATTCGTTATTTGCTGCAAATCCAAAAGTAGGGAGCATGAATATTATAGTTTCAGCACTCAACTCAATACAGATACACAATTATAGCATATACAGTTGTAAGCTTTGAACAAATGCAGAGGATGAACATGACAAAGACAAATGTAAGGAGCATAAGTTTGTTGTGGACCGTGGTGATGCATATTCTGTTGTACTGCACTCAGATACTTTTTCATTTGAAATAGGAAAATTAAACTTAAACAATTAAACAACTAAACTTAAACAATTAAACTAAATATGATATAAATATACTAAGTTAACATGTGATAAATGCATATGACAGTAATAGGAGGCTAGGAGCAGTTAATTTCCTTGAGCAATGCCGATCAAACTAAATATGATATAAATATACTAAGTTAATTTCCTTGAAACATCAACGGATTAAACTTACTATCTCTCTTTAAACTTATTATCCTCACAATTAATAAGAATCTATCAAACCTGAACCAATCAACAGTTTCAATACAGATTTTGCCTTTTTAAGACTTGAACCCAATAAAAATTATCAACACAGTTACACAAGCCTACAATATCAAATTAATGAGAACCCAAATCTTGAAGACGAGCTCGGAATAAAAAAAAAGGAAATTGAAATCGAAATAAAGAGGATTAGAGTTTTACGAAGACGCGAACTGTCGGCTGAAAAAGACGAGCTCAGTTGGAGACGAAGATGAGTCGAAGACGAAGACGAGCTCGGTCGGTCAGAAGTCGCCGAGTCGAAGGCGAGCTTGGTCCGAAGTCGTCGAGTCGAAGACGAGCTCAGTTGGAGACGAAGACGAGTCGAAGATCGAAGACGAACTCGGTCCGAAGTCGTCGAGTTGAAGACGAGTCGAAGACGAAGACGAGCTTGGTTAGAGACGAAGACGAGCTCGGTCCGAAGTCGGTTGGAACCGAAGGTGAGATCGAAGATTAGGGTTTTATTTTTGAGTTTGGGTTTTGGGTATTGGGTATCGGGTTTTGGGTTAGGCTTTTTTTTTGTTCGGGTTTTTGGGAGCGCCCAGCTCAAAATCTGAGATTGGAAAAGTGGGGCGGGCCGCTTAAGCGGCCCGCTTATCCCTGGGCGGCCGCCTAGGCGGGCCATGTTATCAGTCGAGAGGGTATAGCAGTGGACCCAGCTAAGGTCATGGCAGTTCTTGATGGGGAGCCACTGAAGACGGTGACAGAGATTCGTAGCTTTTTGGGTCTAGCTGGATATTATAGGAAGTTCATTTAGGACTTCTCAAAGATTACGACGCCTATTACACACCTTACGAAGAAGGGTGTACAGTTCATATGGAGCATGGAGTGCCAGAAGGCCTTTGACATTTTGAAGACTAAGTTGACTACAGCGCCGGTTCTGACTATTCCGAGCGGTGACAGGACATTCGTCGTATATACAGATGTATCGTTAGCAGGCTTAGGAGGCGTATTAATATAGACTCAGAGGGTAGTAGCTTATATCTCACGGCAGTTGATGGTGCATGAGCAGAACTATCACAGTCATGATTTGGAGTTGGCAGCAGTGGTATTTGCACTGAAGTCTTGGAGGCACTACCTATATGGGGTACAGTTTGAGTTATTCACAGATCACCAGAGTCTGAAATACCTCTTTTCCCAGAAGGACCTCAACCAGAGACAGAGGAGATGGATTGAGTTTATTAAGGACTACGAGTTCGCGATCCAGTATCATCCGGGGAAGGCGAACGTCGTAGCAGATGCTTTAAGCAGGAAGCGCCGACATCGGATTTTGGCTTCAAGGTGTTCACTACATCGGGATCTTATCACTCTTAGCCAGTTTGATTTTAGACCCGAGATTGGAGGAACCAGTGCATTTTTGGGAACTGTGACAGTGCAACCATCTTAGAGTGACAGAGTTGTCAGAGCTCAGTTGGGAGACTCTTGGATTCAAATCCGAAAGGAGGAGATTTCCAAAGAGCCTAAGACTGATTAGACCATTGGAGCTGATGGAGGTCTACGGATGAAGGGTAGATTGGTTATGCCAGCCAGTGCAGAGCTGAAGAGAGAGTTATTTGATGAGGCACACCGTACTCGGTACACAGTGCATCCAGGGACCACCAAGATGTACAAGGACTTGAAGAGACATTTCTGGTGGAGCGGTATGCGTAGAAAGATTGCAGACTATGTGGCTAGATGTTTTACCTGTCAGCAGGTGAAGGCAGAGCATCAGAGACCGGCAGGGACACTTCAACCTTTACCCATTCCAGAGTGGAAGTGGGCAGACATTTCCATGGATTTTATTGTGGGGTTGCCGAAGTCGAAGAAGGGGAATGATTCTGTTTGGGTGATAGTGGACCAGTTGACGAAGTCAGCATATTTTATTCCAGTAAGGACCACTTACACAGCCGAGGCTTATGCGAAGATCTTCATTCGGGAGATAGTTCGACTTCACGGAGTTCCGGACATGATCGTATCGGATAGAGGATCGGTTTTCACTTCACATTTTTGGAGGAGTTTCCACGACTCTTTTGGCAGTAGGCTATCTTATAACAGTGTATTCCACCCTCAGATGGATGGTCAGACAGAGAGAGTAAATCAAGCGTTGGAAGACATGTTGCGAGCTTGTGTCATTGATTTTCAGGGCAGTTAGGAGGATCATATTCCACTGGTCGAGTTCGCTTATAACAATAGTTATCAAGCGACGATCGGTATGGCTCCATATGAGGTATTATATGGGAGGCCCTGTAGATCACCAATATGTTAGGCAGAGCTACAGGACAGCTTGATACTTGGGCCAGAGCTAGTGAGGCGGACTACCGAGAAGGTAGCATTGATCAGGGAGCGGATTCTAGCCGCTCAACGTCGGCAGAAGAGCTATGCATATAAGAGGCGTAGACCCTTGGAGTTTCAGGTGGGAGACTCAGTCATGCTGAAGGTATCGCCTATGAAAGGCGTACAGCGATTTGGGCGACGGGGGAAGCTTGCGCCGAGATATATTGGACCATTTCAGATTTTAGAGCGCATTGGAGCTGTGTCATACAGACTAGATCTTCCAGGATCGATGTCTAGTATACACAATGTGTTTCATGTTTCTATGCTGAAGAAACACTTGCATGATGAGGAGCAGCAACGAGTATTGGATGCACCAGAAATTGAGCTTCGGGAGGATTTGACTACTATTGAGATTCTGGTTTGTATACTTGCCAGAGAGGACAAGAGACTCCGGAATAAGGTGATTCCCTTAGTGAAAGTTCAGTGGAACCGAGGAGGCGTTTAGGAGATTTCTTGGGAGCGCGAAGAGGACATGCGTCGCGATTACCCACACTTGGTCGAGCAGGTAAATTAATTCTTATTATGTTATATACCTTACTTTATGCTTATACCTTTGGTTATTTTTACATTTAACGCTAGAATGAAGATATTTTCGCTTAATTTTTAATCTTTTGGAACACATGGTATATGTATGGGGGGTTCCTTGTTTGGATTTTTCACCCGACGTACTAGTTCCACTAGATTAGGATTTGAGCGAGAATATTATCATTTTAGATCGGTAAGTATAAATATCTTTATATGTTATCTAGTAATTCATGATTCGAGATTCGTATAATTTCTGAATTTCGAGGACGATATTCTTTTGAAGGGGGGGAGAATGTAAAACCCCAAAATTTTGCTATAATAAATATATGTGAATTATTAATAGTGAATAATTTTCTTATGATAAATAATCATATATATATATATATATGTATATATATATCTCAGGTTCGGGTTCAAATGGGTTTCGGGTCGGGTTTGGTAATTGGTATATAGGCTAATGATCCGAGACAACCCTCTTTACATCTGAAATCAGTAACCCTAGCCCCCCCTCTCTTCTCTAAAACCCTAATCCTCCTTGTTTGGTGATTGGGGAGAGGTTCTTGAGGAGTTGCAGCAGTTTTTGGTGGGATTCAGCGAAGGGAAACGTTCTCCTTCAGATTCAGAGACCCATTACTCACCTGAGGCGAGTATCATCTCACCCAATCCCTCACCCCTGTTTTCTATTATTTTCGTTTGAAATTTTTTTTGAGTTTTGATGAGCCAAAATGGTATTTTTGTATAAAAATGAACTCTCTATAATATGGTTAGCAAGAATCAAAGGTTTCAGTTTATAAAAGTTCACCAATGTTCTGTTAAATAAAGATCTAGATCTGAGATTTGCTTAACCAAGGGTTAAATCACGTTTACTGTTACCAAAACGTTATAATCTTGTTTCTCTTATATTTAGAATGTTGGGGATATAGTTTACATGCTTAAAATCTATTGTTTTTCTACAGTATGATTTATAGAGACATTAGATCTGTTTTATCGTAGAAAAATACAAATTTTTATTTCAGGTTTTGAGCTGACAGAAACCCAGATTTGGGTTTCTGTCCGCTTGGCGGTCGACCGGTGCGGTCGACCGCTGAGCTCGCTTTAGGGCTTCGGTCGAATTTCACTCATGTTTGAGAGTTTGACTGGACTATCTGACATTGGTATTTAGTCTTACTACGTAACCAGGCATGATAGATGACCTGAGGGTACCAATTGTGGATATATACACTGATTTGATTGTGAATGATATAGGTAGATTTCATTATGTATCTCAGCGATATTTTCACCATTTCACAGTCCTCGTGTTGAACTATAATCCATAGAAGTCCTCGTGTTGGACTATAATCCATAGAAGTCCTCGTGTTGGACTATAATCCATAGAAGTCCTCGTGTTGGACTATAATCCATAGAAGTCCTCGTGTTGGACTATAATCCATAGAAGTCCTCGTGTTGGACTATAATCCATAGAAGTCCTCGTGTTGGACTATAATCCATTTCAGTTCTCGTGTTGGACATTTGCCACTTATTCCATGAGTTTGGAAACTACAATATATAGTTCCTGTTTCGGACCTAGTTCTTAACCCTGAATATGATTTTCTCACAGAAGATCGCGACATGATAGTTATGTAGATTTTGACATGACACTTATGTAAATTTTAACATGACATTCATATAGGCCATGATATGGCACTGCACTTATGTTCTGAGATTAGTTGTATTTCTTTTATTATTGTTCCTGTATTAGAACCTCGGGTTAGGTGATTAGGGGTTTACAAATTGAGATATAAGGTATATACATGAGGGTTTCCTTGTTTGGATTATTTCGTTCGACGTACCTATTTCTCGTGTTGTAAATTCCAAATTTCCAAACCCTCTTTAGTAAGATCAATGAGTTTAGATCTATTATATATTATCTGTATTTTCTTATACAATGAGTAGTAAGATCAATGAGTTTAGATCTATTATATATTATCTGTATTTTCTTATACAATGAGCCCTGTTCCCCTGGGATTGGTTGTGATGTTACTCGCTAGCGCTTTGACGCTCGTTATTCCTCCCCCTTTCAGGTAACGAGCCAGGAGCCCGGAGAGTCGCAGGTTGATGGTGATGCATTTTAGCTTCAGCTGTCTATTTAGTTATATATTTTCTTTTGGAGCTCCACAGTAGACTTTTGTTTAGACATTTGGGAGTCTTGTTCTAGAAGTTGTAAAGGCTGTGTGCCTTATTTCCTTTTCGTCAGATATTTATATTTGAGACTTGTTGAGTATTTCAGTTTATCTACTCAGACCTTGATTATGTTCTTCTGTATGTTGGATGATGAGATATTTATGTGATCATTATCATTTCATCAGTATTTCTTGTATTATCTTTTTCTTGCCTTTGTACCTACACCTGTCGTTGACTCTACTAGATAGATGTTAATTATGATGGTGAAACATGTTATTGCATGGTGTGGTGCATGGCAGGTTTGACATTCTTGGTTTCACCTAGGACTGCAACCTTGTGTGAACCCAGGGGCGTCACAAAAAGTATAGGTTTAGGAAAAACTTTTCATAGTCAATATTACCCATAACGTTTTTAAAAAAAACATAACTACTTTAAAATCTAATAGATTTGAAATTTACAAAAAACAAACTTAAAGTTTAATACATTGCAAATTACCCCTCTAAAGTTAAAAAAATTTCAATGATTTATTATAGTTCCTTGATTTTAATATAATTTTTAATAGTTTAGTGTATTTGTAAATTATAAAAGTTTAGGGTGTTTTTTATAATTTTAAAAAATTTTAAGGGTATTTCTTTTATAGTTTAATCTTTATTGTGTTTTTAGTGTAATGCATAGATACATCAATTAATGATGATATTAAAGAGTAGGTCGTTCTTAAGATGTATTAGGCTATAGTTAAGTATGCACATCACTATTACTAGACAATATAGTTTATACATGCAAAAAATTTCAAACAATCTATATAGTGGTTAAAAGGTTTTTGACTTTAATGTACTATTTTTTATAAATTATTTTTAAAGTGAACCCACCATATAATTTTAGTTGTGGTCATTATAATTTCAATACATTTAATCGATTGACTATATATGTATATAGACCATAAATTACTTTACTTTCTCGCATGAACTAATATTTGGCACTTAATAGTTTAAATTATTACTTTTAAATTGCATTTTCCTACAGGATAATATAATTTCAATTCCTATTTTTTGCTTGAGATTTATTTTATAGTTTCGTATATCAAATTAGTAACTAAAAAATAATTATTTATATTTAAATTAGAATGATTGTAGTTGGTCACTCACTGTAAAATTTTTATAAAGATATATTCCTTACTTTCTATAGCTTTTTGCACTACCCGTGTATATTTTATCAATTAGTTGTTAATTTGACATATTATATTATTTTTTCTTTGTAGAAATTTCTTCTTTAACTTTTGGATTATGTAATCACTATGTCACCATTCTAGCATAGACAGAACCTCATTCTAAATGGCTTCAAGCCAATGTTTGAGTTGAACTGAAGTATATACTATTGCTACTATGTGTATATATATTTTTTTAAGAAAATCATGTCTACATTTTTTTAAACAAAAAAGAATATTCTAACCTCTGATATTATAAAAATAAAATTAAGTCAATCGAGTGACTAGCAAAAGAGGACTTACATCAGATAAATGTGAATAATAAGATAAAGAGGAAAAGTAATGGCATTGCTAATAGTATTATCAATAGAAAACTATAATATAAAGTTAACCTATTTTGTGGAGCCTAACTACTGGCTATAAGCATCGAGGTTTCCATATATACTTTATAATTTATTAAAAAGGGTATATTAATCTTATATAATAAAATCGATTTAATACTAAAACTTTCACGACTTCATGTACAAAAGGTTCTCCCTCCATTTCCTGATTCTTTTGTTATATTACTTTTTATATTGTTGCCTTACTCATGCTCTTTGTTTTTTTAAAGAGAAACAGAATCATGCTTTCTAAATTGAGATGAGGAGGCAGAGTTTAGGTCAGTAACTTAGGATTTCTTTTTCCAAATCACTGAGGAATATCTGTAGTAAGGTATGCTATATACTTCTGGAATTTTCCTATGCTTTTGACTTCACGGCAGGATATTTGCTGTTTAATTTTGCATATTTATACTTTGTTATCTTGAATTCCATTTACAATTTCTCACCAAAACTATTACCTGCTTTTGTGAGAGACAAAATAGTTTACTGAAAGAACATATTTAACTCTGTGTGTGGCGTATTATACATCTCATGAGGGATTCAGGTGTAAGGTAAGGTAACACGCATAAAAAATGCATCTCCATTAAGTTTATACCAATTCATATTGCACTGAATTATTTATCAATGTTAGACCATCGGTCATAAAAATTGGTGTGTATGAAGACCAATTTTTTTAACAGAAGAATTTAGCTTAATTTTAGATCAAAGTATGGTTCATTTTATCAAAGTATGACCGTTGGTTAATTCAGCTTAATTATTTATCAATGTTAGACCAACGGTCATAAAATAATTCAGCTTAATATATTTTCTACAAGCAGTCAATAGCTTCTTCTTGTAAAAAATGTCAAATTATTTTACAAGGTCCATAGTAGACTAATTTAACATTTTTATCCAACGCTATGAAAAAAAATTAACATTTTTATCCAACGGTCATAAAATAATTCAGCTTAATATATTTTCTACAAGATTTAGGGTCACTGAATATTAGCATATATTATATTTTGGAATTGGTCACATAATTAAGTTGTTTATCTTTCCTTGTGCAGATAATTAAGTTGTTTATTTTGGAATTGGTCACATATATAATTTATATTTTCTTTCTTGATTGAATTTGCACATTCTAAATTTGAAAATTCTAGAAAAAAATTTTGGAATGTCTATAATACTCAGCCGCTAGATAATAGAAAGTGGATGTAGACAATAGGTGCGAGTGATTTCTTTATAATTAAAAAAAATCCTCTATGACCAGATAAAACTTATCATTTATGTTGATGAATTCAAGATTGATTTTTTTATTAATAATAATAGTTTAATTCGAATATAAAATATTAGATAACGTTCATATTTTGACCAAATCACACACACACAGACATTCTGCAGTGACTATCTTATAAAATGGTTTTAACTAGTTGGATTGCATGTGCAATGCACGTGGTAAAATTTTGAAATTTTTGGGATGGTTTTTCTTGAATCATAATCTTGGATTTTCTTGGTTTTTTTACTGTTAGAAGTTAATATATTTTATATTAAATTTCATTGGTAATACATGTATTTCAAAACCAATAATGGAAGCAAACTGACGAATACATGTACTAAATCATTTTATATTGCAGTATCTTAAATAATGATGTTTATGACATCGTACATTTTCTATGAATAAAATACTTGTGAATGGATTCAAAATGTTATGTAAATAAGCAACATAATATCAGAGTAGAATAAAAGCATTGCACTTGCTGCACAAGTTGCTCATTTATCTGGTAGGTAAATTTGAACATACACGTCATACAAACATATCCTTCAATCATGGTAAATAAACCAAATCACCAACCCTGTGATAATGCCATAAAGCTCTTATAACTTTTCTTCAGAGAAATTAAGAAGATCACCAAGAGTATTCACTCTGAGATTACTTTGCAAAGAGCTTCCAAGTTTTCCTCCAAGTTGTTTCCTATGATGACACAAACAGAGAGCTTCAATTAATTGAAGTCTAATTTTGCAGCTTAAGAAAATTATTGTTTAAATGTAATATGTCAAAACATTGCAACATTTAAAATATTGTCTTGTAGGTATTTCAAAATAATGAAGATGCTTAGGGACCTTTAGACTTTTTTGATAATGTTGTTGTAGTTTACATGAGGATAGAGAAGAAAGTGTTCAAGATGGAGAGTTACACAATAAAGATTCAGGCACATGTACTACCACATTCAGAAATCTGCTTAGTGAATTTGTTATGTAATTATGGTCTTCTGACGACATTCATAGATTAGCGAATAAAGAAGTAAAATAGATAACCACATTCATTTAAAAGAGGAAATACAATGTGGAAGAATATAAAATAAAAGGTTGACCGCGGTAAAAGACAAAACGTAGTTCTCTCTCAAGAGGGAACTACGTATCTAAAGGCAAAGTTGTTCAAAGACAAAAAACAAGTCATAAAGACTTTGAACATATCCGGCACTCGAACAATAAGATCATTGTCATGTTAAGTGTACAAGTGAATGAGTTGCATAAAATGAATAATGTGACGTGGAATCAAAAGAGGAAAAAAGAAATAATGTGTTATTGAATCAAGAAAGGAAAAAAGAGAAACAAGTACTTACGTAAGACCAGTTCGAGCAATGTCAAACTCCAGATGAATGCAAAAACGATCAGAAGCTAGAGTGTGGAGCTCTTTCCGCACAACTACATTAGCTCTGAAGATCAGGTATCATGTATTATTCCATTATTAGATGAACTTAAATCCATGTCTTAATATAAAACATTCCTTTAGTATCTGCATGGATGATGAATATCATGAATGGCATGACCATTTTTAAGACTCCATTTCCTTTCCAAATGTGATGTGGCTTCTGAGTCAACAAATACAACCCTCAATTCAGTAACATTGGCTGTGTAAGTGGTAGATGCACCTAAGGCATCATCTTGATCTCAAAGAAACTGATCTAATTCTGGTTATAATTGCTCTTTCCTGTAAGAATATATACCTTGTTACTTGCAAAACTTCAGCATATGGAACGTTTAAACACAATAATGTACTAAAAGCAAATTCATCCAGGAATTTCTTTGCAAATCAGGAAGCAACACAATTTATTTAATGGTTACTTTAAGTTTAGCAGCAACATGAACGTGTTGTTACCATGCAGTGAAGTCATCTTTAATGTACTGATCATCATCTCCTAGGCTTACTTTGACAAGGCGCTTCGATCCTACCACAGCAAGGAAATTTATAAATTTACTTAATCACATAAACAAGGCAGAAAACATAATTATAGCTTTTACAACTACACTATGGACAATAACCGATCAAGCAGGATACATGGAAGAAGACTGATAGTTATATTAATAGGACTGAAAGACTTATGTTGCATGAGTGCAAGACCATTTTGGTTTTTTGTAAGAGTATTTTTTCCTGTGCTAAGCATGAAAATTGCTCATGTTGTCCTCTTCTCCAAATGAAAAGCAAGAAACAAGAATAATGCCAACCATGCCCAAAGTAGAAAAATTGTTGTTTGGGAACATATATCAAATTATTGGAACCATCACAAACTAAAATGTAAGTAAGACACAAGAAACATATGCAAAAACCTCACCATATAGCAAATCAGTCTGCCAACAAATAAATTCCATATGCTGGCATAGAATATAAGAAAAATACATAACTATGAACAAGAAGATATAATTCCACTGGTATACAACTAAAACATTTCAGCTTGCATTGAATGACACAGTGTATAATTACGTGACATCTCGACAATGAGGAACTTGATTTTTGAGAGGTTCTTTGCTTGTAATCTCTCTTCTTCATCTGTTAACCATCTGAGAATTCTAAAAATGAAATGTGTGTGTTGGATGTAATTCTAAATTTTCAATAAATAATTTCCCTCAAAAAAATTTCAATAAATAATCATATACATGTTTACATGTGAGTACACATAATTTTCATATCAAATGATCATAGATTTTACACTTATTTTAATTTCATAAAAGTTAAAACGCAAGTGACAATAACTTCTTTATCAAAGAAGGAAGGCGTTACTTACAGCTGGAAACTCTGTAATGTCACTGCTGGACCAGACTATATATCATGTCTTGACAATGAGGCAGCTATCAAGAAGCTTCCGAGCACTAAGCACTATGAGCACAGAGAGAGGAATTGGCCTGAGGAAGCTCCAACTTGTCTTGTTACTCTTCCAGATGGATACAAAAAGTCAATTGAGTGGCCTAACAGTAGGGATAAGGTATCTAATTTATAACTAACTTATACATGTAAACCTGCATTTCCTTTTTCTGAAAGATAATTTTCTTCTTATGACATATTCGCTGCAGATATGGTACCACAATGTCCCTCATACAAAGTTGGCTGTTGTAAAGGGGCACCAAAATTGGGTTAGTCTATGGAGAATACCTTACTTTTCCAGGTGGTGGAACTCAGTTCAAACATGGCGCATTGCACTATATTGATGTCATCCAAGAGGATCTTATATATGCTTTTATACATGACTAATGTACTTCTTCTGTCATCCTTGTTGATCAGGTACCATGCTTCATGGATTTCTTTACCAGTTCCAAATCACACACACACAGACATTCTGCAGTGACTATTTTCAAACATAGAGCAAATCAAAGAAGTTATGCAGTGAAAAAAGGAAATTGAATTTTAATTAAGGAATCAATGATATTATAGAATTGTTAAAATTTGTATTCAATACTCATATAAGGTGTCGGCTTTACCACTGAGGAAAGCAGGTAGTAGTCACTACTAAGTTTGATTCAGCAAGATCACTGTGTAAAAATAAAGTTGCAAACAATAACGACATTATAAGGCAAAAGTCACCAGAAGGTAGATGATTCTGCAATCATTTGATGCAGTTTTTACATCTCTAAGTTTATTCTATAATCACATTTGATATGGCTGACAAAATTGCAATGCTAAAGCTTAAGAAAATCACCTACGAAACACATATTAATGATGAATTTATCAGAGACAAAAATATAGTCAAATAGACCATTAACTTCTAAATTAATTATTAATGCTTAAATGAGAAACGTAATAATATTTTCTATCTAAAACAAAAGACATATATTATGATTCTTGTTACTTATATAAAATGCTATATGTTTAAAGGAAACAATAAATATATTATTCAATGTACTAACTTTTTTTATGAAACTAACCTGGATCTATTACAATTGTGTTTGGATAATCAAGCGGGCCAATGATTATGATTATGAAACTAACCTGGATCTATTACAATTGTGTTTGGATAATCAAGCGGGCCAATGATTATGACATTTTGGAGAAAGACTTGGCTCTTAAGCGGGCCAATGATTATGACATTTTGGAGAAAGACTTGGCTCTTAATCCAGCAAAAATATTCTCAAGTCGGTTGTATTATATTAAAGTTTCACTCATGCATCAACAAGTAGATTTAAAAATAGAGTGGATCAAGTCTTAAAAGATACAAGGGGAAAACCTGCAATAAACTGGTTGGATATTCCAAAACGAAAAGTTTCTGAAGGTGAGATTTATGATGACAATTCGTGTTGAGTACGTCAGGTCAATGAGATGTGGTCGTGTATAACAGTCTATGGCTATTGAACTTATTCCACCAAACACTTTGTTATCATCGAAAGCAAATGGTATGTATATTGAAATTGATTGTTAATAAAGAAATAAAATTAACAAACAAATGTATATTTTGAATACCTTTCGCGAGGAGGGAGCTCAGAACAAAGTTGCAGACTATAGGCATAGAGTCCAGATTTCGCTAGGAGGGAGCTCAGGACAAAAATGCAGACGATAGGCATAGATCTCAGTCAATCCACACACATGAAAGCCATCATACAGAAATATTTGGCATTACACTTTTGAATAACATCTTAATAGAATTTGTCCATGATTAAAATCCTTTTTTTCAAAGACTCGTCAACATAACATTGTGTCGAGATAACCCAAAAATATTTCAAATGCATTTTAAAAGTAATAAAGTCAAGTATTTGTTAAATATATAATTAGCTTGACATAATTGAGTGATAAGTTTAAGCTAATAACTGCCAAAAAAAATCAAAGCATGCAATATTTATGAGACAACAATATGTGCATATTGTTGTAATTCATAAATTGTTCTAACAAATAACATTCATAAGTTAATCCTCATAAAAGCATACGAAAAGATAAATAAAATTCCTTCAACATATTTGTAAATGTATTGAAAATTTAAAATTGTTCACGAAAAGATAAATAAAATTCCTTCAACATATTTGTAAATGTATTGAAAATTTAAAATTGTTCATGTTATAGTTTTTTGGTTGGTCATTCCTTCTCGACATTTGTCTTCTTTTTTGGTAATTCAAGAATTGCATCATCGTCTTCAATGTTGATTGTGTTGTCTTCTTGGAGTTGAATTTCTTGTGCTATTATCTTTCCTTGTGTCCGTTCATCCTTTGAGTTTTCATCTAACTTCACAAGGAATGTGTATGTCTTTCCAATGTTTAGCACAAACTTTTGGAATAACGAACTCTGATTATTTTTCTGTTTTAATGAGGAAACAATTAATTAATTATACATGAAACATATGGTTTTATATGTTTGAAATATAATAAATTAAGAAGTTACCTCTTTTATATTAGCCATGAATTTTTATGCCTTGCATCCTATAAGAGTTTCTGCTGCATCAAAAAGTATCACTCTTGTAGTATCTGTCACGTCTTCAACTATGATTTTAACTGCATACCTACATTTTGTATTATCATTGTGCATCAGATGATATTTTCATAATTAATTTTTATATTTTTTTTGAGTAATTGATAGTAATTTACCTTGGTATACTGTCTTCAGTTGTATTTTGGCAATTTTGACATTTGTCATTAATAGATTTTTTAACCTTTTTGTTGCAGCCTTTGCAAGAGTAGTACCAAGTCTCATGTCTTTTTAAGATGTTATTTATTTTTCCCATAAAGGTGCCATATTATGCCTGTATATTTTTAAAAATTTAGTTAGTTATAATTATAGTTTATATATATGTAAAAATAAAAGAATTGATTCTAAATGTAAATGTAAATAAAACAAATATGAAATTTATTTTAAAAACAATATAAAATAATAATGGAAAATCCAGTTGAAAGATATTTTTGATAACTTTGAGATATTTAAAATTTATATGATTATGAAAAAAATTAAAGCATTAAAGTAAACAAATCACTTCATGTTAATTTTATAGGTTAAAACTTGAATCAAATTTATTTATCTTATCTTGTTTTTAAACTGAAGCCCTTGATTCATTAATATTTTATAATAGAATTTATAATAACATACCTCTGAAGATGTTCGTGATGCTTGGATAATTTTAGAAATTTTCATTTTTGATGCATTTTTGAATAGCTTTGATGGAGGAACAATGGTCTTGATATCATCTTTAGAATGAGCCCTGCATAGAAATTTAAAATTTTAGAAATTTAATTTATTAAATAACATTTTATTTTGAATTACCATTCTTGCATGTCCTTAGCAAGTTGTATTTCAGGGTTGATGCATATGGTTGACGCAATTTGCGAAGTCATGCTCATCTCCCCTGAATATTTCATAGTTATAATTAGAATTTGATATTTATTGATAATTAATTTGCAATTTAATAAGAAAAATATTTTACCTTTGTACAATGAAATTTTAAAATTTGACAATGCTATTATAGTTGTGTCATTAATATTTTCTTCAATAATTGAGCCTTCATTTTTTGCTAAATCTCCGAATAAAGTTACGCACAATGTTATCCCACTGTTTAAGAAAATAAGTGATAATCATATTTTATTACAATTTTATACCCTCATTATCTATTTTTTATGAATAAATATACCACTAATAATTATTTTTATCTTTTAATTGCAGGTTAATGAAGAATAAATCTCAAACTCTCATCTCTCAACAAAGACCCCTTGATTTAACACCAAAGCCCAAAGCCAAAAGCAAAAGAATGAAGCCCGTGAAGCCAAATAATTTCTTTTAATATTAAATGAAGCATTGAAGCCCAAAATGTTAAGAAAATGTCCAAAAGTCCAAGCTCAAAAGCCCAAGAAAAATAAATATACCATCAAGGAACAAATGAAGAAGTTTTGTGAAAAAGGAAACAAATCATGCAATATGGATATCTCGGTAATATTTAGTATTTTGGCCATATCTCTCTCGTATCAACTCGGAATTGGCTGAATAAATATTCTCTGGAAAGCTAAGAACGATATCTATAACTTTTGTATTTATGACATCTCTGAAATCAGAACTTATCATGGACAAATATTCGTACAAAGAAGCACGATCTGAATTTCTCTCCTGGAGAAGTAATTATGGGAAGAATTTAAAGGTTAATGAAGAATAAAGCTCAAGATCTCTTCTTTCAGCAAAAGCTCATTGAATTAATGAAGAAAACAAGCAAAAGGCCCAAGAATTCAAGCCCAAAAGCTCAAAGGTTAAAAATGATTCCTTAGGGCTTAAGTCTTCATCCAAGGGCTCTCATTCATTGTTGTTTACTATAAATAGGGGTAGAGAGTGAGGGGTTAAGGGTGTAAAAATTTTTGTAACTCCTTTTGGAGAGAAGGGCTACTCTTAATTGAGAAGGTCTTCTAAATTTGTAACTTTTTGTTACAATTAATAAAATAATTTTTTCACCACTTTAAATTTTTCTCTTCTTCTCTTTGTTGGATGATGAAGATGAAGATGAAGATGAAGATGAAGATGAAGATTAATTTGAAGGTTTGTTTTTCTTATTTCTCTTTTATTGCTTATTAATTTAGATTTATTTTCATGCTTGTAATTAGATTTTATTTTCTTGTTTAAATAGCCAAGAGGCTAGAACCCTCTTGCCTTAGATTTATTTCATGCTCATAGATTAGATTTATTTCATGCTTATAGAGTAGATTTATTTTCTTACATTTAATTCTTACAATTTATTTTATAGTTTAGATTTTGTAATTTATTTTGTAGTTAGATTTTAATTTTTTGCACTATTCACCTTGAGGCTAGAACCCTCTTGGGTTTAGTTTTTCTTTTTGTTTATTTTCACTTTCTTTGATTCGCCTTTAGGCTAGAACCCTCGTGGGAATCACCTTTTTCTAAGAAGTGGATTTAATTCTAGATTACTCATATCTTTAATTGAATCAGTTATCTTTACATTCTTGATTTTTTTTTGTTTCTCGATTTTATTCATTCTTCCTTCTTGCCTTGTTGATCACATTTATTTTTTTTACTCACATCCACTCTCAAAAACATTGATTTACACACTATCACTTTCACTATCATTATCTCTCCACAATCACATTCACTCATCACTCCTATTTATCACGCACACAACATAATAACCAATTTTATATTTTCTCCTCCAAAACACCTTCCTCGTGGGATCGATATCTTTATACTATAACTTAACACGGTTGTGCACTTGTAACATATTTTGGTACATAATTATGCCGCATCAAGAAGACATTTTTTGTTAATATATTATATTTTTAATAACTAATTTAATTTGAAATAAAAGCATATGTGCATACTCTTTATCTATTATGATGATGTCTCTCCTTGTGTCCTCCTTATTATATCGTGTAACATACTTGATCATAGGCTTCACATTGGCTACTATTGCAAGAACATCTGCACATAAATTTATAACAAGTTTAAAATTCATTTATAATTTATAAAATGGAAAATTAAAAGTTTTTTACAAATTCTTACTAATATTCCTTGTATCCTCCTTGGAAATTGCCTCCTTGATTGAGATGAAGTTGTTCAAGATTTTGTCAAATCGGAATTCAGCTTTCGATTCTTCGATAGAGATGTTCTTATTCAATGTCAACTCAATTGACTCATGTACATTTCCGTAAAGTGGGTTTATTTGTTTGACTTCTCCATTTGAGATGTAAACAATTTGATTCTTCTGAAGCATGTGCTTATACATTTCAATAGTTTCTCCAAACATAACACCTTGTATTTTTTGTCCCTGCAAATATTACTGATATTATTTCACAAATAATTAATACATTAACATTCATTTAAGCCTATAATAAAAAGATTGTATGGATTTAAATATTGTCAAACTCTGCATTATTTTAATAAAGTGACATCGTAATTTACATTGTACAATAAGATAAATAAGCTAAACGATAGATGATATAAGTTATTTTTAAATTTAATAAATAATGCTATATTATTATAATTTACAAATCTCTATAAGTTAAATATTTAAATTAGTTTGATCATTCAACTAATTATTAAATTTATGGGATGTTAATTATTAAAATTTTAGTATAAATAATAATTATTTTGTCATATTGTATACAATGTTGTTTTGATGTTCATATGCACATTATTTGTTTGCTTATATTGCTAGACATCTGCAAAAAATTGCATTTACATAGAATAAGTTTAAGAAAATGATATTTGTTGTTGAAATTTTTTGAAAATGAATCAAATGTTGTTGTACAGCCTCTTAACTAAATGCAGTATTAATTTATTTAAGAATAAGCATCAACAATTATCAATAGTAATACATTATGTAGAATATTGCTACATCACCTCTGAGTCAGCGAAAATTAGTTTCAGTAGTTTTCCTGATCCTTTACTGTTCTCATAAGAGGACTCAATAGTTCTGAGAATGACTACATGAATGGTCCACTCTTTTTAAAACTTCTTTAGTTGGCGTATTTGGATATGTTGAATTGGAGCTTCGTTGCTAGTTAACATTATGCCTGCAAGATTTTGAATAGTTTGTTATATATAATATAAAAAATAATGCATATGAAGTATTAAATAAACTATAAATATGAATTTGCTTTAGATTTTTATTTTAATTTATAAATTAAAAGTAGTTATAATGTTTAAAGTAATTTTAATTTATATTAGGACATGATTGTGAATGAACAAAATGCATGATGTAATAAGGAAGTGTTTAATTTTTGGAATTTTATTTATATAATAAAACTTTAATAAAAATTAAGATACTTAATATTATAAAATCATAACCTTCAAAAATGTTATTTTCTATTTGAATTAGTCAGTGTGGTTCGTTGGATGGAGAACTTCCTTGTATACAATATTCTTTGTGTAGCTTTCCTCTTCTTCAATTTTTCCATCTGATGTTATTAATACTTTGGTCATCATCATAGAAGTACCCCACGACAACGCAACATATAATTGCCCATGAGAGAAAACTGCTTCAGGTAGATACATACATACATTAGGTATTGTTTGTCCTTGGGATTTATTAATTGTCATTGCAAAACATAATCTTATGGGAAATTGTTTGCGTTTGAACTTGAATGGTAATCCTTCATCTTCTGCTGGTGACAATGGTATTCTTGGCAAGAAAACTTCTTTCCCTTCGTGTTGGCCCATTGTTATTTTAGCTTGAATAACATTGTAGTTAAAATCTTGACATATCATTCTTGTACCATTGCAAAGTCCATTAGTTGGATCCAAGTTCCTGAGTAAAATTATTGGACAATGTTTTTTCAACATAAGTTTGTGTGGTGGTAGTCCATTAGGTAGCAGGGTGTTCAAAAACTCTTTTTGATAATGATGATTTTTGTCATCAACTACTTCATCAAAGCTGTAGAATTCTTTTCCTTCTCCTAGAAACTTTTTTATTAGTCTATCATTTAACATGTCAACATATTCATTTTTTTGTTGCAATGATCGCTCTATCTTTCATATACTCAATAGACTTGAAATTCTCATCCAAAGATGGAAAAATTGAATTTATTAGATAATCTTCTGGTAAGTCATCACCTTGATTCTTGATCAACATTGTAGGAGGCAGTTTTATTAGATCCTGGGTAAATGTTGGTTCGTCTCCGTTCCCAATCCGAAGAAGAAATTCACTGAAACTTGCGTCTGATATTTCCCTCATATTTTTGGAAAGTTGTAGTTTTTCTATTTTGTTCCATAAATGTGAGCTTACTAAACTTTCTTTGATAATTTGTGATCTTGTTGAGCGGGAAACCACAGGTAAAACCTGTCTGAAATCGCCGCCAAATATAATTACTTTTCTGCCAAATGGTTCATCTTGATCCATTAAATCTCTTAATGTTCTATCTAACGTTTCAATTGCAACGCGTTTAGCCATAGGAGCCTCATCTCAAATTATTAGATGAGCTATTCGCATGAGTTTTGATGTACCATCTTACTTTGATATAGCACACATAGATGAATCTGTTGTTGGAATTTTAATCTTAAATTTGGAGTGTGCTGTTCTTCCGCCAAGCATTATTATATCTGCAACACCTGATGTCGCTGTAGCAAGAGCTATCATGCCTTATGATCTTACTGTGGAAAGTAAAGCACGATATAAATATGTCTTCTCAGTTCCTCCAGGACCGTCAATAAAGAAAACTCCACTTTGATTTGCTTCAATTCGTGCTAATATTGTAGTGCATGCAGTATTTTGTTCTGCGTTGAGTTTTGTCACAGCATTTAGATCTTCAGTTGGGATTTGTACATCTAGCTCTTCTTTTATTTCTCTTGTGTATGAATTTTCCTCTGTAATGGTATTTTTTTGTAAAGGTGGCAAATCAAATTTTTGAATATCCTTTCTCATGCTTTCTAAGTAGAAGTTAATATTTAGAAGTGTATCATTTATTACTGAAGCTCTGGTAGCAAGTGATTTTTCCTTGAGAAGTCTTCAGAAAGTGATTCATGATATTGATCCCACAAATGATTAACATCTGTGGGCTCACAATGAACCAATATAATTGCAAACAAACAACGAAGTGCTGCTGGCATTTGGAACACAATGGCCTCATCTAAGCGCTCTCTTATGCTATCATCAGATTCTAAAAGACCTAATTTTTGGGCTGATTGCTTGAAAGATTTGCAATGAATACCATTTACTGTAAGTAGATCCTCAAATGATGTTGGACACCTGATGTGATTAAGCAAAAGTCTCAAGTAATATCTTTCTCCTTCAATTGGGTTAACCCTATTTATACGGCCTATCACCTGTCTTTGCTTTCTTGGACTCCAAGATTTTCTTGTTGAATCCCAAGCATAATATTCAGGAAATTCTACATATAATAACTCATTTTCCTTCTCCTTTTCAGGTTTCTCCTTGTTATCTTCTTTAATTTTTGCCCGCAATAAAAAATTTTGTAAGCATCTTCTTAAAGACATGTTCCAAGTGAATCAGTTTTGATAGGTCTTGATGTTTCCAATAAGAAACATTTTGCTGATTTGGCATATGCAGCTGTAAGTTAATGACGACCGGGAATATCTCATTAAGATGAAATTCATATATTCTCCAAAAAGCTTCCTGAGCTGATACTCATCTTGCATCTTGGAAATTTTTGATTTCATTCACAACTTTTTCTCCTTCATTATACTCAATGTTAATTGCCACTCGATCATGCCCTTTATATATGTACTAATAAAGGTATTTCACTGCTTTAATGCCTGAACATATTTTAATATTGATGTGACAATTATAACGTGTTAGCAAATATGGATTGTAAGGTACTACCCATTGATTATTAAGGATTTTGTTTCTAACCAATATTGTTCTATTATTTTTGCTCCTTTTATAAATTGGGTAAGCATCTTTCGCTTGTAGTGATCTTGGACTAAAATCTATTGGGTAGTGATACTTGCACTCTCCATTTTGCATGCAAATGTTCTTCATATTTAAATCTCCACAAGGGCCATGCATCATATATTTTTAACCAGTTCATATAGGATTAGATTTTCATACTGGTCTGAAATTTCTACTGATATGTACTTACGTATTGATCTGATGATGTGATTTTGTGCTCTCCCATTAGTATAATCAACATATGTGCATAAGGCAACCCTCTTTCTTGAAACTGGATTACATGAACATGGGCAACAACTTTTCCAAATATTTCCTTTTTAAATAGCTGATCTTTCAGGTCTTGCAACTTCGTTCGAAATATCCTTGACGTTAGATCTGGTCTATCATAGTGTTTGGCCTAGATGTAGCTCCTCTGTGATTTCTTCCCATTCAGGATTGCATATCATTGTGATGAAAAGATCTGGTTTTCCAAATCATTGTACTAATGACATTGCATCAAGATATCTACAACGCATATCTCTAGGGCCACCAATAAATGATGATGGTAGCACTATTCTTTTTCCGACTTTACATGCTTTGGCTTCCCCTGCAGCTACACTATCGACTATGCTTTGGAATAACTCTTCTCTGGTTTCTGATTGCTTCTTTCTCAAATAATCAAGTCTTGTTGTTTCAAGCTTTATGTACATATCAACAGCATATTGATGGAACAACCGACCTGCTGACAATAATACAGTAGATTGTTGAGTATCTCTTATCTGAAACTTGTAATAATAATATTCTTGACATGAGATGTTTCCCACCTTTGGTGCTTTAACACCTACAAGTTTGAATGTTAAGTTAATTTTTAATGTAATAATATTATTAAAAATGTTAAATTATGATTTACCTTCTCTTTCTCGGTTAAATATGTCTTCTGCAGATGTAAAAGTTTGTTGAGTTACTTGAGATGTACTAATTAGTTGTTGCTTTGAACGGCGAATATCCCTTTTCTCCCTTCTTTTAATATTTTGGTGCCATCCAACATCTCCACCAGGAAAGAGTAAAGGATACTATAAAGGATCATAACAACCGAAATAGTGCTTAACTTGATGATTCTTTCCGGAGTGTGAATGGGCAATTATTTCTCTCTCATATGGAATATTATCATTATTTCCCTCTACCCAGATAGCTGCAACTTGATCCACTGTTGGAGAGTTATATACACGCTGATCTACTGCAGCATCTCTATTTATTATGATCTTGAAGTCTTCAAGAGATGGATAATCATTTAATTTCCGCAAGAATTTTGCATATGGGTTACCTTCTAATATATCCATAAACCTTTTAGTTGTAGTCATACTCATGTTTGCATTATCTAATATTCCCATTCGATTTTGCAACTCATTCTCCGTATCATAAAAGTAAAATTGAAAGTAGGAAGGCTTGTTTTCTTTCAGAATTAGAGATGGGAGATTATGGTATATTTGTCCTTGTGCTCTAAATGTGAAAACGCCTTTTTGGTTTGATGCAAACTCTCTATCAAATTTTACCCCAAATGATGTAAATGAGAAAATGCTATTATACTTTCTTGTTTGTCTTCGAAATTCAATTGCCTCTTGGGTTTGTATGGTATAAAGGGCATATAATTCGTCCTTAACATTCACATCTGCTAGGTGTGTTGGCCTCTTTGTTTTGATGATGTTTAACAAATAATTTACCACTAATGTTGTTTGTCTAGTATTTGAGTTTTCTTATTTATTGTAGACAAACAATATGTTGGAGGATAGATGAAATTGCACATTCACGATCATATCCAATGGAGGTTGGTGGAATTGTGAAGTGAAGCCTACGCAATTCAAAGTTAAAGATTCAAGTTCAAGCTTCATCCGCAAGTGTACCAAGATATATTTAGTTATATATATACATACATGGTTTTGAGTTTTCAAGTTTTAATATGAAACAATTGAATACAATTGAAAATACATTTCTTGTTTCATACTTACATGCATATATATGATTTCATCAATATCAATTTTATTTAGTTCAATGAAATCATATTTTCTTTTGAAATGTTTGCAAAATATGTAAATTTATGAAAATATTATTTTCTTGGTTTATGGACTTAATAACAATCATATACATCTTTTATTAAGTTTATATAATTATTTTGTAATGTTTCATAACATGGTTAAGCTAAAATGTCAAAACTCATATGTTTACATTTTTATGTTTTGGACTATTTTGTAAAATAATGATATTTTCATTTGGGATGTCCTTTTTGAAAACCAATTTTTATAACATGTTTATTATCATGTCTATAATCATTTTCCAAAGTTTTACATTTTTTAGAATTTATTTGATATTTTTAACCTGTCAAATTGCATATATCTGTTTGCGATCGACCACCACGGTCGACCGTCCCAGAGTCCAGAGACTCGGTATATTTCTTGATGGCTCACGGTCGACCGTTGTGGTCGACCGGATGTAGTCCAGAGAGTTTCACGGTCGACCGCCACGGTCGACCGTCTGTTGTCCAGAGCCAAACCCTGGCCTTTTTGTTGTTCGCGGTCGACCGCGAGTTTTCCACGGTCGATCGCTGATCACTCAACGGCTAGTTTTGGTACAGAATCAGATTTCTGATTCTTGGGCTTTTTGGTCTTTTCCTTTGGGGTTTTGGCTGAGATTTTGGGGGGCTATATATACCCCCCTTGCTCTCATCTTTCATGGAGAATAAGAGAGTGTTTTAAATAAGTTTTAACAAGGGTTTGTGTTTGGTTTAAGTTTTGTTTAAAAAGCTTTTAAGCAAATTGAGAGTTTGTTTTGTGATATCAATTTCACAAGATCGAGCTTGAGGAGATCAACCATTGGTGTTTGAGCATCCAACCTTTCTCCTCTACCTCTTGATCTATTGAGAAGTTTTCTAAACTTTATTTCTAGCTTTATATCTATTTGTTTGATTATCATCTTATTAAAGCTAGTTTTATTTTGAGTTTAGTTTTGATTTGATTTCACTCATTGTTACACACACTCACTTGAGCTTATTGTATTTTCATACATAGTATATTTGGGTTGGTGAGAGTTGTAACAATTAAGTGTGATTATTGTATTTTCATACATAGTATATTTGGGTTGGTGAGAGTTGTAACAATTAAGTGTGAGCTTTCATTGAGTTCTCATCTATTGTAGAGAACATATTTATTGTTACATTGTTAGTGTTGTAAAGTTTTCGGTGAGCTAGAAAACCGAGTGTGAGGAGTGAACGTTGATCGGTGAGCGTTGAAAACCGACATTATAAGTGATTGTGAACGTTGATCGGTGAACGTTGAAAACTGATATTGTGAGGTGTAAACGTTATTCGGGTGAGCGTAGAAAACCTAGTTGTGATAGTGGATTTCTCCCCGGGAGTGGGGAGCGGAGACGTAGGACGGAAGGTCCGAACTCCGTGATCATATTGTGTGTTTGCATTGTTTATTTATACTATCACTATTATCTTGTTTATGTTTATTTTACCCTTATGTTAGTTTATATATCATTGCATATATTACCTCTTTGCTAGGATATATCTCTTTATTTATATTGTTTATTCTTGCTTATAACTCTTGTATATCTATCTTACAAGAATATATTTGTATTAGTTTTAATTGACATAAAATCGGATTAGATTAGCTTAAGATCCTAATCACCCCCCCCCATTTCACCATTGTGGCAAGAAAATGTTGGAGGCTCGTGTTCAAACTTTTTAGCTCCACAAAATGGACAAGACTTTGGAGTGCGTAATTTATGTAATGAAGAACACACTGGTTCATGGTTAATTTGCCCTAGAAAGAAAATAATAGTTTTTAGTATTAAACAAATTTTTATATATAAAATTATGTAATTATTTTACTAAATTAAAAAATAAATCTATGCAAACCTCCATGCTCATATTCTCGCTGTAGCGCACCACAGAACAAATCAACCTTCCATTGTCGCTTGCTATTGGTACTACTGCCAACAAAATCATTCCTTTTCCTCTTTCTATTATTATCAATGACTTTCTGAATGTAAGTTCTCTTTTGATCAACATTCAACTGATTATATTTTATTTTTCTACTCTCATGGATTAGAATGTGTTCTTCTGTTAAAAATAATGAAATATATTATTAATAAACACATATACACATAAAGCAATAATAATAATTCATGGTTAATTTGCCCTAGAAAGAAAATAATAGTTTTTAGTATTAAACAAATTTTTATATATAAAATTATGTAATTATTTTACTAAATTAAAAAATAAATCTATGCAAACCTCCATGCTCATATTCTCGTTGTAGCGCACCACAGAACAAATCAATCTTCCATTGTCGCTTGCTATTGGTACTACTGCCAGCAAAATCATTCATTTTCCTCTTTCTATTATTATCAATGACTTTTTGAATGTAAGTTCTCTTTTGATCAACATTCAACTGATTATATTTTATTTTTCTACTCTCATGGATTAGAATGTGTTCTTCTGTTAAAAATAATGAAATATATTATTAATAAACACATATACACATAAAGCAATAATAATATATATTTATAGCCAATTCAAACCTTGGTTTGAAGTTATTTTGAAGAAAGTCCTCTTATGCAACTGTATAGTGATTATGCAATTTAAGAGTTAGAATGTAAATTTCTACAAGGAAAAGATAATTCATTGCATTAAATTATTGATTTAATTTAACATAAGCATAACAGTGCATATAATTTGAGAGAATAACTATGTTTTAATTAAAGTTTAATAGTAGTTGCAATTTTTTTCTTGATAAATTTGATACACTATACATGTGGCAATAATCACAAATATATGCTAGTAGTAATAATAATAATAATAAATATTTAAATAAAGAAGAAGATAAATACAAGTAATTATAGTTACCATCACTATGAACACAAAATAGAAATGAGAACAAAGTTGATTCACTAACCTAAATCGCCCACAACCTGAGAAATGTTTCCAAGAAAAACAGAGCAAATCAAACCAAGTACAATATCTGCATTTATATGAAAAAATGTTAAAGTATTTAATCTAGACATAAAAATGTATTAGAAAAGTGCACATAAATGATGATGCCTTGAGAATGCTAAAAACATCTTTTTAGAATTTAAAGTTTAGCATTGGATATATATTTACAGGTTGTGTTTGCAAAAATGATCCAGTTTTGTAATTATAGTTGCTAAAAGGCTGCAATTGCAGTGAAATAAACACCTACAGTTGTAACTGACCTTTTTTCTTGGGGAAAATTTGACCTACGATTGCAGTTTTTCCATGAACCAATCAGTCACTAAGTGTCATGCATTTCAAAAGTCGGAGGCTAGCATGGAATAATAACATCACTTATTTGCATATGGGTGAAATGAAATGTGCGCAGATGGCTAAAATATTTGACCCAAGTTTCTAAGTTGGCTTTCTCAGTTCAAATCAATTTAAATGGCACCTTTAGTAAGCTCCTAAGCTCATTCTAATAATAAATGGTATCGCAAAATAAGTGCTCACGCCTTCTCTATGGGTATGAAAATACTAAGTGGTAAGGCATTTTTCTGGAGGCAATGACAATATAAGAGATTTATTATACTTCTTTAGGAACAGGTGAAGACTCGATTGAGGTTGAGACTTTCTGAAGTGAGGTTAAAGACTTGATCATAGTGGAAAAGGCTACAAGCCTATGGGTCTACAGAGAAGAGTTGAATACTTGAATCAAGTTGATATGCTAGAGCAAGAAATGAGCTCAGGATTAAACATGACATGCTGGAATCAACAGTGTTTGAGGTGAAACTGAGACATTGAAGCTAAGACTAAAGCTTTGTGTGGAGCTTGTATGTGGGTTACAGAACAAGCTTGTTCAACTCAATTGGATGGCACAAGGTGAAGCTTAAGGTTTAAGTGCTTCATTTCACATCCACTCAGTGCTCAAGTTAGTACATGATCCAACGTAGGACGGGATGAACAAGGACATGTTGCAAAGTACCTTCCTTGGTTGGATGTGTTTACTTGAAACATTTTTTTGGTGTAGTTGATGTTCACTTAAAAGTAACTACAGCTCAAAATAGACATTAAAAATGTGTAATGATACTACCAAGATCAGATTTATAAAAACAATATCATGATTTTTAAAAACTATTAAAAGTCAAAAAGTAACTACACTTAAGTGGTAATGCAATGAAGGTAAGAATTTAAACGTTTAGGCCTGCCCGAGTTACAAAAAACCAGACAAGTGGAAGAATTACTTATTTTGGAAATCAAACCTTCAATAGTCTACTGTAATAATACACAGAAATATTGAAAACTTTCTAGAAGGTTACAGTTCAATTATAGAAAGGATCTTGCAAGCCAACTCTAATAACATGTTGGTTTCTATGATGCCCTTCCCCTTATTAGATGAGAAATCCAAATATCCTTCAGGCTATATTTGGTCCCAATTAAGGGAAAGAATGAAAATGAAATGAGTAGATGAGAAGAACCACCTTTTGTGTTTGGTCGCTGAGAAAGGGAACAAAGAGAATCAGCAAAGGAAAACGAAAATAAAAGATACATTGTCAGTTTCTGCAAAGTTGGAACCAACAAAAATGCAAGAAAATCGGAGGAAGGATGAGTAACCTCAGCTTCATACGGCTCCTCTATGGCCAAAAATAAATGTAAGGACTTGCTCGATATTATCTCCATCTTTATTTAATTTAGATAGTAAATACAATAAATACATATCGGGTAGCCAAAAATTAGACCAATGAAATTCCGTCTGCTAGAATCAAAAATGCACTTTCAAAGTATATCAATTAGTTTTCTATGATATAAAGGTTTATATCACAAAACATGAAAAAACATATAAATATAAATAAAGTACATAAGTTTCTAAAGAAAAGCAATACAATATAATTCTACATTTCTACAATAACCACTATAAACTATATTGACAGACTTTATAATTAGATTTGTTTTGAATTCAAGCCTAAGAATAAATCATCCAACACCCAAGTAGTAAATGACGATGCCTTGAGGATGCTAAGAACATCTCTTTAGAATTGAAAGTTTAGCATTTAACATATATTTAAACTAAATAAAAGCATGCATACCAAAAAATAATTTTTGTTTTCTATTTCAATTCAATCAATAAATATATAATCCAATAAACCGACTTTATTTTTTTTTAAACATTAATATTTACCTGAATAGATGGGAGAATCAACAACCTCCAAATACTTATTCCTGTAACATAAAAGGAAAAATTAGAAAAATATCAATTGCCATAAAAACTAATTGTAGTGCAAGAAAATAAACTAAATTCAAATGTAAGAATTAAATCTCATGCAACGATCCTACTATAGCGGTTTTAAGTAGATTTTGTTTGCGGTTTCTCCGTTAAAGACTGGATTCAATTAATTTTAAGTAGATTTTGTTTGCGGTTTCTCCGTTAAAGACTGGATTCAATTAATTTAACCTTCATTTGAATTTCCTATCTTATTTTAGGACTTTGTTTTGCTCTTAATTTCTTTGAATTTGTAAGACTGGGTCATATCTTTTTTGTGTTTTCAATTGATGGAGCTTTCTTGATTTATGCAAAGCACGATGAAGATGGGTTTGCAGTAGTGACATAAACAGAGCTTATATTACCCGTACAACATATTATTATAGAATAATAATTGTATAATTTAGTATAGCACAGATATATGTGTCATTATAGAAGTGTTAATATGGATAAAGGATTCCTGCACAATTCTAACTATCTCATCAAATTCCCCAAACTTTGCATAAGCTTCCATAAGGGCGGAAACAATTTCAATGCTGGGCTTATATGAACTACTTATGATCTCACCCTATAAAGCTTGGGCATTGGAAATTTTTTCATTTTGGGCATAATAAAGCATCAGAGCACAAAGAGAAGCGCAGTTGTGCTGAAAGCTCAGAGCTTTCGTCTCTGAGTGCACTTTTGCAAGCTGAGTGTCGGTAAAGTCAAACAAAATCGATTTTAATTGTACTTTGACCTCACAAGTTGACAATTAAAAGAGAGGAGAAAGGGAGATTAGTATCTTGATAAAGGAGAATAAAAAGTTTTTCAATGCCAAACTCCAAAGTTGTAGGCCGATGAGAGATAGATGATGGCAAATGTGAGAACTAAGGAGATGGCGGAGGCGTTGCGTTGATGATGATGACAATAGTAATCATCTTGGGTAATTGATGGCTTAAGATCGTGGGACGACGCTGGCTGAGGAGAAGCGTTACCAGAGAGAAGGCGTAACCGACGGGGAGATTCTAGGGCTTTTGATTTCTAAAGAGATGAGAAATGATGGAAGGAGAAGTGAAAAGTATAGCAGCCGACCCTTTTGCGGGTCCCTCTCAAAATGTAAAGGAGCCGGAACCATTTTAGACATATATTTATTTATTATATAAATATAAAAACAAAGAAGGTGTTATACGAATAAATCTCCTCAAAAGCACTAAACTCGTGGGATTGAAACCGTCGACGCCAAACTCGTGTGAGTTTTATTATTTATTATAATTTATTAATTTATTAAATTAATTTATTAAATAATCAATATTTAATAATTTATTAAATAATTTCATAAATTATTTATTATATCAAATTATTTATTACTGCTCACATTAACTAATTCCCTTTTAACATGTCATTGAATGCAGAGGGATAACTTTGGTATATTTAAATTTGTTGAAGGGCAATTTAGGGTAGGTAAAGTTTTTCATGAACTCCCTCTTTTAAAGGGTAAATATATATATACATACTTACTGATGCGGCATAATTATGTACCAAAATTACAAGTGCACAATTGATCAAGTTATAGTATAAAAAGTTATCGATCCCACGAGGAAGGTGATTTTAAGAGATTATTAGAATTGGTATATATATATGGGAGAAACGTTCTTAAGGTGACGCCTTAGATAATCATCTAAGGACGCGATCTAAAATCACATGATTGAGCTACATTATGGATGATCCGCTCCGTTAAACTTGATCTACATATTCTAAAACCCTAACACACCAAGTTTGGAGTGAATCTGTCGTCATTTGACCCTTCATCCACTCGTATCAATTTTAATGGTTTCGAATGAATAGAACTTTTCACATGGCTCGACGGAGGGTCAAACGACGATGGGTTCACCCTAAACTTGGTGTGTTGGGGTTTTAGAATATGTGGATCAAGTTCAATAGAGCGGATCATCCACACTGTAGCTCAATCATGTGATTTTAGGTCGCGTCCTTAGATGATTATCTAAGGCGTCACCTTAGGAACACTTTTCCCTATATCTATATATATACTTGGTGAAATGTACGTGCACTACACGTGGTCAAATATCTATATTATTTAAAAAAAGGTTTTAATTATCATAATATATTAAAAATTTTGGATATTTCCATGTAAAATATATTGTTGGTTTTAACATTTTGCCTTCCACAGAAAAAAGTCTTAAAATATTAATGACTTAAGAGAAATTTAATGATTTGAAAAATATTAATAATGTAAGGGACCAATATAAAAAACAATTATTATTAATTATAAAAATAAATTCTTGAATTCATCAAAGTAAAATGATAGGTTTTATCTAGTCATATAGGATTTCGTTTAACTATAAAGAAATTATTTTCACTTGTTGTTTATCCAACGACCAAGTAATATAGATATTCAAAAACTTTTTTCTAGAATTTTCTTCGTCGGAATGTACAAATTCAATCAACAAAGAAAACATAAATTATATGATCAATTTCAAAATCTGATATGTAGTCTTTTTACATCTTCCCAACTAATTAATTGATTTGTCAAAACGATTACTCTCTAGTTTCAGAAAATTATAAAATATAATATGAGAATGATTTATACATATTATTCACTATGGATTGTATTTTATCAAATAATTCAAATTTATCCAATGTCAAACAACATTCAAAATTTTAGGTTGAGAGTCCATTATTCGCAATAATACTCATACCCAAGCTACGTGCTTCATAAACTTATAAGAATGTGAGAACTATAAAAATGAACAATTTAATTTATTGTGTCAAATAGTTTATTACAAATCATGAAAGACAATGTGAATCAGAAGGATTACATACCCTTCACAAACAAAGATTAAATTTCTCTTAGAGATTCTTGTACCAAATAAAGATTTCCAGAGTAGATGTATAGGATAAATTTTAAGATATATAACCCAAATCAGTTCATAGAGTGATATACTTGCTATGAAATTTATTTTTATAAGATTAAAGTCACATGTGCCTTAAGTTGCGTTTTAAGTTAATTTTAGAATAATCCCTCTTAGCTATAGGGGGCAATGTCAAAAAAAAAACCCTCAATTTTTTTTTATACGAGGGAAACCTAGTAAGGCAGAAGGATTCTCGAGCAAATACCTGAGTTCGAGCCCCCCACCCTGACCAATAAATCATGGGTGAACTGGGTCCCCTACCCCATCCAGCCACCAAGTTAGTATGACACTAAAGGGACATGATTGACAAACCTCGAACCAGGGTCTTTGGTCACGAAAATTGCTGACTTGAAACTAAATAAATTTTCGTCAAATTTGGGGTATTGTAGATAATCTTTCTCAACTGATAATCTTTCTCAACTTCAATTCTTTGATTTAATCCTATAAACTTTTCTCACTTAACTACTCAGAACTAATATCATTGAGTCTAATTTATTATATGACAATTATTTAATTTGGAAAGACCAAAACATCCCTCAACCATAAAAGAATTAGCTTAGTTTTTGCTAGATTAAATAAAAAGATCGATAAAAATTTCCCTCTTTGTAAATTTACCCATCCATGTGAATAATGCAATTAGTGCTTTTAAGGGGGTTTTCCATGAAAACCTTAAAGTGAAAGATGATTTTTCAAGTTATGACCTTATCTGATAATCATCAAAAGTATACGAGGTTTTCTGAACTTTGGCCTTACCCGGTTATGGCCCACATGTCAGTCTAAAACAGTTTACTAATCACTTTCACTTCGGTGCCTGTCCCTATCACGAAGAAAACGCCTCGAAGTTAGATTTTGATGGCACAAGACGACTAAATTACTGAATGGGTTCAGCAATTTACAGAGGAAAGCTGAGAGCGACGCATGGCGTTGAGATCGAGGCTAGAGCCACCGCGATTCGAGCTCCGGCGACCGCCGCTTCCTCCTTCGTCGGTAAAATGTGCAATCCCCTCTCTCTGTGATGCTACAAACCCTAACCCTAACTTGTACGGCGAGGTAGCAAAACGCTGCAGCCGCTCGTTAGAATTAGGGAATCGGCAAAAAAAGGGTGAAATTGCAGAGAGCGCCCTCTCCAAGTCTCAATTCTTTTGAGATTCATGGTTCTAATGATCCTACTAACTGAGATGTCGAGGTAGCAAAATGCTGCAGCCATTTTTCAGTTTGGGAGCTCATAGTCAATTAAGCCCTTAAACTTTACATTGCTTCTCTAGAAAGCCTTTGAACTATTGTTTTTGTTTTTTGTTAAAACGGCATTAGTCCCTCAAATCAAACCCTAACGTCAACTTGTACTTTGTTAGGAGTTGAGAATGTGGAAGGAAAGGTTAAATTGCAGAAACCCCTCTTCTACTTTTATGCTTTGTTTGGGAGTTTACTAAGGGCTTGTTTGGATTGAGGGGAATAAGGGTGAAGGGAAGTTAGGGAACCATTCACCTTGTTTGGGAACATCTTGTTTGGGAACATTTAGGAGGTGAAGTTATTCACCCTAGTTCCCCTTGGTTCACCCCCTAATTGTATAAAATTTGTTACCCCAAATTAGGGTGTAACCAAGGGGAAGGGAACTCCCTTCCCTTCCATTCTCTCACCTAGTTTCCCTTAACTTCCCTTAACCCCATTGAAATCCAAACACACCATAAGGGAAGGGATGGAAAGTTAAATAATGGAAATGAAAGGTAGGGAATGTAGGTGAAAAAAGATAAAATGTTGTTTGGGAGTTTAGTAGGGGGAACGTAAGTAAATCTGTTTTAACTTGTTTGGGAGTTCTAATAAAAAAGAGAGAAGTGAAGTGAATATGTATAAAGTTACATAAATATTCTTACATATTGGATGAGAGTATATCTTAGCCATTAATTTTAATGTCATAAGAGTATAATTGTCTTATCAGATTGTAAAATTCTACATTCGTTTTCATTCCATCCTCTACCACCCAAATTGGAGGGGAGGAAAATGGAAGGAAATTTAACCTTCCATTCTCCTCTAACCCCTAAAAAAAACTCCCAAATAAGGTGATATTGAAATTTCACTTCAACTTCCATCCATTAACCTCCATCCAAATAAGGTATTAAAGATCTTCATGTGGAAGTTGAGCAAATAATTATGGCTATAAGGTCAATTTGGTCCCTGTCTTGATGCTTCATACTCATGTTGGCCTCAAATCGGCCCTGCACTATTTTTAACTTTGATACCCTAAAATGGAGCTTATTTTTAGAAGTTATGAAGCTTGAGTTTAGGGTTAATTAAAAGTAAATAACTCTTATTTTTGGCATAAATTAAGCAACATTAAAGTTGGGGGATGATTTAACCCGAGACTCATGGTTGTGATAAGCCATGATACCTGACTGAGATGGCGAGGTAGCGAAATGCAACCATTCATTGGTTCTGTTATGGCATTTTTAAATATAATCCTAGAGTTTTCCCCTGATATATTTTGTGGTTTTTTGGGTATTAGTCCATTTTGATATTAGTCCGACAGGCTAGAGGCCGCTGTTGCCTCCTCGGTTGGTAAATCATGCTCCCCCCTCGTCATGCTACAAACCTAATCCTAACTCATACAGTGAGGCAGCAAAATGCTGCAGCTGCTAGTTAGATATTGGGAATTGATGAAGGAAAAGGTTAGGCTAAATGTCATGAAACCCCTTAACTTTTGATGACTATTAGATAACCCCCATAACTTTCAGATATCCGAAACCCCCCTTAAGTTTAGGGGTTATCAGAAAACCCCCATTAACTTTGAATGATTATCAAATAACCCCCATAACTTTCAAAACATCAGAAAAACTTCTTTTAACTTTGGACGATTATCAGATAACCTTTGTCACCCTCTCCCTCTTGTTAATGCTATAAACTCTAACCCTAACTTGCACAGGGAGGCAGCAAAACACTGCAGCTGGTTGTTAAAAATTGGGAATCAACAAAGGAAAGGTCAAATTGCAGGAACCACCTCTCTAACCCTTGAGATCTCCACTCTGGAGTTGATATGATTATCACTGTTTTTTCACCATTTTGATTTTTGGTTCCTTAAGAGTGTTTGGGGGGCTTATTTTTAGAAGTTTTTAAGCTTTTCGTGGCCTTGCGCTTGCTTTTTGAGAAAAAAAGACCTCAGGGTATCAATGTCAGAAATGTTAGAAATTCTGTGAACTTGAGTATTTAAGTGCAAATAACTCTTTTTTGAATAATTTAGGCAACATCAAAGTTGGATGATGACGTATCTCGAGATTCGTGGCTGTAATAAGCAATAACACCTAACTGAGATGGCAAGGTAGAAAAGTGCTGCAGCCATTCCTTGGTTCTGTTAGGGGGTTTTATCCTGATATGTTTTCGGTTTTTTTATATTAGTCTGTCAAATCTTTGATATTTTGAAATTAGTCCCTCAAATTGTTAATCTGTGTGGGCCTTGCCAACCACCGCTGCCTCCTGCGTCGGTAATTCACTCCCTACACTCTCTGTAACATGTAACATAACTACACACAAACGCGACGAGTTTGGTCACACAACACACACACACACAACACATATTATATATATAATATATATATATATATATATATATATATTATATATATATATATATAATATATATATATATATATATATATATATATAATATATATATATAATATATATATATATATATATATATATATATATATATATATATATATATATATATATTATATATATATATACCTCTCCCTTATTGGGATGCTATAAACTCCAATAGCCTATAACTTCTACGGGCAGGCCGACAAACGTTGCAGCCGCTCGTTAGAAATTGGGAGAGTCGATGAAGAAAAAACTTTAATTTCACAAACCTCTCAAAAAGGTGAACCGTTCCTTCCCCTTCATCCCATCCCTTTTCTGGACAGGGTGTCAAGAACTTAAAATCTTCATGCGGAAGTTAAGCTGATAGTTATCAAATAGTTTTTTATTTTTTCGTATAAATATAAGTGATACCAAAGTTGGGCGATGATGAAACTCGAGATTAGTGGTACCGTGGTTGTAATAAACCAATTTCACCTAACTGAGATGGCAAGGTAGCTACATTCTGCAGCCATTCATTAGTTCTTTTATGGGTTTCTGTTTTAAACCCACAGTTTTACCCCAATTTATTTTTTGGGTTTTTTTGATATTAGTCCCTTACAATTTTATTATTTTGGTATTAGTCCCTCAAATCTTGAATATCATGTGGGCTCCAGCAGTGCTACTGTTTCCTTGGGTGGTAAATCATGCACTCCTCTCTCTCTCTCTCACACACACATCGTAATGCAATAAACCCAAATCCTAACTCGTATGGCAAGGTAGCAAAATGTTGCAGCCACTTGTTAGAAATTGGGAACTTGGCAAATGAAAGGTTAAGTAGGTATCAATTAATTTGCTTTTTTTTGCATAACTTTAAGCGACATTAAAGTGAGTCAATGGCAGAACTCAAGATTCATAGTTCTGATGAACCGTGGCGCTATTGAGTTGGCGAGGTGGCAAATTGCTGCAGCCTTTCATTAGTGTTGTTATGACCTTTTGTTTATAAAACCCAAAGTTTTGCCTGATTTATTTTTAAACCCACCTGCTTCCAGATCATTCTTAAATCCAAAATATTCTTATAATGAGGCTAGTTTCAGGTAACCTCCTCATCTGTAATGATGATGATATAAATCTAGAGTCTGAGCCCACATTTTGGGGACGTTTGGCAAACTATGGTCACTGGCTACTTGATCTCTGGTGCCCAGCTATGGTCNCACATGCACACTTTGCAATACAATTACTGCAAATGGTAACTTGTACGTCTAGGTAGCAAAACACTGCAGCCACTTGTTAGAAATTAGACGTCTACTGAGGAAAGGTTGAATTATAGAAAACCCCCACAAGTCTTAAGATCTTCACGTGGAAGTTGATCGAAAAACTATTAAATAGTTTGATATTTTGTGCATAAATTTAATCAACATTAAGGGTTGTTCGGTTTTCTGCAAAAATAAATTCTAGCAAACGGTGTGGCAACAAATGTTGCAGCAACATTTGTTGAGGAAATCAACTTCAAATCCATTGTTTAGATATTTGCAGTTTGTATTTAATTGTCGACATGTAAATTCCAATGCAAATTTGGTGTTTGATTGAAAAACAATTGGTAGAGAAGCTACGGGATTCTATTGCATGGTGGAACACGGGTGTAGATGGTCTTTTTATTTGGAATAGGCAATGTTATTTAGATTAGGTGGGATTATTTTTTATATTTTTATCTTTTTGGAGACTGCATTGTTTTGTCTGACTAGTTGGTTGCAACATTTGCTTCAGTTTTGTACAATTTTAATTTTAAGTGCATCTACCTTTCCCCATTACGATGTTGTGAGTCAAACAATTGGAATATAAAATTTTCTGTAGTATTTACTTTATGTAGCTGTATTCCCTTACAACCATGCAGCCTCTAAAGTAGGGCAATGATGTAACTCGAGATTCCTGGTTCGAATAAATTGTGACCCTAACTGAGATGGCGAGGTAGCAAAAAGCTGCAGCCATTTGTTAGTTCTCTTCTGAACAGTAATTGATAAGAAGTACGATGGGGCTAGACCCTCTGTAGTCTGTACTGTCGCCCAATTGTGGATAGACCTCCTATAGTTCTATTATTGCAGACAGACCTCCTATGTGAAAATTAGTTTTATAAACCAAGAGTTTAGCAGCGTTGTTTCTAATAATGATAATTATAATGATAAGGGTAAATTTCAGATGAACCCTTCATCTGTAATGATGATGATGATGATATAAATCTCGAGACTGAGCCCACATTTTATGGAGCATAGGTGATTAGATTCAATGCTATAACACCTCAAACTCAAACTAAGCATCTGAAATTGAGTAGTTTCTTTGTAAACACTGTCCTATAACATATCCTCTTTTGGTAGCCCCTTTCTTGATAATTGTTCTATGGGTGTAACATGGCTGTGCTGATTTAGTTTTGAAGGCGAGTACCTGACAAATTCATTGATGATGGGTGTTATTGATCTCTTGCCTCCCTGATTGTGGAGCCAGACTCGTCAAGAATTTTTCTGTGGTTTGTCAGGATCTTGCATCAAAAGTATGCTCTTTCCATGTATACTGTCCATTATCACTTTTGGGATCTCTAAGAAGTAGTTTACCTCAATGTCTTTTCAATTTGATTCTAAAAGAAAAACATAATTTTGTTGTTTCTGCTTCTCTTTTAACGTCTTGAACCAACCAAATAGCTAACCCGTCATGCATTTGTGCTTCATGTCATAACCAAGTGTCAGTTCTGCGGCTATCTCTGATTTCAGTTGCTGATCTCAGTTTTTAATTTTGAAAGGAAAAGATGCAACACACATATTTATTTTTTAATCTGCTTGAGCTTTGCTGTAGACACTGAATATTTGCATATTTAACGAACTTACACCTTTTGACAAGGTTCGTGCTTTGGGACGGGCGGGGGGGGCGGGGAGTGGAAACTCCCCAAATTTTAGGCGAGTTTCTCTTATTTTCAAAGTCAGGAGGTTTTGTGAAATTTATTTCCCTTTTATATTTGACAAGCAACGATAACAGAATTCAGGGCAAGGGGAATCAATGATGTCTGCCCACTTCCTTGTTCCAGTAATATGCATGCTCCCCCTCCCCCACCCCACCCCCACCCACAACCCTCCCTCCCCTCATCCCCCCATCCCTTTCTCTAAGTTGCATGGCAAGGTAGCAACACCGCTTGTTATGCATTTGGGAATCGACGAAGGGAAACGAAATGTTAAATTGCAGAAAACCTCTTTGCTAAATCTGAAAATCTTCATGTGGAAGTTGATCTAATAATTCTTAAATAGTTTTTTTTACCTTCCACTTAAATTTAAGCTACATTAAAGGTGGGTGATGATGTGATTCAAGATTCATGGTTCTAGTAGATCATGATACTTAGATAGCAACGTGGCAAAAATGCTGCAGCCATTCGTTAGTTCTGTTCTGAATAATAAGGGTTAATTGCCCTTTACTACCGTAAAGGTTCATCTATTTTAATCTTGGTGCTCTGAAATTTATATTTGCCGAATTATACTCCAAAGTTTCACCATTTTTAACTTTAATAATAAGGGTTTCAGATAACCCCCCTCATCTATAATGATGATGATGATGATGATGATGATGATGCAAATCTAGAGTCTGAGTGAACATTTATGCAATGTTAGCTAAATACATTTCAGTCTGAAATTAAGCATCTGAAATTAGTTAACTTGTGGATCATGTTTCTATGCGTGTAAACTGTCATTGCTGATTTAAGGGGTTTTCTAACGCGAGACAATGACCACAGGCTAGCAGGCCACCATGTGTGTGAGGCACAGTCCCCAGACCGAAGCCACCCACCCAGCATGCACAATCCTCAAGCCAACACATCACCACAAATGGACCATACACATGCCACCTAATAAAGTTTAGCAAGTGTGGACCCAAGATGAGCTCCTGAGGTCCAAACTATCTCTGGATGAACATCTTAAGGTCTACATGACTTAATAGCTTCTGACTGGGTCTGGCACTGAGCCATTCGACCACCGCGTGCGTGGTGGCTCGCGCACCATGTGTGAGGGCCCTCACACATCGCAGCAGAGGGCTCACACCAGTGTGTGAGGGGCCTGTGCATTGCATGCAGGGGCTGTGCAATAGAGGTTGTGCACGTCGCCCTAGGGGCCTTGGCCACAAGCCATGGGGGCTGACCAGCGAGGGGAGGTGACAACACAGCGGCTGGGGCTCAACCACGGGCCATGGGGCTTGAATGGACTGACATATGTCGACCGACAGGGCTTGACCATGGGCCACGAGGCCTGACCGACCTGACGTAAATCGACCGACCAGGCTCGTTCGAATGGGAATCCATGAAGGAAAGGTTAACTGCAGAAAACTCCTCTCTGATTCTTGAGATCTTTAGTGTGGAAGTTAATCAAATAATTATCAATAGTTTGCTTTTGTATATAAACTTAATCAACATGAAAGCTGGGCAATGATGTAACTCGAGATCATGGTTCTAGTAGACCACGATGCTACTGAAATGGCGAGGCGGCAAAAGTGCTGCAGCTATTCAACTGTTCTGAACAATCGTTGGTAAGAGTAATGATAGGGTTTCTTGCCTACAGACCCAAAGTTTTACTCCCATTTATTTTTAAACACACTTACTTCTAAAAACATTCCTAAATCCAAAACACCCTTATTTATAAATAATAAGGGTAAATTTAAGAAATCCCTATTCTACAATGATGTTGTCAATGATGATGATGATATAACTCTCGAGTCTGAGCCCACATTATCTATCTAACATGAGCTCTTTAGATTTTAATTTTGATAGCTAACGCAAAAGATATTGCTCAAACTAAGCATCTGAAAGCGAGTTGTTAACTTGTAGACCCTGTTTCTATGTGTTTAATCTGGCAATTAATGGTTTATTTTTGAAGCAGACCACCTGAGATGATGATGATGATACCAAGGCCGGGACACATGTTTACTTGGAGAAAGTGTGAAAGCCTTTTTTTATAATCATTCGAAGCCACTTCATTTTTATCATTTCCGCTAGCTAGTACCACCTCCACCTCCACATCCACCTGCATTATGACTTTGACTTCAGATGTTAAATTTTGAGTGAAGTTTATGGTCTTTTAATGCAACTCGAGTTTCATGGTTCTCAGAAACCGTGACACTAACTGAGATGGCAAAGTAGCAAAAATGCTGCAGCCGCTCATTTGGTCTGTTCTGAACAATAATGATGATGATAATAACAAGGGTGAAGTGCAGGTATCACCTGTCGTCTACAATGATGATGATGTTGTTTGTTAGGCCCACAGTTTATTCCAACATTATCTGATATCAATCTGATAGCATCTCAAATTCGAACTTGTATATCCTGTTCCTATGGGTGTTATCTTGCGGTGGATGATTTAGTTTTGAAGGAGAGCACCTGAGATAATGGATTGACGATGATGATGAGGATGATGCCAAGGCTGCGAGTTTTAAGGTGTGAAGCCTTAAAGTTTCGGGATCGTGTTCTGTCATTGACATACACTTATCTGAAGACGCATCCTTCTCTCTTATTTCCACAATTGAAATGTTAGCTTTACTTGAACCTATTTTAGGGGAAATTTTAAGGAATGTTGATACCTTGAGTGATTTGCCAATACATGGGTTTTTCATTTAGGAGATGGAAGCATCAGGTCTACATGATCCATGATTGTCTCAAAATGCTCAGTTAATCAGTATGAATATGGCTTATGCATGCTTGTGTTAGACTTAAACGACCGCCTCATGTATGCGTATATGTATTCCGCAACTCATATACCTTCTATGCGCACGCGCACACACACAGTCACAATAAAGAGTCAAGACATACACAATATGGTTCATGCATGGTTGTGTTAGACTTCATCTATTGCCAGGGTATATTAGCTTCAATCCAAAGGTACGCCCACAGGTTACACAGAAGCTGGATTGACCGCAATCAGTTATAATACGTGTCTGGGTTAGACTATCTATTATCAAAGGTATTCTGCGGCTCATATGCCTTTGTCACACAAAGACGCACACAGTTGTTAATGTACACACAAATACATACACGTGCACACATGCCCACACAAATCACTCATGTATATACATGGCCAACGCGCACACCTGTGTTGTAGACACACCCGAACTCATATGTACCATGCATACACCCAGACACCCACTTAAACGCACACCCACATCTACCCAACCACCTGCATATAAGAAAACCGAAAATTTTCTCTACATTCAAGGAAAGTTTCTTGAAGAAACTTAAACAAACATGTAAATCATCTCATGAACGTACGCAAGAAGCCATGTGGCTGCCCGCACATGCCTGCCATCTGCACACACACACGAAGACATGCACACATGAAAATTGGAAATGTGTTTATTTATGGCAAAATTTTATTTTTCTAAAGGAGCTCAATGAACAAGTAAATCATCTTTGAGGATGATATACAACATTCATTGATCAACTTGTTCTCAAGGGCACATGGATGACTAATTCTTTGAATTTCAGAGCTCATTTGCGAGCATTCATCAAAAGTTTCGAACTTGTTCTATTCACAGGAAAGTATTCAATTTACAACAACTTGATGGATCGTCAAATGATGCACAAGTCCTATGATTAGTGATCCACAATCCCTTGGCGTCATGTACGGCATGATGTATGTTGCAAATTACTTCGAAGAATGAGTTACATATTCGTAGCGCAAGAAATTTCTTTGTTGTCAACTCACATCATTTCTCTCTCCCTTCCTCCTCCTCTCTCTACACGCGCAGACACATGCATGCATCCAGCCACCCACCCACCCATGCAGTCACTCATAGAGCACATGTTCTGATATTGGGTATGAGCTGGAAATCTTAAGAGATAGAAGATATACAAAACAGTAAGTCAGGGGAATAGATATAATTTAGATCTTTTTTTCACACGTGTATTGCTACTATTACCAGACATGCATATACAATCATGTTTATGAGAATTAGATATCATATAAATCATGCATGACACATACATCCTACTCTTTCTCAAATTTTTTTCCCGAGGTTGAATTTATATATGATTAGTTAATACTCTTTCCTCACCTGCTCTTATTAGTTTTAACACAATTATTTTTCCCTCTCTCAGATCCCCGGAAGTAATGGCATACCTGTTCATAACATTCTTAATACTCAAACTGTAAACTTACCCCTGAATCTTGTTTTTCTTTAAGAAATTTGAGTTCTTTAGCCTGCATAATGGCTGCAAGCTACTCTAGGAATTGGTTACTTGGTTTAGTAGTATTTGAGACGTTCCTGAGTGGAGTTTATTTATTTATTTTATTTATTGTTTTTTTGTTGCTATTACCTTCTGCCTGTTCAACATTATATAAGAGAGAACAGTATGTCAGAAGCTTTAGTCATTTCATTTTTCCTCCTGTAGCTAGTAAAATGGGAGATTTAATGTTGCAGTTAGCTGAAAATCCGGAATGGGAGATGAAAGATAATTAGATGTTACATTGTAAATATATATGTTTTATTTTAAAATGTTGTCATGTGTATGTGATATGTCTGTCAATTTTCCAGTTTCAGCTCCTTCATTGTCTGTCTTTTATGACATGTTTTACACTAGATCTGTACTTGGCTACATTGGAAGAAACCTTATGGAAGTTCTGCCGAAAGTATTTGTTGCTTTAAATTGGTTCAGTTTATGTGTACACTTGAATGCCCATGTACTGATGTCAGAAATCTCATTCTTAGCAATTTCTAGGATAGAAGCTCTATGTGCAACAGTGTTAATTTTCACTTGAGATTGGTATTCCCAAGGAGAAATTAAATACAGAAAGGTCTTGAACAAACAGAAATAGCTTGTAAATGAATTTTTACTCACTTTATGTGTGGCTTGTTGTAATTCTAATTTGTTCTTGAGTCGGTGACAAATGAATGGCCATAACAAATACAATAGCTGATGATTCACCATTTTTATTTTATCTTGAGATTCCTGATGCTATAATCAACATCCTTTGTTCTCCCTCCCTCCCTCCCTTCGTGCTACTATTAACCAAAAACCCTAACTTGTATGGTGAGGTAGCAAAGCACTGCAGCGTTTGTTAATTATTAGGAACCGACAAAGGGAAGGTTAAATTGTGGAAAACCCCATTTCTAAGTCTTAAATTTTGTGTGTGGAAATTGATCGAATAATTATCAAATTGTTTGATTCTATTTTAGCATAAACATACCTGTTCATCAATGTAAGGCAGGGCAATGATGTAACTCGAGATTCATGGTTATTATAAACTATGACACTGAGATGGCAAGGTAGCAAAATGCTGCAGCCATTTTTTAGTTCTGTTCTGAGTAATAATGATAACAATAACAATAATAATAATAATAATAAGGGTAAATTTCATGTAACCCCCCTTATCTGTTATGATGATGATAATCATGATGATGGTGGCGGTGGTGGTGATGATGGTGGCGGTGATGATGATGATGATGATGATATAAACCTCGAGTCTGAGCCCACATTTTATCCATTATGAGCTGATTTCAATCTAATAACACCTCAACCTCAAAAAAATGCAAATGTAATTCAGTAGTTAGTTTGTAAACACTAGTTGTAGTACAGTTAACATTTTACTTTCTTTGACACCTTTTCTTATCCACTGTGTTTATTTTTACTATGAGTAACCTGGCATGATTTAGTTTTGAAGGAGAGCACCTGAGAAATTCAATGATGATGATATGCAGGTTCCATGATCAGAGATTATGAGGTGTCACAAGAGTATATAGTCATTCGCACAATCTAAATACCAGCTCCACCTCCACCCTCTTGTGTCTTTTACTTTAAAGGTTAGACAATGGGTAAAGTTTATGTTCTTTTGATCTAAGTTTGTTTCATATATATTCTTTACATTTAGTATCAGATCCCGGCTTGCATTTAGGTATAATGAATGCACATTTTTATTATGATAATCCTATTGCGGCTTCAAATGTGTTTTTTTCATCCACATGTACATAGATAGTCCATGTGTAATTGTCAAAATGTTCCCCAGTAGTTGCTTCTTTATATATCGTAATTGTAGATATTCATGGTTAGGCCTATTCTCTCATATCATGCAATTCAAAGTAGTTTACATAGTGCCCATTCCACATCACGAACTAAAGATTACAATAATCAGTAAAATACTAATCTGATGATGGGAGAGAATAAGATGATCATTTAGTATTTTTGGCCTTGTATGATTGTATCCATAAAAGAATGTTCTTTGTTGATCTATTGCCACCTTTTTTTATAATTTTTTTTATGGTTTTTTAGTTTATAAGAAGTCGGCACCAAATTCATCAAGGATTTTATTGTGGTTTTGTTCAGGATCGTGCTTCAAAAGTATGCCCGTTCTATATATTTTTTATCAGTTTCTTTATGAAAAATACTCTTTAGGAAACTCTTAGAAGTAGTTTGCCTCAATGTTTTGCCAAATTGATTCTAAAATAAAAATATGTCTTTGTTCGTCCTGTTCTCTTTTAATATGTTAAGCCAACTAAATATTCTCACCTTGCATGCATTTGTCCTTCATGTATAGTCAAATCTGAATTCTGTGTCTGTCTCTTATTTAGTTCGTCATCTTTGATTTTAATTTTGAAAAACATAAGATGCAACACAGGTACTATTTATTTGCTTGAGCTTTGCTCTAAGCACTGACTATCTGAAATCTTTATAAAGTTCATGGGGGTTTCATGAAATTCCCCCAGATTAAGCGGAGTTTTTCCTTTAACGTTGAAATTTGTTGCCCTGTTATGGTGGCAAGGCAATAATATCGGAACTTGGGGCAACATGACTCCAGCATTCCCCCACATGCAACAGTCGGGCGTTATAAATGGGGATTGTGAATGAAAGGTTAAATTGTACAAACCTCCCTCAATTAATTTTAAGATCTCTGTGTGGAAATTGGGTCAAATAGTTCGTTTATGTTTTTTTTTTCATAAATTTAAGCAACATCAAATTAGGGCGATGATGTAACTCGAGATAAACGTCTAATAACCCGAGGCTAATTGTGATGGCGAGGTAGCAAAGAAGCTGCAGCCACTCATTAGTTCTGTTTTGAACAAAATAGTCACAATGATGTGTTTGTTGTTGATGATGGTAATACTAATCTGGAGTCTGAGCCCACTTTTTAAATAATTAATGTTATCTGATTATATTTCAACTTTCAAGTTGATAACACATCAAACTTAACTTAGAAATGCAATTGAGTAGTTACTTCAGAAACACTTTTTGTAGTACAATTAGCATGTCACTTCTTATGACTGTCATGTTTTTTTAGCCTCTCAGATTTTATTTTTACTGTTGGTGTAGAATGTAGATAATCTGGCAATGGTTTAGTTTTGGAGAGGACATGAGAACTTCATTGAAGATATACAGTATGTTCATTCACGCGTATACTCAATTATACAATACATGTTTTAGTTTAGAACGCTTTTCATACACTTCTTAGACCTATATCCTACACATCTATTTCTTAAATATTGATCTTATGTAAATGAAAAAACAATATTGGTCTTATGTAAATATTAATTTTAATACATATAAATATACATAACATACATATGTATAGCTGTGTCCCCGTAGTCTACCTATTACAAATTTCCCTTGTCTTGTACGCGTACCTGCACTAGTACCCGAACCCGCAGGCAACTTAGTACCGGCCCCACCTCTACCTACATTAGGACGAGTTCA
>NC_033801.1:110639822-110686383 GCF_001876935.1 Asparagus officinalis
TTGAAGTTTATGTTCTTTTAATAGTAGTAATTAGTTTGATTTTCATTTTTTTGAATAAGTATCAGCTTTCTGCCAGATTTATAGATATTATTCAATGAGAGTTTTTATTATGATAATCCTTTTATGTCTTCAAATATGTCTTTTGTCTATCCACGTGCATATAGTCATATAGAAGATACCGGCTAAATAGCACTTATATATCTTCTTGTTTCACCTATTTCACTTGTATACACGCACTTGTATTTGGTAGCAAGAAAATACCATAAGTTGTTCAGACTTGCACTTTTATACCCTTACTTGTTTTTGGTAGCACTTATATATACCCTAAAGTTATTAAAACTTGCACTTATATCCTAAATTTTTTAAATCTAGCACTTAAATACCGGAATACCCTAAAGTTTTTAAAACTTGCATTTAAATACCCTCAAGCTTGCATAACTGAGCATATTTATGTGCAATTTGTAAAAACTTTAGGGTATTTAAGTGCTAGTTATAAAAACTTTGGAGTATTTAAGTGTCGCCAAAAAAAGTGGAGGGTATATAAGTGCAAGTTTAAATTTCTCTAGGATATTTTTTTCGCTACCAAATACGAGTTGGGGTATATAAGTGAAAAGTAGTGAAACAATAGGGTATATAAGTGCTATTTAGCTGAAGATACTTGCATAATCATCGAAATGTGCCTTAATATTACTCCCTTGTAGAACATAAGTGTAGCTAATGTAGTAATGTGTGGTTAGTACTGTTCTCTCACACAACGTAAGCTTCAAAGTAGTACAGCAAGTGGTAATGCTGACGGGATTATGGAAGATGATTAGATGATCAATTATGATTGTTTGACTTTTTTCTAAAAGAGCATTTTTTATTTACCTATTGCCTTCCTTTTTTTCCCTTCCTTTTTAATTTTATTCTATTTTAGTTTGTTGAAGTGTTTAAGTTGGATCCATAAAAAAGCCTTCTCTATTTATCTATTGCCTCTTGTTTCTCCTTTGTTTTATTTTATTTTCTTCTACTTCAGTTTTTGGGAAGTCAGGAACCAAATTCATCAAGGATTTTCCTATGGTATCTGTTTAGGGGATTTGCATCAGGAGTGTTAAATTGTAAAATTATAACCCTCAAACCTCAGAAAAACTTAGGAGTACCGATTTAGTGGTAGGGACCTTTGATATGATGGCAGAATAACCAAGATTTGAATCTTGGTAGCCCTAAATTTCTAAAACGGATCAAAGAGAAAAAAAGATATAGCTATACTGATTCCAAGTATTGGCCCATGAAATGGTTCTTAGTAGGGGTGTTAAACAGTTCGGATATATCGAAACTGACCGCAACCGTATCCGACAATGATGCGGATGAGGTAGCCAAAATTTGAAACCGATCGGATATGGTTTTAGTTTTGGATATGGTTTTCCTTTTTTTTCTTGGATACGGTTCTAGGTACGGTAATCGGGTTCAACTAGCGGGTACGGTTCAGATATCTGGATGTTCATTTTAAGAAAAATTATGAATAACAATATATTGCACTTGCTAGGATTCAAACCTTAGCCTCTTAGTTATAAGGCAATTAACCTAATCGCTGGGCTACAAACGGACCTGCGACTTATCTGATTCGTATATTACTTAACACAGCTTGTGTTTCTCCCCCAGCTCCGAAGCGTCTCTCTTTCTTCCACTCTCTTCAAAGCTCCCTCTCTGCCCTAGGCCCCTAATATCTCTCAACTCTCGCTTTCAGGTTATTTTTATTAGAAATTGAAGGAAGAAGGTGAATAAAGAGGAGAAATCTCTGAGGTGAAGGTAACTTGAATGCAAGGACTGGTTTTATTTGGTTTTGATTTATATTATATGACATTTCTGACTAAAATTATTTTTGGATTTAAATTTGATTATTTGGACTAAAGTTATGGACTGAAATTCAATTTTGGAGTAAAGTTGAAGTAATTAAATTGCAATAAAAATGGAGGACTAAAGCTGAAATATGTATTAATGTTTTGACTGAAATTGAAGAATGTATTCAATTAATTGGCTTGAATTTACTGTTCAAACAGTGCCCTGAATCAAACACAAAACCACCAATAAAAACTGGTCAATTTGGACTGAAATTAAATAATAGAAAAGCAAGTTAAATTATATTTCCAACCTTTTAATAAGAAGCTTCAGGTTTGAGCAGTTTAATTAATTTTGATTTGTATAATCTGTCTGAAATTAATGTGGTTTTAAATTGAATATTTGGATTGAAATTATCTGGTTTGTATTAATTATAGATTGATGTTTTTAAACTTAAATTTAGTGTGTTATGAATATTAGAATCTAATGATATGACATTGTAGTTGTTTTATGTTTTTCCCTCAAAATTGTTTTTGTGGCTGCCTCATTGGTATATTTTGCTTATCTAAAACACTAAAGTCCATGTTTGTTGAATGTGTAGGTGATAATAGGAAGATGTCATCCGAAGGTCAAGGAATCTAGTGCTAAGAAACCTGGTGGTAAAGACCATTGTTGGCAATATGGAGAGAGTTGGTTCTGACACCGGGAAGGTGTGATGCAAATTTTGCTTGCAATCCTTCAGTGGAGAGATAAGCTAGCTCAAGGCTCATTTGGCGGGGAAAAGAGGGAATTGTAAGGCTTGTGACAAGGTTCCTAAGGATGTGAAGAAAAAAAGTTCTTGCGATGTTAAAGGACGCAGAAAAAGAGAAGGATGAAAAGGAGATAAGATCGAATACCTTATTAAGTGATGTGCATGTTGGGGAGGAAGATGAAGAGAATGAGAATCCATCACTTAGAACTAGAAGCTCATCTTCTTCATTGAAGACAAAAAGGTCAATCTTCATTGAAGACAAAAAAGGTCAATGGACTCTTTTGCATGTCGCTTCCCCAAGGAGACCACCACCTTGCTAGCAAAGGGAGAACAATCGGCAATTGACTCAAAAAGAGTAGAAAGAAGGCAAGAGAGGATGCAAACAAGTATATAGGGAAATGGTTCTATGACGCCAGCATCTCTTTCAATATCGCAACACTTACCTCTTTCCAACAAATGGTGTATGCTATTGGACAGTTTGGACCTTGTATGCATGCTCCATTGTAATATGAGTTGAGAGCGCCCCTTTTGCAAAGAGAGATGAATGAAACAAAAGTGATGGTTGAGAACTTCAAAAAGAATTGTGCGGTCAACGGGTGTTTTATATTGACTGATGCTTGGAGCGATCGGAAGTGAACGAGCCTAATGAATATAGTTTGGCATTCTAATGGAGGGGCAATATTTTTAACTCCAGGAGACACATCAGCTGATAAGCATGACGGGAACTTTATATTTTTGTTTTTGGAAAAGGCAATTGTTGAGTTAGGGTCGGAAAATATGGTGCAAATTGTCACAGATGGAGCTTCAAATAACATGGCGGCCTCTACAAGATTGACACAGACAAGGCCGATTATCTTTTGGACAACTTGTGCAGCACACTGTGTGAATTTGATGTTTCGTGACATAGCTAGAATCAAGCCAGTTCAGAGTGCAATTCTGATGGGAAGAACTGTATTAGTGTACATCTACAGTCACACTAAGTCTCTTCAATTGCTATGTGAGTTTACAAATGGAGAAATATTGAGACTCGGGGCAACGAGATTTGCTACATCGTTTCTTTCTTTGCAGTCTGAGGGATAAGAAAAAGTAGATGAGGCAGATGTTCATTTGTGACAAGTGGATGGACTGTAGTCTATTATCAATGGGACCATGTAAAAAGGTATAAATGTTTCAAATTTGTCGTTATTTAGTATTTAAGTGGTAAATATTTTATTTTTGTTGCTAACATTATTGCATTATTTTGTTGTTTTTTATTTGTAGGTTGCTGAAATTATTGCAAGCAACAAGTTCCGGGACAGACAAGGTTGATTTTGCCCTAAAGTTTTTACTCCCTTGGTGAAGGTTTTGGGGTTTGTCTACGGAGATCTTTTGGTGGCCAAGTTGGAGTTGAAAGCGGCCATCAGTAATGAAGAAAATAAGTATCTTCCTATATGTAAGGTGGTTGATAACAGATGTGAGAACAAGCTTATGGAGCCACTACATAAAGCGGGATATTATCTCAATTCCCACTTCTTCTATCCATCTTTTGCGGAGATTGAAAAGAAGGAAACCTTCATACAAAGCGTAGTGGAATGTATGCATAAATTCTACGGGGATAATGATGACATTTTTGGTAGGATTAGACTTCAACTTCATGATTATCAACATAGAAAAGGGTCACTTGGAGCTCAATTGCCATCAAGCAAGCGAAAAGGGCAGATAGTAATCCCGGTATACTTATCTTTCCATTTAATTGTTCCTTATAAACATCTATTATAAAAATTCTAATATTTTAAATTGTTTCTATTGACTAGTTACATGGTGGTATCTTTTTGGGAATGATACTCTGGATTTTAGTAGGATAGCGATGAGAATTTTGAGCTTGACAGCTAGCTCTTTAGCCTGTGAGAGGAATTGGAGTACATTTGAAATTGTAATATATAAATGTGTTGGAGACTTGGAGTTAGAGCACATTCAGCACATTTGAGATAACTTTTTCTTTGTGCTAATGATTTTGTTTTGTAGATTCACACAAAGAAGAGGAATAGATTAAGTCCCAAGAAATTGCATGACTTAGTTTTTGTCAAGTTCAATGCAAAGCTCCAGCACAAACATTCCGACAAGGATAGAGAATCTCTACTTTCCTATTATGATGAAGAAAGGGTCACAGATTGGGTGATCCCTCCAAGTTGAGTTAGTGAAGAAAGTAATTATGAAGTGTTTCCGGGGGAAGAATTAACTTGGACTCTAGCCGGAAAGGTTTCGTGAGCTAATCCAAAGAGGAGAAAGAGTGCAAGAATGAAGGCACATTAAAGAAAGAAAAAGGCAGGGGCATCATCTTCAAGATCAAATGAGCCCGTCGTAGATGAGGAGGAAGAGTGGGAAACACCATCGAGGTCCTCATCGGGGTCGGATAAGAGTTGCACGGTCACGGACGATATTTCGGCTCTCAATCCTGAAGAAGATATGATTTTAGTCATATTTGCTTCTATTTCATTTTGGTTGTGTTATTTTGGATTGATATGATAAACAATTATGAACTTTTTTTGTAACTTTTAAAACTTAGTTGTGTGCTTGCTTTGCTTTATTTTATTATGGATATTGACAATATTAGATCACAAGTTAATTTGTGAGTTTTGTGATTGTACCTTAATTACGATGTTGATTCTTGATTCTTTGTATTGTTTACTTGCTTGATATTCTAATTTGACTAACAATGTTTTCTTATTTTGAAGGTTATGCACTTGGAAGGTTTCATTATGTGGTCGAGAAGCAAGTTTCTACAATCGGTTATATGATATATCCTTATTTGTGATGCAATTTCTTATTTTAGAATACATTAAATATGTTTATATTGCATATTACAATGTTATGTGACATTTTAACACCATCTGATATGCGATCCCAATATTTTTTTACATAGCCCCGATGTATTCCTGATTTCCGCAATTCGATATGGATTTTGGCCATCCGATATGTTCGATATTTTCGATATTTAATACATTAAGTATTTCTTAAATCTAAAGTTAATTTCTTTTGAAAGATTGCTAATAAGTTAGATGTTGCTCTAGCCATTTGGAAATTAATTTTCTTTTGTGATCATTGTTTTATTTTATTGTTTGTAATCCATTTTACTGATTGAATTGAAACATTAAATATGTAACTGACATGAGGAATAAAAGTTAACTTCGTAGTGAAGCTAAAAAGCTTTAAATTATTAGGTATAGATGGAATTTCTTGTAGTAAATGTTGGTTCTACATAGCAACAACATTTCTATAACCCTAAAATAAACTAAGATTGTATGGGACAATAAGACTATATAATTAAGGCTATTATATTTCATTAGAATTTGGCTACATCTCATGAGATTTACAAGAGATTCATTAAACGGCATGCTTGCCAAATGACAATAGGCGTCCTTGCTTTATTATTAAAAGAGGGGTAAACAATGTCATTTTTCATGGGGCATAACTAAGTTGGTTATACCCAGGGAATAAAAAAAGCCTACCCTATATATATAAATGAGTATGCTTGGTAGCAAGCACAGATGTGGTACTTAGTAGTGAGGTGGACACTTCTCATCCACATATTTAAAGATGTTCACTTGGAAATTGTCCCCACTTTTTTTACTCACTCATTAGATGAGGGGATGAGAAGTGGCCATCTCCCTATCAAGCACCAAAATTTAGTTCTCGGTACCAAACATACCCATATTTCTTTATACATTCAAACATACGTGTGTGTGTAACCAATAATTAATTTTTTATGTTATCCTTTCATGTGTCGTCAGATATGACTTTTCTCTAAAGAAGTGCACATATATAATACATGCATAATTGTCGATAATTGCTTCCTTGTATATCACAATCATAGGTAATGTTGTGATTAGGCCTATTCAGTCGGACTATGTACTATTGAAAGTAGAATCCAGTTCTTATTAGAACTAGCAGCATGCAAGCTGGTAGTTGTATACCATTCATGGGGGTATTGAGGGATAATTTGAGGATTTCACTACCCCCAAGAGTGGCGTAGAACTTCCCTCGAGTAGTTCTGAGATGATCTGTTCTCTTCAGAGTAGTGTCTGTATATGTTCACTGACATGAACTAAAGAGTAGAGCAAGTGGTACTGATCCTAATATTGAAGTCCATCAGATTGTAAATTAGAATTATTTGACTGGGATCCATAAAAGTGCCTCCTTTTTTTGATCTATTGCCTCCTTTTTTTGATCTATTGCCTCCTTTATTTATTTATTTATTTAAATTCTGTTTGAGTATATCGGAAGTTAGGAACCAAATCCATTGAGGAATTTTTCGTGTTTTTTATTTTAATTTTTAATTTTTTTTCAAAATCTTGCCCAAAAGTATGCCCTTCTATGCATCTTTTATAACTATTCAATGAAAATACTCTTAGGAATCTCTTAAAAGAAGTGCCTCAATGTCTTTATGCTTAAAGATTTTTTTTCCCTGTTCCTGGTTCTTTTTTAGCATGTTAAACCAACTAAATATTCTCACCTTGCATGTATTTGTGATTCATGTAATAGTGAAGTCTGAATTCTTTGGCTCTTTGATTCTTGTTCCTGATCTTGGATTTTAATTTTGACAAAGAAAGATGCAGCACATGTTTTTGTTATCTGCTTGAGCTTTGCTATTAGCACTGAATATTCAAAGTCTTTAAAATAGCTAATTGCCAAATAGTCTAGGGTTTTTTATGAAACCCTTCAAAAATTAGGGGGTTTTTCTCTAATTTTTGTTGTCCAGGCAGTTTTTGTGAAATTTATTTCCGTGTTATAGTGGTGAGGCTATGATACCAGAGTCTAGGCCAATGGGACTCTAATGATCTCCACTGCCTCGGTGAAATATGCCTCCAGCACGCAACAGCTGCTCATTAGAAATGGGAATGGAAGAAGGAAAGGTAAATTGCACAACATTGTTCACTAGATCTGAAGATCTGTGTCGAAATTGATTGAATAATTAGCAAATAGCTTGTTATTTTTTTGAGTAAATATAAAGCAACATTAAAGTTAGGCAATGATGCAACTCGAAAATCATGGTTTTAAATTTCTAATAAACCGTGTCGCTAATTGAGATGGCGAGGTAGCTAAATGCTGCAGTCATTCGTTAGTTGTGTTCATGAACAATAATGATAATAATAACAATAACGTTATTTGGCTAAATTGCTTGATTGGTATTTTTAGTGAGACGTGTTTTCCAAGTTGGTATCAAGTAGTCCTGTGTGGACCCTTTTAAATGCTTATGTTGCAGATAACCCCCCATCAATTATGGAGATGGTGGCGGCGGCGGTGTTGATGATGATAACGACGATCGTGATTATATCTAGTCTGAGCCTACATATTTATCTGACGTTACCTTATTATATTTCAAATTGATAACAAGCAAATGAAAATCGAGTAGTTGCCTGTGAACAATTTTTGTGGTACAATTAGCATTTCACTTCTTATGAGAGCATCATCAATTTTAGCATTTCTGCTTTTATGTTTACTGCAGGTGTAATAATCTGACAATGATCCGGTTTTGAAGGAGATCGCATAGACAATTCATTGATGATGGTACCATGGCTCAATGATTGGAAAACTTTAAGGTGTGACAAGTGTTGGTGTGGAGAAAGTCTGAAAATCTTTTCTATATTGTCATTTGAAATCACTTCCTTTTCGTGCTTTCTGCAATGCATACACCACCTACACCTCCACCTGCATTATGACTGCGTTCAGAGGTTAGTCTTTCTGAAGTTTGTGTTCTTTTAATGTAAGTAATTTGATTTTTATGTTCTGGATTGATATCAGATTCGGGCTAGATGTATAGATATTCCTCAACTAGTGCCATTCCCGCATGAAGCTGCAGGAATTTTAGGTAAAAAAGATAAAACTCTAGTCTTTAAGTTTTTTTTCTGGAAATTGATCGAATAATTATCAAATAGCTTGTTGTATTTTGCATTTAAGCAACATCAAAGTTGGGCGATGATGTAACTTGTGAATCATGGTTCTAAATTTCTAATAAAACCATGACACTAATTGGGATGATTAGGTAGAAAAATGCTGCAGTCATTAATTCTGAACAAAAATGATAAATAATAACAGGAGTTTTTTTTCCCCAGAAACCACCTTAAATTAGGGTCATTCTCTAAAAACCACATTTGATTGTCAATTTATACATAAATCACCTTAAAACGGTTTTTTGTTGCAATGAAACCACTTGGATTCACTTTTAAGTCACATTTCTTCCGTGTTTATGTAATGATTAGTTGTCAAATACCAAGTATATATATTAGAGATATGATCCTTAATAGAGGTTAGGTGTGGTCAATTTCCGAAAAAAGCTTAACTGAAAAGTGGGCTCAGTTGGTTGATTGCAGCAAAAAATTGTTTAAAGGTGGTTTATGTATTCAAAATGTGTTTCTATAAAATGATCCTATTTTAAAGTGGGTTCTTGGAAGAAAAACCCTAATAACAATAATAGAAATATTATAAGGGTAAATTGCAGATAACACCCTCATCACTCGGCAGTGGTTGAGGCAGTGTGAGCCCACATTTTAATCTGACATATGCTGATTATATTTCAAGATGATAACGCATCAAGATTAAACTAAGCAAAATAAATTGAGTATTGACTTCATAAACACTTTTTGTAGTACATTTAGGATTTTCGCTTATGACATCATCTTTTTTTAGCCTTTCTGTTTTGATTTTTAAAGTGGTTGTAATATGCCAATGATTTAGTTTTGAAGGAAAGCATCTGAGCAATTCATTGATGATACGAAGGCTCCATCGATGGAGACTTTTAAGGCGTGACTAGTGTATATGTGGAAAAGTTTTTAAGTCTTTATATAATCAAAGTCATTTTCTTTTGTGATTTTCACAATCCATATACTTGTTAGACTTAAGGGAAAATTCTATAGGACAGTTATAATACCAACAACGTTTTACGGATTAAAATATTGGGCAATTAAAAAACAACATGCGTGAAAAATAAGTGTCGCGGATATAAGAATGTTGAGATGACTTTGTGGATACATTAAAAGATAGGATAAAAAATGAGTGCATCATCCGTAATAAATTAGAGATTGCTCCTATAGAGGATAAAATGAGAGAGAATCGATTAAGGTGGTATTGTCATGTACAACGTAGATCTCTTAGTGCACCGGTTAGGAGAAGTGATAATATTATAGTTAATGGAGAAAAGAGATTTAGAGGTAGACTTAAAAGGATTTGGTTGGAAGTAATTAAGAAGGATATAGTTATGATTAGCTTAACAGAGGAGATGACCATAATAGAACAGAATGAAAGAATATGATTCATGTAGCCAACCTCAAACACTTAGGATAGAGACTTTGTTGTTGTATATACCAGTGCTACCTCTTCGTACATTATGACTAGTTGAGGTTAGACTTTGAATAAAGTTTGTGTTATTTTATGCAACTAGTTTGGTTTTTTATTTTTTAAGAAGTATCGGATTCCGACTTAGATTTATAGATAGATATTATTAATCAATGAGAAATTTTATTATGAGATCCTCTAATTATACTCCCTTTAAAAGAGGGAGTTGCGGAAAAACTTTTCAATGTCTATATTACCCCTATTCTTTTTTGATATTATATTTTAATACTAACTAAACTAAATTAATTATCATTGTTAATTAATTATATTATATGTCACTTCAAGTCTGTATAATTTGGTCCCTAAAACTTCTATTGTTGTAAAACTATACATCATATTAATTATTAGTAATGTATAATAATATATTAATAGATAATTGCATGTCAATAAACTATTTATAGAAAGTGTAGAAAACATAGAACTATCCTAAAATTATACCATGAAACTCATATAGAAAAATTACAAAGAGCACTTTTATGTTTAGGTAACAGGACAAAATGTACAAACATTAAGTTTTAGAAAAAATTAAGATATTTAAGTGCAGCAAGATACATTATCTAAAATTAAAAAAAATACAGCAAGATACAAGTGGAGGTATATAAGTATAATTTTGGTAAACAACAAGGTATTTGAAACATTTGTTATCCACAAACAGTAGTATATGATCTCATTGATAAATAATATTTATCATACAATATAAAGCCAGATGCTTAGCTTATATTTATATAGTAGAGGAGATGTGAAAAAAAATTAAAGCATTATATTTTGAATGAGTTCCAAGATTTTGAATAATTTCCTGAAATTATATACTTCGCTTAGAAAAATTTAGAAGAGACTTTTGAAGAACTACTATAAAATGTTGGACATCAAATAAATATTGAACAAATAAAATCCGTGATATCGGATTGCAAAAATCAGGAATATGTATGTAATATTAGGTGTCATATGAGATAATATTCATACATAAGATGACATTGTAATATATAATCTAACATATTAATAAATTTTAAACATAAGAATTTGCATCAAGACATATATGCTTAAGATTTGGGAGAGCCGAGAGTGGAGAGATTTGGGAGAAGAAATGTCCTTTGTGGGTTTTATGGGTTCCGACTTTGCTTCCCAAACACAATCCGAACCTGAGCCCACAATCAAATTAAAAATGACATGATTTTCTCAATATCTTCGAAGGGATATTGGCTACATTTTCAACGACGGTCGACATATCAAAAAAATCACCAAATAAAAGAAAACAATATAAAAATATTACCAAGATAAAGTCTTTAACCCGATATATTGGTCGATATAGCAATATATTGGCCGATATTTAATAGAATGCCTATAAGTGCAAATAAGTAAAGGTTATTTAGATATTAGTTCCTTGATGTTAAGTATCCAATGATTCTATATTATTCCCTCAAATTTTTGAAATTACTCATAATTTTAGGGACTAATATTAAATTATTAAAATTTTGAGGGACAAATTATAAATAAGTCATATTTAAAAAAAGAGTTAATTTTTTAAAAAACCTCCCAACTATGGGGATTATCTTAAAAAACCACTCAATTGATTCAGTTTGACAAAACCTCCTTGTTATGGGGGGTGTCATAGATAAACCCTCTTAATTTTGGTGCAATTTGTAGACAAAATCTCTCAACTATAACGTGTCTCATAAAAATACCCATAATCTTTAACACTTCTATCAACAAACCTCATTAACATAGTTACATCAGTATGTGATTTGAACAAAATACCCTCTTGAAGAAAGCAATTTTAATTAAAAATAAATCCTTAACTAATAATAAAATGACCACAACCAATTTACAATTCTTTTTTCCTCTATATCACCTTTTTTCTTCATATGGCAAAAATTAAGGTAACTCTTTTATGATTGATTGATATTTGGCCTTTTCAAGTCAAATACTTGTCACATAATAGATCAGACTTGACGATATTAGTTTTGAGAGGTTAGGTTTAAGTGAGAAAAGTCCATAAGGGTTAAATCAATATTTTTTAAGTTGAGATAGATTATCTACAAAACACCCAAAACTTGTCGGAGATTTACTTAGTTTTAAATAGTGTGTGTGTGTGGTGGGGGAGGAGGGGGGGGGAGGATTGATGATGCCCCATAGTTGAGGGGGTGTTTTCTAAAATTAACCTTTAAATAAAAGCACAAGTTAAGACATGTGTGACGTCAATTTTATAAGAGTGGAGTTTATAGTAAGTTTATCACTCAATGAACTGGTCTGGGTTATTTTTCCTTAAGTTTGTCCTACAAATCAACTTTGAAAATTTTTTGCTATAAGAATCTCTAAAAGCAATGTAATATTTATTTAGGATGGGTATATGATCCTTTTGATTCCCCTTGTCTTTCATGATTTGTAATAAATTATTTGACAAAATAAATTAAGTTGTCATTTTATATTGTTCACCTTCTTATAAGTTTATGAAGCTCAGAGCATGGATATAAATATTATTATAGATATTGTATTCTTCTAAGTCCTTAAGCTAAATTTTTTAATGTTGTTTGATATTGGATAGAAATGAATTGTTTTGTTAAAATACAATTAAGATGAGTGCATAATATGTATAAATCATTCTTAAACTATATTTTATGATTTTCTAAAACTAGAGAGTAATCGTTTTGACAGATCAATTAGTAGTTGGGAAGATGTAAAAAGAGTACAACATTAGATTTTGGAATTGATCACATAATTTATATTTTCTTTCTTGGGAAGATGTAAAAAGAGTACAACATTAGATTTTGGAATTGATCACATAATTTATATTTTCTTTCTTGATTGAATTTGCACATTCTAACTTAGCATTAGATTTTGGAATTGATCACATAATTTATATTTTCTTTCTTGATTGAATTTGCACATTCTAACTTATAAAATTCTAGAAAAAAGTTCTTGAATATCTATAACACTCTATCGCCAAATAAACAATAGGTGGAAGTAAATAACATGTGGAAGTGTTTTTTTTATAACTGAATGAAATCCTTGACTAGATAAAACCTATCATTTTCTATGATGAATTCAAGAATTTTTTATTATTTTTAATAATAGTAGGCTTTTTCCGTATTGGTCCCTTACATCATTAATATTTTGAAATTATACATTCAAAATATTAATTAGTTTTAAATCATTAATATTTTAAGGGTTTAAATATCACTATTTTTTTGGAAGACAAAATGTTAAAAATCACACATGGAAATATCCAAAAAAAAATTAATATATCATTATAATTATAGCATTTTATGCAACCATGTTATAGTAAATAAATAAACTTAAAGTAAATAATTATGATATTTGACCACGTGCAGTGCACGTGCATTCCACCTAGTATCTTCAAATATATGTCTATATGCACGCGCGCGCACAGCCCTGCGTATGTGTTTCATGGAATAGTGAAAGGCGAAGAATTCTGTGCCCATCTCTAATGTAGTTTTGACAAACAAAAGATGCAGCACATGTTTTTTTTTTAATCTGCGTGAACTTGGTTGTTGGTACTGAATCTTTTAACAATAACCACTCTGAAGGGTTCAAATTTGTCTGACTTATAATATATTTATCATTGTTTTAGTTTATATGCTGAAACAGGGTAACTATGATTTTCCGCAATTGCTTGATTAGATGCTCGATGTGCAGAGTTCATGTTTGGATTGGAGATGACGACTTACCAGGTTCATGTCTGATTCATGTAAGATTCAAACTTGCTTCCATTTTGGTATATGCCATGACCAGTTCATTTAAGATTCAAACTTGCATCTCTTTTGGTATATATGCCATGACTGGTTCATGTAACATTCCATATTTGATACCAATAGATCTATTACATTTGCTGTTACTTTCAAGTAGTCTTCAATTTGTTCCTGGTATGCTGGTCAATTTTGTATTTATACATCATGCCTAATATCTCTCTGAACTATTGTTTATCTTGAGATTTTTTTAATGATATTTAATATATGTAATTTAAAACAAAGCACAAAATAAAGGGACAAATTTCAAATTTTAGTTTATGTACTTTTGTAGTCGTCTGTAGTTTTGCACCATGAATATGGTGTTTTCTTATTACATCAGTCAACGTGGATTCTTAAAACAATTTGGTTTCCATTGTCCGTATGCCTGAGGAGACATATACACCAAAATAATATGTTACATGTATAAGATATTTATGTTCATGCTCTGTTTGTGTAGGTGCTAGTTTCCATTAAATATTGTATTTTACATGAATAATCTTTGATCTTAGTTTTTTGGTTGACTACAAAGTTATATATGTATACGAGGGAGTGGGATAGGTGATTGAATGTTTTGAAATATGCTTGACATTATTACTCTACATGCATAAATAAATGCATGAATGAAATTTAAAAATTCAAAAAGCTCTCTTTCAGGATCTCAAATGCAAGAACCTTAGGGGAGTGAATAAATTATTCATATTTCCCCTTCATATGGCTGTTCAAATTTTCCATGAACGATATTGTTAATATGTAATGCATAATAACATGTGAAAATTGTACGCAGCTTAACTATCTGAGGACTTGGTTTTATTGTTCTTTTCTGCTGCTATTATCTTGTGTTTGTTCAGCATTAGATTATGTGAGAATCCTAACCTACGTTTTTTCCTAGAGATTTTGGATTTTTAGCCAAAAGCTCAAAAAATTGGAACTCCTGCGGTAGGTTGATTTGGTCAATCACTTCGCTTTTATTGGGGATGAAGGTATCTAGTGTTTGCTGTGATAGGATACTCTTGATTATGCAAGTACCAAGAATCTGATGAAGAGATCGTGTTTGTATTGTAGTGTCGCGGTAGTTAGATTATTGGTTTTCGGTTCAGAGCTGGGTTTCCTCTGTTCAACCTAAGCAGTAAACACCAACCTGACATATGAATGTTCATTGTCCAATTAAAAGATAATTGAAGAGGGCATTTTTCTCTTTCTTTTGGCCGTAGATATAAAGATTCCAGCAATTTTTGGATGGGTGTTTGTGATTTAAGAGTCGAGACCACTGAATCTTCAATATTTCTATATAAACCTCCAAATCTTAGTATTCCGAGATAATGCCCTCAATTTCTGTAAGTTGTTTTGAGAAGGACCTTATGAAGGTTTTTCCTTCCAAATTGTTTAACTAAACATGGTTAACTCTTAACCCTATAGGATAAATTACGATTTGTCGCCATTAGGAACTCAAACCACATTTTCTATCTACCTTTGTTTCCTAAATCTTATGCCTCTCCTCTCCTGTTTTCTATAATTCCTTAGTCTATTTTCCTCGCAAAATCTCAAACCCTAGTAAGTTTGAAGAATCCAAAAAGAAAAAGGAATGTAGATTGAACGGTGGATATGGGGAGTTGAGAGAAACTGCGAAGTTGGAGAATAACATAACTCATTCAAAATGCATTAAAACGGTTCATTAGATCAATATCTCTAACATTAACATAGAAATTTAATGAATTAAGATTAAATCTAATTAGGGGTCTTCTTTTTAAAACGACTTAAAGGGTTTGAGTGTCTAATTTAGAAATATTAAAAACTGGGGCTCTAATAATAGAAATATAGAAGATTTGGGCTTTGAATTATAAACCTTTTTGGGTTTAGGGATTGCTTGAAAGTGTGTGTGTACGGGTCAACTAACCGCGTGAGTAACTGTGCTTCATATCATCAATTGGGGGAACATAGCGCCGCAATGCATGGTTTTATGCTTGTCCAGCTATCTTCTTCACTTATTTAACGAATGAATGAATGCGTAGCTACTTGTCCCCTCCCAAAATTTATGGTTTCTTTTTGTTCGTGTGGAGAATTTGAAGAGTCAATAATTGGTTGGATGTGGTCACATATTATAGGTTTTATGTGATTAATTAGTATATATGCTGTCTAAACTTTGAAGGGAATCTTTGTGCTATCTGATGTAGGGAATTTCAATCATTAGGACCTAATGGTTAAAAGTAACAACCTTCAATCAGGGCCCTTTCTCAAGGATTAATTAAGAAGCCTTCTATTAGTTTCGATGTACTACAGTGGGTATATATTTAAGTAAATTGCACGTAAATCCTCCGTTAAACATCGCATTGCGCCATTTACTATACCTTTTGAGTTTGATCCGAGACGAAATATTTTGACCATTTTACCTTCATGGATCTATCTATATCTATGTCCATACTACTATAAAAAGAGTATTTGCGCGTTTAAACTTTTAATTTTCTTTTTGGCGCTCTCAATTTTAATGAATTCTAACTATACCACTATCTCTAATAAATCTTTTATTAAATAAATATAATTTCTTATTAATTATGCACTTTCTCACTTTCCAAAATAATTATAATTTTTAATAATATTATGACTATTAATTGTTTAAAAATAATATAATAAAATATTTATAAAATAAGTATACACAATTATTAGTAGTAACCAATTAAATTATTATTTATGAATTATAATAAAATAATTAAAATAATAGTATAAATAGAATAATATTACTAAATACTATTGAGAATTATACTATAATTCAAGGAGCAATAAAATAAATATTTAATCGCATAAATAGTATAATTATATTAATAATATCACATGAATTATGAATTATACTATTTACTTAGTATTATATATTAAGTAAATTAAATAAATAATTTAATGTTATTTTTAGAGTATTTTCTCAAAGATTATTACATGATACTAAATAATCTATACTTGGTAATGATTGAAAACTAATTATTTTATTAAAAAATACTTAATCTTAACAATAGTACTATTAATTGTTAATGATAGTATAATAAAATTTTATAAAATACTTGCAATACTAAATTATTTAAGAGGATAATTAAAAAATTAAATTAGATAAATATTTTATAGTATATAGCCAGTATAGTTATTTTAATAGTATTACTTGAACTAACAATTATAATATTAAATAAGGTAAACTACAGGAAACCCTCATAAATTTTTAGTATTTTGCAGTAAATAGATTATATGAACTTTCAGAATCACATTAAACCCCAAATAACTTTTGTAGAAAACCCTCTATATCTTTTAGATAAATTACACCGAACCCTAATAACTTTCAAAATGCCTTTTTATGCTTTTACGGTTCTAATTTATGGGGGTTATCTGCAAAAATTAAAAAATTATTAAGGGTTTTTTTGAAAAAAAAATCATTAGGAATTTAGTGTGATTTGAAAAGTTCATAGATGCAGAAAGTTCATAAGGGTTTAGTGTGATTTACTCAATTAGATAATTATAATGAGAAGTAACTATTACAATATATTGCAGGTATTAAGTATAACTAAGGAAAATTATAAAAAACCTAGTTAGGTTCATGCAGCTTAGTTAATTTAGAATTAAGCTAACAACTTTCAAGCTAGAGGGGCATATTTAAGAAAAGTTATAGAATTTACAGTTTTATTTAAGAATAATGTTAGATTTGAGGGACTTATTAAAAAATGTCATTATAAGAAAAACATTTAATTATAATAATAACGCAGTAATAATTAATTCATATATTTTTAAAGTAATTTTATTATACAATTTTATTTATTAACACAAAGTTTTGCCATTCAATAAAAATTCAAATCATAAAACATGTACGTTATTTTACACGTTCATTATATTAGTTTGTAAAAAAACAAAAGCATGCAACCCATCCTAGTGAAAGAGTCTTTTTTTTTTTTTTTTACTGAGGAGATGTATTTGCTAGTATGTATTGAAGTCAAAGCCAGTAACAATAAGTGCTATAAACTGCATAGGGCTTATGTGAAATTAAACCTCTCACTATTTAAACATGAAAGATGATGGAAGCTCTCGCTCAAGGAATCTCGCTATCATTTCTAACAGTTGAAAGATATTAAGATTGGTTTTGTACTTTTATCACTGCGAAACAAGTCGTCCAATAAAGTCAAAGGATAAATTGGGTGCAATGTGGACGCAAGTCACACAACAAAGAACAGTGCATGCTGAATATTTTGTCCTCTCATGCCGACATTTTAAAAAAGAGAGTGGCGAACATACTTACTTTTGGGTGTGTGGGCACTTTGGTCAACACATTTACACGTGTGAGGAAGTGATTTTGCCGTACTATTGTGAAAGCCTGAAGCAAAGGCTATGGGCATTTCTTTGTATCTTCACGCAATGCGTTAACCATTAACTTTTACTATATTACATAGTTTGTACACTCTTGCATTGCTATTTATAAATGACAAATTTGAATCTTTAATGGTATGCTTATGTTTTGTAGTAATAAAATAGTATAATATTTACAATATAATGATCATTATTCTTTATTATGTGATGTTAACCGATGTACAATGAGGACTTTGTAGTTGAGACCCGTTTCACAACTTTGAAAATAACTTAGATCAACTTTGAACTCGCATCAATTGACCTAAATTAGGCTAAACTAGACTTTATTGAACTAATGCTAATTTAAACTCATATTGGCTAATTTTTATACTAGACTCTATTTGCACTTGTTCTCTTTTAGTCCGGAGGAGACTTGGTTTGTTTATAGTCTAGTTATTGAGCAGTAGTGGACCTCAGGAAAAACTTGCTTACTTTGTATTTTTTTTATAGGTGTTGCTACAATGACCCAATGCATGGGACATGTGAGGTGTCACCATCCGGTTGCATGATGCACTGTTCATGAACAGTGCATCATGCAACCGGATGGTGACACCTCACATGTCCCATGCATTGGATCCCCTATTTGGATTCCTAAGACATTAATGATTTTTTATTTGCTAAAAAAAGGCTAAGCACATAGATCCATTTTGTCTCTACTAAAACGGGTTTACTTAGTTGCCAGACATGCCTTATAGTATTAAAATAGTGCAAGATTTACTGTGCAATTATCCTGTTTGGAATAGTTGCATTTAAGAAAGAAAGGAGCATCATTTATTACTTCTTAATCACAGGGAACAATAAAACAATATTATGGTCGATATCCTTATGCAGAAGAAGCTTCTTAATATTTAATTTATCCTTAACAACAATCCACATCAATATTCGAATTTTAAAAGGCATTATCACCTTCCAAATTAATATGTGAAAATAAAAATAAGAAAAATCCAACAAATTTGAGAACATCATAACAAGATTTAACTATAAAACATCCCACAGATTGTCCTTTTCCAAATAGGCAGTTAAATTTATTCGAATAAATAAAACATTTTTCATAGGTATGGAGGTTTGGAACTCTGTCAACAATCTTTCTCTACCTTATTTGTTTTCTTTTTTTTTTTTCAGCGCCAACCTCTAATAATTACTTGTATTATTTCTGGTACCAACCTCTTCCAATCGTTTTGCATACATATTAGTTGGAGGCATTTTGATATATGGAGAGGTTTTTTTCCTTTATTTTTTTTTTTTTTGTGTGTGTGTTGGGGGTGTGGGGGATCAGGTATATGCAATCTATTGTAGAAAACTCAATAAATCATACGTTAAATAGAAAAAAAAAGAAAATGAAAAACTCTTATATATGTAAGAGCTTCACGGACCACATGTAGTTACAAAATGTATATCTTTGTGCAAAAGCAATTAATCAGCGCAATCTTGAAAGTTTGGAAGCCCGCAATTTTATTTGATTTTCTAGTGTAACAATATTTAGGTGAGTATAAGTTGGTAGATGGAATGTCTTCAAGACAAACTAACACCAACATAATGGACTATTACAGGTTGTTAGATTCTTTTCTCTAAAGATACATACTATAGTTTTTCTGCATGGTACACCATAGTCATTTATTTTAGCATTAATTCGTATCTCTTTTGAAAAAGATGGCGATCTGCCTTTCTCTAAGTAAATGATACAAATTAATTCCATCTTTCTTTTATTTTATTTTTATTTTTTTATTTTTTGACTTGGATAGAAGGTTCCAAGTTCAATTGCCAAAAAAAAAAAAGATCCCATAGGGTCCATATAATAGTTGGATTGGCCAAATTTATAAATTAATGATGCGCTCATCATCTCGTACCTCTTTCATATTTCGGTGATGATAAGCACCAACAGAAGTGGGGTTGGGATGGTATATATGTCAACATCCAAGCCAGCTATTAATATTACTCATGGTTCCCTTGTCTCTATCTTGATCTTAGTCAATCATAGTTAATTTTCATTGAGTGCATTATTTGGTTCTTGTCACATTTTTTCCCCCTTTTGAGCAGGCATTTCTGAGTATATGAACAGAGCTTAGGAAAGCCTGTGCCTAATGTCACTGCATCGATTTGGCATAATTGTGTACTGAACTGATTGAATTGTAAACGAAAACAAATATTGTATGTAGGACATTGATGTAGCATTTATTAAATGAAACTAAGTTTGAACCTAGCATTTGGATATCTCTATTTTATCGTACAGAATCTATTTTGAATTTTCATCTATATATAGTTCTGAGTTGGAATCTACTAATTTGATGACATGATTTTAACTTAACTTTTAACTTTTCATATTAGGGGCTGTTTGGTTCGCTATTATAAGGGGTGGAAAACTCAGAAAACCCCTCCACGTCAGACTTTTAGCCCTCCACGTCAGCTTTTTTGTTTCCGTCCATTTCTTTGTGCCGCTTTGGTTCGCTCGAATGGAAGAGGGAAAACTCTGCTGAAATCGCCGCCAACTAAGATTTTTTTTCCCTCTACGATTTCCTTCCCCAACCAAGTGAAATTGATAAAAACTCTGTCAGATTTTTTTCCTTCTCTGCTTTGTTTACAAAAGTTTTTATTTTTTTTCTATGCGAACCAAACACAAAAAAATAATTACATCGGTTTCCCACCATTTTTATGTGCGAATCAAAGCAAAACAATCTATTTCTTGTAAAAGTTTGGAAAACTCAAAACTTGTGTTTCTTTACATGGAATTGCATTTCTCTATATCAAGGAAACGAACCAAACAACCCCTTAAGGTAAACGACGTAGTCCCCTTCCCCCTGTCAAATGATGTCCAATCACCATGTTGACTACCTTATTGCCAACCTATTGAAGTAGAAATTGATAGCTATATATCAGAAAATCTCACTGGATCATCATCAAAAGTCCATTACTTTTAAAATATCAGAAACCCCACTTAAGTTTAGGAGTTATCAGAAAACCTCTTTTAACTTTAGTGCTTTTTTTAAAGAAAATCACCCTAAAGCATGAACCCCAATTTCCGCTGGCAAAGATATCAGTTGTGTAAGTTTACACACTCATTAAGAAATTGTGATTAACGTTGTTTGTAGGGGGTTCCTTGATAAAATTTTAAAGTTAAATACGTTTTCGAATGACCCATATGGCAAGTAAATACCTCAAAGTTTTTTTTCTTTCATTTTTAGCACTTAAATACCGTAAGTTGTTTTTTTGCTTCAGTTAACTTTAAGGTTTTCGCCATTAAAGTTAGGTTAACAGTGTTACTTTTTTAAGAAAGATGAAAATAACCCTCTCCTGATTAACCTGAGCAAATTAGAAACCCCAAGTCATTTTTTTTATATTTTAACAATGCTCCTAAAAATTACATCGCCCTAGGTTTAAATTTCGGGTTTCCCCTAGGAATAGGCATCAACCTCACATTGGGATATTTAACTTGGATTTGGAGATTTTAACTTGGATTTGGAGATTTTAACTTAGATAGGAGAAATGTAGTGTCTCTCAAACTTGGTTTTTTAACTTGAATGTGGGAATTTTGGAATCACTTCATGAAACACTTGATCTTCTAGAGCTTGTGTAGGACTGGCAGAGCAGTTGATGGAGCCTGGGGAACGTTTTGGATGGTCGGCGATCGACCACGAGATCGTGGCGGTCGACAGCGTTCGTGCACGGGGCTTCACTATGCCTCTGGATCTTTGGCGATCGACCGTGGCGGTCGATCACGTTTTCTTCTGGAGTTTGGGCCTGTTTCTCGAGTTTGTACGATCGACCGCTTACTCCGTGGACGTAGGCATTCGCCGAACCACGTTAAAACTGGTGTTTCTTGTTTGTGGCATTGATTTGGTGTGTTTGCTCTTCTCTCTCGGCTATTTGGTATTGGATCTTTTTATCGGGGGTTTCCCCAACAAGTGGTATCAGAGCTCCGGGCAACGCTGAGCTTTTTGAAGAAGTAGATCAGTTGAGAAGTTCATCTAGAGCTTTGGTTGGTGTTAAAGGTGAGATCTTTGTGGTAAAGTTTCTATCTTTTCAAGTTGGATCTATTTCTTATTTGTTTCGCAATTGTTATTGGGTGCTTTGAGATATATGGCCGGGAAAGATAAAGGTGGGGAGGGTTCTTCTAGTGTGAAGGCCGTCCAAAGTTTGAGTATTCATTCTATGAAGATAGATGTGAAGAAGTTTGATGGCACAAATAATTTTGGACTTTGGAGATGCGAAGTCTTGGATACGCTAAATGCGCAAAATTTGGAAGAAACGTTAAAGTTGGACGGGAAACTGGATGACATTGATGAGAAGGTTTGGAAAAAAATGAATAGAACGGCGTGTGGTGTGATTAGGTCTTGTCTTACTCAAGATCTAAAATTCGATGTGATGAATGAGACTTCTGCAAAGAAGATTTAGGAGGTCCTAGAGGGCAAGTATTTGACGAAGAGAGAGGAGGTTTTATCGTTTCCAATTGAAGAAGGGAACATCTATTAGTGATCACATGAACCACTGCACGAAGCTTCTTTCGGATTTGGCGAATGTAGATGTCATGGTTGAAGATGAGGACAAGGCGTTGCTATTGTTGAGTTTCTTGCCCGACGAGGAATATGAGACCTTCGTCCTTACTCTTATTAATGGGAAGGCATCTCTTTCGTATAGTGAGGTCACCGCGGTACTTGTGAATTATCAACTTTGAAAGAAGGATAATGAGACTTCTATTGAGTCGGTAGCGGGGGCATTGGTCGCAAGAGCTAAAAGTCCAAACCGTGGAAGGAGGTCACAGTCTAGGGGGATATCCTGCAGTTGGTAGGAATCAATATGTTTTTTGTAAAGAGGATGAACATTGGAAAGCCGAATGCCCAAAATTACAAGCCGAGAAGAATAAGGGAAAAGCTATTCAAGCTTCAGAGTTGAATGTTACCAAGGCTAGTGGTGACATTTCATATTTGGATTCTTTGGGCTATTCGTGCCCAGCTCTTCCATCAGTTGGTGTTGCCGACTCTACCGAGTGGATGTTGGATTCGGATGCTACTTACCACATATGCCCTAGGAGGGATTGGTTCTCCAACTTTCAGGAGTTGGAAAGAGGGAATGTTGTGCTCATGGGCAATGATCACAAATGCCCTATTGGTGGTATCGGTACCGTTCGGATTCGGATGAGTGACGGGATGATTCAGGAGTTGGTTAAAGTGAGGTTCATTCCTCAATTGAAGAAGAACATCATTTCACTTGGGGCATTGGAGGCAGCAGGCTATAGAGTGATCTTGGTGGATGCACGCTTGAAGGTCACATTGGGGTCCATGATTGTGATGAAGGGCGTCAGAAGGAGCAACTTGTATTATTTGCTTGGGAGCATGATGATTGATAGAGAGCTGATGACTTCTTTGGCTAGACTGTGACATTGTTTGTTACTGGGATATATGATTTGTTATGTCATGCATAGATTGTTGAGGAGTCCTATGACTTGTAGATTGAAGTCCTTTGAGCACGTTGGGATGAGCGAGAAGACCACAGTGGAGTTTGACACTTCTATCCATCGATCAAGGGGTCTTATAGGAGGTGTTCAATCAGGCATTTGGGGGCCTTCCAAGGAGGCATCATTGGGAGGTAATCGGTATTTTGTTTCCTATGTTGAGGATTGTACTAGGCATTTATGGGTTGCAACCAAGTCCCGTTAGTATGAAGCCCTAGTAGTCCGCAACAGTTGGAGGAGGTGTATTGACAGAAAGGTTACCCATCGTACTAGTTCTAGTAGGGGTTCTTTCTCGCATTCGTGCCGAGCTCATGGCAGTTGGAGACACTTCGTAGGAGAGGAGACATTGGGGGCGACGAGATGAGATGACGGATTCGGTGAGCTGTTCCTTTCTAGAGAAGGATCAGCGTTGGTTGTCGAGCAGTGGATTTGGTATTCGGGCTCCGACATATTTAGGCCATCTTATGAGGTTGTCGACTGCTGCATTGAGAGTTGTTAGATCTGATGGAGTTGTTTCATACTTTGGGTTACGTCGGATGTTTGGCTACCAAGCACTTGGTCACATCATGGATGTGAGATTGGATCTGATTGCACGATTGGGATTCAGAGGCTCTTTTGGCTATCAGTTGAGAGCTTCTGAGTTTGTTCGAAGTAGGTATGTCACATTAGACTCTCGGCAGGTAGAGAGTGTAGATCAGATCAGTGTGATATCACAACGGGTAGAGGGTGATGCTACTCCACATTGGGTGGAGATTACTCTACATACTCCAGGTCGTTCTGCATTATTTGGGATTCTAGCTGATGTGGCACAGTTTGGGGATCAAATTGTTTAGGATGCAGATGATGAGTTGGTAGATTCGAGTGCAGCTGGTGGATGTAGCTTGGGCATAGCCATTGGGTCACCTCAGGTGGAGGTGTTTGGATCGTGTTAGTTTGGGGTCATTGGTGAAGCTATCAGCCGCAGATTGGGTGTTGATGTTGATGAAGAGTTGAGAACTCTTCTTTTGGATTGAGGGTCTTTGGAGGCCATTGGGTGAACTACGTGAAGTCTTGATTCCTTAGGCAAGAGGATACGTAGGCAGTCTTTATGATGCAACCGATTTAGTGAGTAGACACTGTTGCATTGGGTGAGTGTTCACACTCCCGTATGGGTCTCGACTTGTTGTGGATGGAGTCCGTTGTCATGAGTCCATTGCCATGGCGTACTGGAAGCAACAAGTGAGGTATTTGGTGTGGTCACTGTAGGATTAGTTTTGGGAGAACGTTCGCCGAGGTGGAGATTTGTAGGACTGACAGAACAGTTGATGGAGCCTGAGGAACGTTTTGGATGGTCGGCGGTCGACCGCGAGATCGTGGCGGTCGACCACGTTCGTGCACGGGGCCTCACTGTGCCTCTGGAACTTTGGCGGTCGACCGCGTTTTCTTCTGGAGTTTGGGTCTGTTTCTGGAGTTGGTGTGGTCGACCGTGGCGGTCGACCGTGATAACTGCGTGGTCGACCGTCACGGTCGATCGCCGAAGCGGTTTGGGCTGAATCTGGGTTCTAGACCCGTTTCGTTTTGGATTGTTATAAATACCTAAGGGGTGTTTCTAGGGTTTGGTGTGCAAGGGTTTTAAGCTGAAATAAAGGGGTTTTGTTGGGCTTCTATTGTAGGAGCATTTGGAGAGATCAAGTGTGATTTGAAGAGGGTTTTTTGTGAGATTTGTAACCCTAGTTGTATCCCCTTGATTTCTAATAGTGAAAACTCCCCCCTCCTTGCCCCGTGGACGTAGGCATTCGCCGAACCACGTTAAAGCTAGTGTATCTTGTTTGTGACATTGATTTGGTGTGTTTGGTCTTCTCTCTCGGCTATTTGGTATTGGATCTCGGCATCGGGGGTTTCCCCAACAGCTTGATTCATGGCTTCCAACAAAGAATTCGGGAGAAAAGGGAGAGAATTTGGGAGTTAGGTTACAATTAATTCAGGGGCTATTTGCTTGATAAGAAAATTATTTACGTCTACGGGTGTAGCAACCAAAATTCTATTTCCAATGTTTGTTTTGCAACAAGGTCGTTGTAGCTAGTAATTGGATTTATAGTTTGTAGAAAAAACTTGCAACATTTGTTACTGTCAATAATCTATGCACCAACTAGAATATTTCTTATTATCTTCTAAAGTTAATATTTTTTCCCTTCTGATATCTGGCCAAATATGATTAGAATATTTGCTACGTGCTCGTTGTTGATGCCAAAGATGTATTGGTGAGGAACTTACTTTGCCAAAGGATGGAAATGGTATGAGTGACCACAAACCAAAAGAGCACGAAATATTTCCTGAAATTAATAATAAAGAGACATTCCTGCCCCATCTAAAGAGGAAATTATGCAACACATTTATATAGATGCGTAAGAAAATGATATCTTCCTTTTCAATTAGAAGATAGTTGTTTGATTTTCTTTTGATAAACAAGGGACCATGGCCTGCCAAAGAAGGGACATAAAACTTTATTATTTTTATTTTTATAAGTTGGATGGCCTATGATTAGTTTTCTTCATTTCTTCTTTCTTCCAAAGCAAACCTAGAGGAGAGAGAAAGCAAGAGGAGAAAGAATAGAGAAATGGATACGGTATACAAAAACACTAAAGTTAAAAGAAACACTTGAATCATACACGATGGATTATCAAAAAGTATAGGTCTGATATAAGCCTCTTTTTTATTATTTAAAACATCCCACGCTATATTCTTCCTATCTAATTTTCTTTTCTTTTCTTTCCTCAGTGGAGGACTATGGACCCACACCAGCCACTTGAACTAGAGTCCAAGCTAGCATTCAAGTGGGGCCCACTTATTCGTCACGATGTGCTGATTGGGGTTACGATTAAGGGTCTGTTCGTTTGCCTTAAAAAAAAGGGAAATCAAAGAAATGGAAAACTATTAAAATGAAGAATTGTTTTTGGAGTGTTTGGTTGGCTAAAAAAGAAGGAAATCAAAGAAATGAAATTGAAATGATGTTAGTTGTCACCTTATTATTGGATGATGTTTGTGATTTTTTAAGAAAACTAGTTTTGGAGTGTTCGGTTGGCGAAAAAAAATAAGGAAATGAATTATAAGAAACCTATTTCCTATAGTTTCTTGTTTTCTTTTGTTCGGTTCATTCTTAAAAATAAGAAATGAAATGAGATGAGATGAGTTGTCATTGTATTATTGGGTGATGTGAAGAAAGATTAAGAAAAGTGTTTTCATAACTTTTGGGGATGAAAATAAAGAAATGAAATGTTAATGAGATGAGGTGAATTGTTATAATATTTTATTGGATGATGTGAGTGATTTGGAATGATGAGAAGAGATGAGTTGAGTGATGTTTGGATGAAAATAATATTTTATTAGATGTGATGGATGAGTTGTTAGATGAAAATAATATTTTATTAGATGTGATGGATGAGTAGAAAATCATATTTTATTAGATGATGTGGATGAGTTGTTGAATGGAAATAATATTTTATTGGATGTTGTGAGTGAGTTTAGGGATGAAAATGGAGGAAATGATGAGTTTTGAGATTTTCACCATTTCCATTTCCATTTCTTGGTGTTTAGAAAACAAACGAACATGCCCTAAACCGAAATCAACCTAAAATGCTAATAAGGATAAATGACGATTCACTACATAAAAAATTGTAACGAGGTCCAGGACCCGCGTGAGTTGGATCCAGTACAGGCTTCTGTCATCGAGATCATATCTGTGATCTGTTACCTCAAGCACCAGTGACGAAAATCAATGATGGGTATGTAAGATAACACTAGGCGAATAATATAAGGATTTGGTATGGTTTGTTAAGGCAGTTTTCTTCTAAAGCCTAGAGGCCTAACAGTCTAGATAATCTGAGTTAACACATTCATTCGGGCATAATAGTCCAAACAAGATCATCTAATAGATCTCTTATTCTTTTATTGACGCTCCTTGCATGTTCATCGCTTGAGGTCATTCCTAGGGTAACAGGAACACAAAATGTTCCGTCCACACACGCCTTGTCACATCGCAACCAAGCCGTTATTACCAGCAAGAAGAAATTTTCACTGTAGATCCATTCTCATATCTAATCCCTAAAACCGACCCACTTTAAAGTTATTTATGAGAATCGACCCACTTTGAGTTAATTACGGTACTAATTAGTAAGGGTTGGCAACCCCGACTAATTAATACCGTAAGTAACTCAAAGTGGGTCGATTCTCATAAATAAATTTAAAGTGGGTCGGTTTTAGGGATTAAATCTGGGGTTGGGTCTATAGTGAAAATTTCTTCCTAACCAGCAATTTAGATATTCCTGTTAAGAAAAGAGAGAAACTCCTCGGAGGAGATTCCAAACTTCTTACAAGGAGAGATTACAATCTCTATGTGGGGAGGGGGAGGGGGGGACACTCTTCTTCTATATTCAAAGCTTTACCCACTATAGATTATTTTTTCGTCTATAATCCACCGACTCTAGCATTGAAAGAGATTTTGGGGGAACTTAGGCTTGAGCTTGCTCACGAGCACATGTTCTCTAACCACTAAGCCCCAAGACCCAAATTTATGAGCCAAAACAACTCTTTTCCGTGTTGCCTCACATTTCCTGTCGCAACAACAATCTGACTATCCTAGTCATCGTCTCTTTTATACGATCCTATCCTAGGCATCGTCTCTTTTATACGATCTTGATGCCTCAATCTCACCATGTCGAGCGTACTTTTTATCATACACTAAATAACCACCTCTTACTAAACTTATCCGATGAATTTGCAAAAAATAAAAAGGGTAAAGAAATTAAATAGGATGATTATTTGTGCTCCTGTAATTACTTCTGCCAAATCAAAATTATAAAAAGAAACTACACCAATCGATTAGTTGAAGAGATATGTGATCCAATATCCTCTCATTTCACAAAGTTTGGTGCTCAGTCCATTTTCCTTATCTTTTCAGACTCTCACCCATCTACTCCCTTCTCTTTCACGGAACAGTTAACAACCAGGCATCAATTCGATTAGACTCCACCTAATGCCACATTAACAATAAACAGAACTAACAAGCAAAAGCTTTACTCAACTTAAATAAATCAAGATCTAAAAAAAGATTCTCTTTTTCCATTCAGACCTCCACTAGAAACTGGCCCTAACAAGAAACCAATAGATTATCTCAGCTTTTTGTCATTTTCCTTTCACCCTTGTGTTAACCATCATAACAATTAATAAACTAAAGCAAATTACGCAATTAATATGTTTTAGATTTTCTTCACCCAAATCTTTCTCATTTACAGATTTACCCTTTGAATCTGAATATTTAGTAATTTATCGCTAAAATGAGTGAAAATATCCCTCTTGTGCGGGACCATTATGCTTCAAATGCTCCCCTCTCTACCAAAAAAAAAAAAAAGAAGAAGAAGTTTTTGCCCGTTTACCCTCCCACCTATCTTCCTTTCACGCTTGTTACCGTCCAAATATTAGTTAATTTACCATGCGAATTTTGACAGTGTTAAATGAGAGGCCGGTAAAAATCCAATCTCGAAGAACGTAAGGATGAATTATAGTAAGCGTGCGTGCTTGGGTATATATAGGCAAAAAGAGCTTGTTATCTTTTAATTATGATTAATGCAACTATCATCACTTCACCACCCACTTCTACCAAAAAATAATAAAAAATAATAAAAATTTCACCTTTTTTCCACAATTTTTGCATTGTAGTAAGATGGGTCTTTTTAAATTCTTGAAAAAAGCCATAGAAACATCTTTGCTACAGCCCTCCTCTCTCTCTCTCTCTCTCTCTCTCTCTCTCTCTGCATTGATGGTGGATTGCCATAGACTGCAACTGCTGGAGTCTTGTTTTTTCTGAGTTCAGTCTGCAAAAGTTCCAAAAAGGGCAAAAGGGGAGAAGGGTCTGAAGTGAGGAAGAAGGAGATGTTGCCATTTTGACTCGAAGCCCTTGTCTTGTTTTTCCTTTCACTCTCTCTCCCCCCTCTGTGTCTCTCTCTCTCCCCTCTGTTTTCTAATTCATGAGAATGGCGGGGTTTAGTGTCAGCATGGAGACCAGCTGTGGTGCTTTGTTCACAGAATTAGAGGTTCTCTCTCTCTCTCAAGAATTTTATTTTCTGAAAAAGTAGGAAATTGTCTTTTTTCCAATTATTTTGTAATTTTTATTCCTAATCCTGAGGTTTCACTGATGTGATGTACACTGAGGAGCAGGTATTCTTTTTTTTTCCCTTTTATTAATTTGTCTTCTTGATTTTTTAATAAAATCATCTTCAGGTTAAACTGAAGAATGGATTTTCTGAAATTGGTTTTGTAAATAAAAAAAATGTCATAATATATTGTTTACTTTCTTCATTTACTCACTATTTTTCCTTCGTTGAAAAGGGTATGAGAATTTGCGTTGTAAAGTGATTTTCTTTTCTACTTTTGTTTCTTTTAATTATTGTTTTGGGATTATTTTCTGATAATTTTTTTAATGTTTTAATACAGATATTGTTTATTCATTTTTTGTTTTGCTAATTTTTTCAACCATGGGGTTTTTGAGTTCTTATTTACTTTCGTCTTTTATTTTGTTAAAGTAATTATGCTGAAAAATTGCATTTTAATGTTGAAGGATGAAACTTGATCTCTTTTATTATCATTTGTTATGACTTGAACTTCTCCAAATTTGGGTTGCGTTCTAAGTGTTATACAGTGAATCTTTAACTGGTAAGTTGTAATGAATTCTCATGTACTGAGGCCGTCTAATTCACTGAATGAAACAGAAAATATGGGCAGAGATTGGGGAGAGTGAAGCAGATAAAGGCCGAATGTTATCGGAGATCGAGAGAGAGTGCCTGAAAATTTATCAAAGGAAGCTCGATGAAGCAAGCGCTTCAAAAGTACAGCTTCATCAGTCGGTGGCAGCCAAAGAAGCAGAGCTTGCAGCTATCATGGCTTCCCTTGGTGAATTCAGTCTTCATTCAAAGGTACAAAGAGATACAATTCAATTGAATGATCATTATGCTTTTTCTCCTAAAGCTATACTGAACTAATTGATCATATTTAGTGGTCTAAATGTTCCATTCACTGCACCAGAACTCCGATATTGTGGTAAGGTTTCATGGTTATAGTTTTGCACTCAACATGTCACTATAAGTTGAACGCCCTTTTTATGTGTCGATATTCAGACTATTTTATACTTTAAATGTGTGTCCGATGAGATTTTAACCTGGATTGATCTTATACTATCTTAAAATCCCTTCCTCTACATCAAAACTCCGGGACCCTGAACTCAACACAGTGTTGTCCTACTTTTTCTTAAATCCGTGTATTAATGCTGTGGCCAGTTGGATTTGAACTAGTTACGTTGGGGATTAATAGTTTTAGACGCCCGCAAGTAGAATTGTCAGTTTCATCTTTCATGCACCTATATGATTGGTGTTACTGTTGACATTTAATTTGTATATACAAAGGCACAGTTCATTCATTTATTGAGTCGCCGACTCTGGAACAATGGCATTCTTCTACCAACCATCCTAATTAGTCATGAAAACTTGGATTTTTCAGTGGGTCAGCCCTCGCCAACTACTTCTATAACTTGAATATAAAAGTTGAGTCCTTGTCTTGAACAATGTGGATTAAACTTGAAGCCTACCAATTGACTTTTTTTTTTAATTCTTTGTCAGTTCCGCTAGTACTTGCAGTAGAGAAAACTATTTCGTAAATGCTGTCCGCTCTTGGATAGTTGGTGCACCTGTGAAAGAACCCCCGCTCTTCGATAGTTGGTGCACCAGTGAAAGAACCCTTGGATCAAGTGAATGCAAACCCCCTTGTTTTGCACTCATCAGTCCCCCACTGGGGAGAGACAATTAATAGTTTCTCCTTGTAGAGATGATTGTTGATGCTTTTTTTACTTGTATTTGAAGAGAATCTGATGTGAGATGTTGTTATAATCTACACTATGAATTCTGTCATGGCTTAGGTCCATATTTTGCTTGCTCCATCTTTAGAAGTAAAAGTACTCAATACATTTGAGTTTGATGTTAAAAATTTGTAGGTGATAATTTAATCTAGCAATAAAGCCTATTGCTTAATTTTTTTATTGGTTTACATGGCTGAACTTTATCAAGTGCTATGTTACTCACCAGGATAATAATAAACTATTGACAATATGCCTGTTATTTGATATCACAATGATCATGGATGAAAATTATAATCAACTATAAAATTTCAGGTTTTCTAGTGAAATGATTGACCTTGGCTATATGTGAACAGATATCCATCTTTGGCCCTCACAGGGCAACATCTTGAATCTACCGATATTTTCCAGTCAACTCAGCATTGACTTTAGTCTTTCGATTAATTGCATTTCCCTCAAATTCAATGCAAGTCTAATATAACAGGAAATTCTCTTTCTTTCAGAAGGGTACATTTCATCGGATTATCCAAATTCAAAATACAGTCACTTATATCTTTGAGAACCTTGTTACTAATAAATATGAAAGTTGCAAGGCGCCTTATTACAAAGAATGTTTCGTGATATATAGCAATCAAGCTAATTCACAAGTATTTATAGATGCATAGACTTATGCTTTCCTGAAGCTTGGTACTATGCGCTATGAGACTACAAGAATATATATAGGCCTAATACTTCCTCTTCCAGAAACTACCCTGTTCAATGATTCATAAGCAGCTTCAATGTGGCATCTAGACGTCTTGTGAGATAATAATCTTGCTACATAGGCAAGTCAACCAGTGTTATATTTTAAATGAGAAATGGTTATATTTAGATTTTTCAGCCTTACATGGCTGTTGGTGTTCTCGTGTTATATGCTCCAAATTCCTCATGTAAATGTGTATCTATCAGTTATGATGTTTTTTTTCCAATCTTGGTATGCCAATTCTGCTCCTTATTTTGTGCACCCATTTTTAGTGATTAGTTCTTTATGTGGTAGCGTTACAATTTTTTTTTATGTGGTAGCGATACAATTTTTTTAATGGTTTTCTTTTTCCGAACCTGGTCCCGCCAAATCTTCTACTTGATTGCATGATTTAAGGCTTAAAAATTTTGTCCATCATATTCAGTTTATTTGTCCAACACTAGCTCTTAATTGCTTCACTTTTATATGCAGAATAGCAAAAGACAAGCATCCTTGAAGGAGCAACTTGCATCTGTTACTCCACTACTAGAGGATTTGAAATTAAAGAAAGAGGAACGGATAAAACAATTTGCTGATATACGCTTGCAGATTCAGAAGATTACTTCTGAGATGACAGAATTGAATAATCATTCTGATGAAGCCACTAATCCAGTTGATACTGAAGAACATGACTTATCAATGAGGAAATTTAACGAATACCAATCTCAGCTCCAAACTCTCCAGAAGGAGAAGGTATCTATTTTCTTTCATTAGTTCCATGTCATTCCCTCAATTTCCAGTTGCTATTGTGGGCACTGAGATAAGAAAGTGCCAATTGATACCAAAAGCATTGAGATCTTAATCTAAAATAATAGTAAGAGAGTTGATAAAGAGGAGAAAAAGAGAACAAAATGCTTCTTGTATTTTCATCTATATATAAGGTGATTCATTTTATGCATATTCTCATCAGACAATAGATGGCATGCATTGCCTAAATATCAGCTGCTAATAATTACAAAGCAACTACATATCATCCCTTAGTAAGACTTGATACATCAAATCCCTTAATTTTAACTTAGTATCCAAGGATCAACAATTGACCAAGTAAATCACTTAATCACCTGTATTTATCTAATTAAAGAAATAATGCTTCCGGAAAACCTTTTTTGTTTTTTGTCACCAGTCTGATCGGCTTCACAAGGTTCTGGAGTATGTCAGCGAAGTGCACACTTTATGTGCTGTTCTTGGACTAGATTTTCAGAAGACAGTGAACGAAGTGCATCCTAGTTTGCAAGAGACTAGCTCTGGGCAATCGACAAATATCAGTTATCACACATTGGAGGGTCTAGCTCAAGCTGTCCTGAGACTAAAATCAGACAAAAAAGTTCGAGTTCAGAAGGTTGGTACTTAGTAGAAGTTTATTTTCACTTTCTTTTCTTTGAAATAACTTCAGCTGGATTATAGGTTTTCAATTATTGTATTGTAGCTGCGAGAAAAAGTAGAGTCACTGGTTGAACTCTGGAAGTTAATGGACTCGCCTGAAGAAGAGAAGAGAAGTTTTGGAAGGCTTAAGTATATCCTTGGATCACCAGAAGAGGAGATTAACTATAAAGGTGTGCTGTCAGAAGAAATTATTGAGCAGGTTTGTTGTTGAACTATCATCTTTAGCTTTCATTACATCCATAAAGACAGCAAATTAAAGATTCGTTGTTGTGTTCGACAGACAGAAGCTGAAGTTGAAAGGCTGACAAAACTTAAAGCCAGCAGAATGAAAGAACTTGTTTTAAAAAGAAGGATCGAATTGGAAGAACTATGTAAGAAAGCACACATGGAGCCCGATATGAGCACTGCACCTGAGAAGTCTAATGCACTGATAGATTCTGGTATGATATTATACCACAATATTCTGAATTCAAAAATGGGTATAAGGTGGCTACTTATTTTGCTAAGAGTTAATTGCGTATAGACCCCCTTTAACTATTGCCCAATCGCTGATAGACCTCTCGCCCAATTGCGGATAGACCTCCTGAGTGAAGATAGTTTTGACTCTTTTACCCTTAGGATTTTTATCTATCAAAAAATAATTTCTCTTTTCTCTGAGGTTAAAGGAGTCAAAAGAGTTCTCTCAGGGATTTTATGCAGCAAACTACACGGGGGCTATCAGGAATTGCCCGATGGTGCAGGGGGTCTGTCAGCAATTAACCCTTTTGGTAAACGACCTACCAATATATAGGGTAGCGTTGAGGCTCATCTTGCTAGTCACATAGAAGATTGTGAACCTCGCCACTTTTGTATCTTGGTAGTTTATTTTACTAAATGATTCGGCGGCTTATATCCAGTATACCCTGTTGTGGATGACTTTGCACATATGGTGATTCTCTGACTTGGTTTTTGAATTCAGGTTTGGTGGATCCTTGTGAGCTTTTGGCCAACATTGAGGCACAAATACTGAAGGCAAAAGAGGAGTCTATCAGTAGGAAAGAGATTATGGACAGGATAAGCAAATGGCTTGCTGCCTGTGAAGAAGAAACCTGGCTTCAAGAGTACAACCAAGTAATTATTTCCTTCCACGCCACTTTTATTTGTCTATCTGTGTATCACAGCCACTTCAGAACTCTTAAAGTCAACGTCTAAATTCTGTTAAAATTCTGGTTGTTATTCTGAAAGGTCATTAAATCTTTATACCTTTATACTAAAATCATTCAAATTTTTTTGTTTCATTTGATAATTCTTCCTAAGCACCTACTATGTTAAAAATTTTAGGGAATATTTTTTCCAGCCCCATGCTTAGCTGAATCATATTGTCTTATATGCCTCACCTTGCTTTGTGTAATTAGGAAAACCCTAGTGAGTTTATTAGCTGTCTTTAGGATTTTATTTATAGTGTTTAAGGAAACAAAGAAGTTGGCCCTAACCAATGTGAGACTAAACAATAGTAAATAACTATTCTCTCAACACTCCCCCTCAACTGAGCATACATATCGTACATGCCTAGCATGTTACAGATAAAATTCACTCGTGTTCTCCTAAGAGGTTTAGTGAGAATATCTGCAAGTTGATGTCTGATGGTATGTGCTTGACTCTAATGATTCTCTTTTCCATCTTCTCACGAATCAAGTGGCAATCAATCTCTATGTATTTTGTCCTCTCATGAAACACTGGGTTCTCAGCGGTGTAAATGGCGGCCTTATTATCTCCATACAAGCTCATGAGACACTCCGGAGGATAACCAAACTTTGTTAGTATATCTCTAACCTAGATCAGCTCGCAAGTCAAATTCGTCATGGCTCGATACTTAGACTCAGCTGTAGATTGAAAAACTACACTCTGATTCTTACTCTTCCATGATATTAGATTTCCTCCAAGAAACACACAAACACAATACCCAATAGTTGACCGTCTGTACTCAAGAGATCCTGCCCAATCTACATCTGAGAATTCTGCAATTCTCGTGTGATCTATTTGAATAGAGTACTCCTTTTTCTGGAATTTTCTTGAGGTACCTAAGAATCCTCTTCACGACTTCTATATAAGATTTCCTAGGTGCCGAGAGAAACTGACTGACTACAGTAACAGAAAATGCAATATCCGCGCTCGTAACTGTTATACAAGTCACCTGTATTCTTCAATATCCTCCGGTAACTCCCTCTGAGTCAATAGTAGTTTGATCTTATCATCCGTAGGTGAGTCAATGCCCTTGCATTCTGACATCCTAGCATTTAGCAACATATCAAGTGCATATTTTCTCAGAGATAAGAGAATTCTCTTCTTCCATCTATCTACCTCGATACCCAAAAAATATTTTAAGGATCCAATGCCCTTAGTTTGAAATTGTTGCTGTAGATACGTTTTAAATGACTAATGCTCTGTGCATCATCGCTAGTTATCACAATGTCATCAACATATATAACCGAAAGGATCTGCTTCCCACCATGAAATCACGAAAAAATTGAGTGGTTTTTCTGAGCTCGATGAAGACTAAAGGTCTGGACAACTACGGCAAAATGTCCGAACCAAGCCCTCGGAGATTGCTTCAAACCGTAGAGAGATTTTTTTAATTTGCAAGCCTTACCACACTCTCCATGAGCAACAAAACCTGGTGGTTGCTCCATATAAACTTCATCATCAAGAATGCCATTAAAAATATATTTTTAACGTCTAACTGATATAGTGGCCAGTGATAGAGAGCAGCAAGCGAAATAAGAATGTGGACAGATGTCATTTTAGCTACAGGAGAGAATGTATCAATATAATTAAGGCCATAGATATGTGAATACCCCTTCGCAACTAGTCGAGCTTTGAGGTGAGCTAGAGAGCTGTTGATGTTAGCTATCAAATAGGGAATAATTTGCAGTTTTTTAAAGTGATTAAAGTCCTCTAATTCCTTCTGATGTATGGCTTTAGGGTTTTCTATTTTTCCTGCACAAGAAAGAACTCATAAGAGGCCGGAATTTGGTTCTCTGGTTGTTCCTCCGACAATCAAGTCAGTAGATAATCTTGAGTAGAGAAATATAGAGTTAGGTATTAGTTATGTCAAAAAAACTAAAGAGAGTTACCTTATACAGTTCCTCTCCTTTTTATAGTGAATCTGAGGGGAAAAAAGATAACTTGGGCCGAGTCCAGCTAGGCAGCTGAGTCGGCAGACATGTGCTACGTGTCGGTTGTTGAGGGATGTGAGCCTTTTAGTCATGTATTATGGGAATGACAGCAGGTGTTCGGTGCTGATTGGATCCGATGAGTCATAAAAGGCTATCAGAGCTAGAAAAATGATGATTTTGTTAGAGCAGTTAATGCAAGGATAGGCGCCTGTCGACACAGGGTTCAAGAAAACTACCGACTCTTTTAGTCGTCCAGCTAATGGTCGACTATACCTATTGATGGCTGATACAACGGGCCAAGTGTGGGTTATTCGCAAGAGCGACTGGCCAGATTGGATGACAAGTACTGCCTTTTGATTTGGACACGCGAGATGTCAGTTGAATAGTGGGCTGAGTCGGGTAGCTTGTGGAGTCGATTGAAGGGTTGGCCAAGTAGTTCGCAGTTTGTCTCGGTTACGCGAGATGTTGTTGGCTGAACAGTAGGCCGAATTGGGTGGAGATTATCTTCGTCTTGAATTAGATGTATTAGGTATAGTGTAAGACACGTGACGATTGCTCTATGAAGATGAATATTTAGTATTTTTTAGGGGTACAACAAGAGCTATCTGAATTTACTTTGACAGTGTAAACCCATTTATGACCAACCGCTTTCTTCCCTGGTGGTAGAGAAACAAGATCCCCATTTCTTTTAGAGGCCGTCATTTCTTCTTGTATTGCCGTTGTCCAACCTGTGTTAGATAGAGCTTCTGATAAATACTTGGAAAGTGAGAATCCAAAGAAGACATGAACGAGTAATATGATGGAGTTAACGAAGCGTAAGAGATATAGTGTGTGAGAGGATACCGAGAACTTCGAGAACAAAATCTCTTATCCTTTCAGAGGGCAATGGGTGAAATCCATGTCGGATATACGAGCAGTTAGCTATACGAGCACATTTTGAGTTGTTAATATATTAGGCTCTTGGGTGGATTGAGACGATGACTTAGGTTGTAAAGCAGTACGTCTTCTATAAATCTGAACTGGTTCCGCAAATTTAGATGGTAGATTAGTCCGTACAACAGCCTTAGAAGGAACATTGACACTGATTTTCCGTACAAGAAGATAATCATAATCATCTTGAGGGTCTAAAAATTTATCAAAGGCAACATGTCCTAGTTTGTTCTCAATGAAGGTAATATCAGCTGAAATAATATATCGATTCGGGGATGGACAATAACATCTGTATCCTTTTTGAGTCCTAGAATATCTAAGAAAAATACCTTTAAGAGATCGTGAATCTAACGTCGTCTGTTGAGGACTATGATTGTGATTAAAGCACAGATCCAAAGATCTTAGGAGATAAATAAAAAGCGTCTTCAATCGGATAAAAGGGGGATCAAGATTTTATTCTGTAAGACAGATGAGATTTTATTGATCAGGTAGCAGGCTGTTAAAATGGCATCACCCTAAAAATATTTTAAAACTTGACGATGAAATGACAATGTCCTAGCAATTTTGAGTAAGTGTCTGTTCTTACGTTCAGCAACCCTATTCTGTTGGGGTGTGTAAGTACAAAAAGACCGATGTAAAATTCTATTTTCTTCCAAATATTTTATGAAAGAGCTTTCAAAATATTCCTTAGCGTTATCTGGTTTTAAAGTTTTGATGATGGGTGAAATTGATTTTTAATCTCAGCACAGAAAACTTTAAAAATAGAGAACACTTCAAAACGACTTTTCAGCAAGTAAATCCAAGTCATACGAGAAAAGCCATCTACAAAACTAATAAAATATTGAAAATCGAGTTTGGATGGAATAGAACAAGGACCCCATACGTTGGAATGTACTAAATCAAAAGGGTTATTGACTCGTTTATTGACGCCATTGTTATCGAGGCGCGGCGCAATGCGGGGCGCAAAGGCCCCTTACGCGCACCATGCACAATGCACACAACGATGCGCGCGCCTCACTGAATTGAGACACGCAACTTAAACTAATATTTTCCAACATAAGATAAAGAAGCATATAAGCAACATGTTTATAAATTATCACATAAACAAACCAAGAAATATAATTTCACCGACTAAATCACGAAAGAGTCTTAATTAGCATGCATAACATAGAGAAGTTCATAAATTTTCACAAATCACAATGCAAGATAATCTCCAACATAAACAAAAATCTATGAAACAAAACAAGCAAGTAACAAATAAGAAATATGTATTTTCATTTAAAATATGATATGTATTTTTAAGTAATAATTAGGTGATTAAAAAAACATGATTGTTCATAATTTTTTAGTTAGCATTCTTAATTGCTATTTGTTAGTTAGCATGAAAAGATAGAGAATGGAGATAACAATTATCAAGGTTTTAAATGTCGGATGTTGAGTTCATATCGGATGGCTGAAATCCATGTCGGATAGCAAAAATCAGGGATATATCGGGGAACATTGACTAAATATCGGATTGTTATATCGGGTAGTACGCATATGTATAATATCATGTCCTAAATGTAATCTAAGCATTCATAAATTCAATATAAGCATAATTTATAAATTCTATAGACTAAACATATAAAAAAGTAAATAATATATGGATTTGGGTTCATAAATTCTTTTTATCGGGTTCATAAAGAAACCCTTAAACATGAGAACGGGTCAAACAGGTTTGGGTATTTATCACTAAATCCAAACCCGATAACAAAAAACAGATCTTAAAAAAAGTACCATATCAGTCGATTTTTCAAAGCTAAAAAATAGGCTGATATGATCCTGATATTTCCGATTTGGCCCTGAAAACCGACATACGAGTTGAAAACGTCCATGTCGTGTCGGTCAAGCCCTCAAACCGATATGTCGGCCGACATGTCGGACATATCGGCCGACATTTAAAACCTTAAAATTACGTAGTACATGTTCATAATTTTCTAGTTAGCATGCTAATTAGAGAAAGAAATTACAATTAGCAAACAAGTATACTAAATTACTAATTATTATTTCCTTTTTATAGGTTAAACATGAAAAGATAGAGAATGGATTAGCAACTAGCAATAAAGAGTCTATTACATGATATAAATATGTAATATGTAAATTATTTAAAAAAACAAAAGAAATAGTCTATTACATGACGCAGGTGTCACGCGCGTACGAGGCGCGCGTCTCGTGTGCGTGCAGCGCCCCGCCTCTGGTGCGGGGCGCAATTGCCCCAGCTGACAGCGCCCCCGTCTCGTGTGCGTGCAGCGCCCCGCCTCTGGTGCGGGGCGCAATTGCCCCAGCTGACAGCGCCCCGTGCCCGGGGCGCACGTCTCGATACGCGACTCGGGTAAGATACCCGTCGGTGTTTTCCGAGTTGACATGACTTACACTCTAAATACTCGACATGATTTAAATCTAAAATCAAAGTTTTAAGAATTGAAAGAGGGGGATGACCAAGCAGACAATGTGCTTCAAAGGCTGATGTGGAGCTGATACATGCCACCTGGGAAGGGACAAAGTTTAGTTCGTACAAGTCTCTCCTCTCACGTCTAGTGCCAATCATCTTTCTTGTCCCAAGTGCCTAAAAAATACAATGTGTAGGAAAAAATATTATAGTGTAGTTTAATGCTTTAGTAATTCTACTGACAGATAAGAGATTAAAAGGAAAAGAAGAAAGATATAGCTCAGAGAAAAGTGGAATAATATTAATATTGGTAGATCCAATACCCTCCACAGGTGTGGTGGATCCATTAGCCAATACTACTAAAGGAAATGCGGTGATAGGTGTACATGAGGATAATACACCTTGGCTCCTAGTCATATTATCAGTTGCTCCTGAATCTATAACCCAAGTATGAGATGATGACGATGTAAGACAAGTAGTTAGTTTACCTGTCTGAGCAAGCGGAGCCGTAGTAGGAGAGGATTAAGTATTCTTTAATTGCTGAAATAACTGGAGTTGAAACCGCTCAAACTAGCGGCGAGTGTCTTCATCCATAGGACTCTCCTGTGTAGCCACATGTGTACTCTGGGGTTACTTTTCCTTATAGCTGAGGACAGTGAAATTTTATGTGATCCGGATCCTTAAAATAATGATAATAGTTGATAATAGATAGAGAGACCAGATGAACCCTTCCCTGTAGGCTGTAGCTCCTCGTGAACTATCACCTCGTCCTCCACATACTCCAAAATGTCCTCCACGTCTACCAAAGTGGCGTCCACCATGAACACCTGCTCGACTAGTTGTCTGTCTAGTCTGTGTGGCGAGAGTGGACATGTTTACAGACTCTGCAGTAGTACTTGCTAGCACAACTGGCGCTGCTGATCGTAAAAAGTAACATATTTCTAAAGAACGTATAACAGAGCTTTCAATAACCTGTGGCCTTGCTGAATTATAAGATTGTGGAATTGAACCAAGAAAGGTGGATACCATCAATTGATCCCACTAATTTTGCATCTTCTGAATATTCTCTATAATGGAAAAAATCTGTCTTAGCTCCTCTGCGAGGCGATTGAACTTTTCGTAATGCTCCTCAAAAGTCTGACTATGTTTGTCCATCCTGCTTCGAAATAACTCCTGAATGACATTATACGCATGATTGGCATGTCCTCGGCCTAAGTAATGTTGTTCCAAGAACTTCCACACCTGTTTCACTATATTACAGTGAATTGTTAGCTGAAGGACCTGTGGTTTCATGTTGTTCAAAATTTAAAGATGTAGACTAGTATCATCTTGTTTCCAGGATACCATAACTGGTACGAGAGGGTCATCTGTAAGATGATGATCCTTTCCCTATCCTGAAATATAAACTCAAACTAGTTGCTTCCCAAGTAAGTAATTAGACCTATTCAATTTTTGGTTGGTGATCCTGTTATAGAGCACCTCTGTGTGGATCTTCATCTCATCAATCGAAATAGCAGAATTACTGGAGGATGCCATCAATATAGCAAATAAGATCCTTTAACTAGTAATCTCCTAAAAATAAACTATCAACCTCACTCAACAATAATCAAATCATCAACTAATCAACACAAGTAATTTGTTTAATAAGTAAAATCGTCCCGTCAATAACGACTTATCATTTATCTCACAGAGATTGTTAACGACTGATCGTAACATAGAGCTAAATAATTAGCTGAGGATTTATAAAAATCTAATTGGTAAGCTAAATGATTAGCTAAAGATCTATAAAGATCTAGTTGATAAGCTAAATGATTAGCCGGAGATCTATGAAGATCTAGTTGATAAACTAAATAATTAGCTGAAGTGTGAAAACGACAAAGAAATTTAAGAAAAACGTGAAAAATAAGCTAGACAGACTCCACCACATCCTGGTGTGGTGTCTGCCACACCCAGGTGACAGAATCTGTCCCTGTTGACATGGTGTGGTGTCTGCCACACCCAAGTAGCAGAATCTGTCCTGTTTTCAGGGTTGTGGTGTCTGCCACCCTTGGGTGTGGCAGACTCATTTTTTAGAATTCCAATCTGTTTGGGATTATATTTTGTTATAAATAGAGACACGTTTTTAGGGTTTCTTTGGCTTTGATTGGGCTTTGATTAAGTATTAATTGGGGGATATTTAGAGCATAAAAAAGAGGTTTTTTTGAGCTATTGGTTAGAGTTTTATTTTGGAGAGAATTAGAGATTTGTTGGTGAGATTAGTTGGTTGTTTTGAGTGATTTATAATCTTAGTTTGTACTCTTCTTCTCTATTAGTGAAAACCTCATCCCTTTCTTGTCCCGTGGACTTAGGCAACTTGTCGAACCACGTAAAATTCATTTGTTTGTGTTTGTGCCGTTATCTTGAATTGTTTAGCCTTCTATCTCGATGTTTGGTTCGGTTCCTCGAAGCACAATAATTTGACCGTCGTGCACAACAAGTGGTATCAGAGCTCGGGATACGCTTAGGCTATTTGGAGGAGTAGATCGTTTTGGAAGTTTGTCTAGGGCTTCAGTTGGTGATAAATGAGAGATTTTTACTATTGGTGATCTTGTCTACCGTCGTGTGGGGGTGAGATCTTTCAGAGGCTATTATTAGAGTTTCAGTTGGAGGTAAAAATCTCTATTTTTAGTTTGGATTTATTCTTTGTTTGTTCCACATTGGTTTGTTGGTGCTTTGAGATAAATGGTTGAGAAATGAGTTATGGAGGATACTTCCGGCGAGAAGACTGTCCAAAGTTTGAATATTTACTCTATGAAGATAAACATGGAGAAGTTTAATGGCACAAACAATTTTGACCTTTGGCGATACGAAATCTTAGATGCGCTCAACGCGCAAGATTTAGAGGATACATTAGAGTTGGACGGGAAACCAGACGACATTAAGGAAAATGTTTGGAAAAAGATGAATAGAATGACGTGTGGTGTGATTAGATCTTGTTTGACTCAAGATTTGAAATATGATGTGATCAATGAGACTTCGGCTAAGAAGATTTGGGAGATCCTTAAGAGCAAGTATTTGACCAAGAGCGTGAAGAATCGCTTGTATTTGAAGATGAGGTTTTACCGCTTCCAATTGAAGAAAGGAATCTTCATTGGTGATCACATGAACCACTACACGAAGCTTCTTACGGATTTGGCGAATATAGATGTGATGATTGAAGATGAGGACAAGGTGGTGTTGTTGAGTTTCTTGCCTGACGAGGAATATGAGACCTTCATTCTTACTCTTATTAGTGGAAAGACATCTCTTTTGTATAGTGAGGTCACCGTTGTACTTGTAAATTATCAGTTTCGAAGGAAGGATAATGAGACTTCAGTTGAGCCGGTAGCGGGAGCATTGGTCGCAAGAACAAAGAGTCCAAACCGAAATAGGAGGTCACAGTCTAGAGGAGCACATTCTGGAGTTCGTAAGAATCAGTGTGCTTTTTGTAAAGAAGATGGACATTGAAAAGTCGAATACCCAAAGTTGACAGATCGAGTCGGGAAGAATAAAGGAAAAGCTACTCAAGCTTCAGAGGTGAATGTTGTCAAGGCTAGTGGTGACAATTCAGATTCTTCGAGCTACTCGTTATCTGCACTACCGTCAGTTTGTGTTACCGACTCTAAAGAGTGGATGTTGGATTCGGGTGCTTCATACCATATTTGTCCTAGGAGGAATTGGTTCTCCAGCTTTCAGGAGTTGGAAAGAGGGGATGCCGTGTTCATGAGTAATGATCATGAATGCCCTATTGGTGATATCGGTACCGTTCGTATTAGGATGTGTAACGGGGTGATTCGGGAGTTGAATGAAGTGAGGTTCGTTCCTCAGTTGAAGAAGAACATCATTTCACTTGGAGTTTTGAAGGCAACATGCTATATGATGACCTTAGAGGATGCATGTTTGAAGGTCACATTTGGGTCCATTATTGTGAGGAAGGGCATCAGGAGGAAGAATTTGTATTATTTGATTGGAAGCACGGTGATTGGTAGAGAGCTGACGACTTCTTTAGATTTGGCTAGACTGTGGCATTTGTTGAGGCTGGGGTATTTGATTGGTTGTGCGGTGCATGGTTTGTTGAGGAGTGTTTTGACCTGCAGATTGAAGTCCTGTGAGCACATTGGTATGAGCAAGAAGACTGAGTTGGAGTTTGACACTTCTATCCATCAATCGAAGTCTTTTAGGTGGTGTTCATTCAGGCATTTGGGGACCTTCCAAGGAGGCATCATTGGGAGGTAATCGATATTTAATTTTCGTAGTTGGTGATTATTCTAGGTATTAATGGGTTGTGACCAAGTTCCGTTGGTTTGAAGTCCTAGAAGTCAACAATAGGTGGAAGAAGTGTATTGGCAGAAAGGTAACCCGTCGTTCTGGTTTTGGTATGGGTCCTTTATTGCGTTTGTGCCGAGCTCATGGCAGTTTGAGACACTTCATTGGAGAGAAAACATTGGGGCGACGAGATGAGATGTCAAATTTGGTAATTGATATTAAGTTTCCGTAGTCGGTGTTTGATGTCGCGCATTGGTTTTGGTGTTCGGGCTTCGACATATTTAGGTCATCTTAGTCATAGGTTACTGACTGCTGCGTTTGGAGATTTAGGATCTGGTGGGGCTGTTTTAGATTTTGGGTTGCGTCGGATATTTGGTTACCCAGTATTTTATCACATCGAGGATATGAGATTTGATCCGATTGCACATTTGGGATTCAGAGACGTGTTTGGTTATCAGGTATTGGCTTCTGATTTTGTTCTGAGCAGGTATGTCACATTTGACTTTCGACAAGTGGAGAGTGTTGATCAGATCATTGGGATATCACAGCGGATGGAGAGTCATGCTACTCCACGTTGGGTGGAGCTTATTCTACAATACTCTAAATTATACTGCATCGTTTGGAATTTCAGCTGAGGTGACATAGTTTGGAGATCATTTGGATTTGGATGCAGATGATGAATTGATTTTGGATTCAAGTGCAGCTGGTGGACATAGTTCGCATTTGGTTATGACCGTTGGTTCACCTCAGGTGGATGTGTTTAGATTGTTTCACTTTGGGGCCATTTGGAGAGCTATCAACCGCAGATTTGTTGATGATGTTGGAGAAGGGTTGCGAACTCTTCTAGTTGATTGAGGGTATTTGGAAGCCGTCTGGTAAACTACGTGAAAGCTTAATTCCTTAGGCAAGAGGATACGTAGGCAATCATTTATAATGCAACCGGTTTAGTGAGTTGATACCGATATTTGGAGTTTGTTCGCATTCTCGTTTGGGTTCTCGACTTGTTGTGGATTGAGTCTGTTGTCGTGGTTTTGTTCCACTTCGTACTGGACGCAACAAGTGAGACGTTTGATTTGGTTGGTGTCGGCTCAATTTTGGGAAAACTTTATTGAGATGGAGAATTGTGAAAACGGCGAAGGAATTTGAGAAAAACGTGAAAAATAAGCAAGACAGACTTCACCACACCTTTGTGTGGTGTCTGCCACACCCAGGTGGTAGAATTTGTCTCTGTTGACATGGGTGTGATGTTTGCCACACCCAGGTGTGACAGAATCTGCCCTGTTTTCAGGGGTGTGGTGTCTGCCACCCCCTGGTATGGCAGACTCGTTTTTTAGAATCCCAATCTGTTTGGGATTGTGTTTTGTTATAAATATAGACACGTTTTTAGGGTTTCTTTGGCTTTTATTGGGCTTTAATTAAGCATTGATTGGAGAATATTTGGAGCACAGAAAAGAAATAGTTTTTAAACTATTGGTTAGGGTTTTATTTTGGAGAGAATTAGAGATTTGTTGGTGAGATTAGTTGGTTATTTTGAGTGATTTGTAATCTCAGTTTGTACTCTTCTTCTCTATTAGTGAAAACCACATCTTCTTCTTGCTCCGTGGACGTAGGCAACTTGCCGAACTACGTAAAATTTGTTTGTTTGTGTTTGTGCCGTTATCTTGGATTGTTTAGCATTCTATTTCGACGTTTGGTTTGGCTCCTCGAAGCACAACAATTTGGCCGCTGCGCACAACATGAAGATCTACGAAGATATAGTTGATAAGCTAGATAATTAGGTTAACTTTTTTAACCGATGAGTGAACAGTATTGTTGGATGAATAGTAATGGATGAACAGTATCTCGGCGGATGAACAATATTGTCTAGGGTTTGGTTGTGGAGGGTGACGGCTACAGTTTAGAAATTTGGAGAGAGAAAAGAGGGTGATTCTGATATCATGTAATTAAGAAAACCCTAGTGAATTTATTAGCTCCCTCTAGAATGTTATTTATAGTGTTTAAGGAAATAAATAAATTTGTCTTTAACCAATGTGGCACTAAACAATAGTAAACAACTAACTACTCTCAACACTTTGGAAGAAAAACGTCAAATGAGATTTGCCTTCTGATTACCTTCCACTTCCACTTGGACAAGATAAGATATTTTAATTAAAATAGAACATTCTGTCCATAAAATGTCCGACTTAATATTCTACTTTTTAATGAAGATCTAAAGTAA
>NC_033801.1:110686401-110832861 GCF_001876935.1 Asparagus officinalis
GTAGGTTTATTTTTCTCTTAGTAACTTAGGGATAGGTTTTGTGTGCGTTACTTTCAAGGTTCGATGAAGACGACATGTAAAATTATGAGAAAATGTGAACTTTCTTTAGCACCCAAGTTTTGGGTGACAACAGTTGGAGGAGGATTTGTGAATTAAATATAGGAATAGCTCTCTGTGGCTCTTATTCAACTGTATTATGCGCTCTGGATGTTATTCTGAAGTCAATGTCACACCAAAGATACAGAGGGAAAAAGCCAATTAAATTAACGTTTTGTGTGCATTGCATGTCATATTGTTTTATAGCCTTACCATTTGCTTTCCCATATTAAACCTGTTGCACTTTATTTCTTGCTAAGATTATTAATTTGCTAGCTGTTTCATAGCTAATTTTAGCATTTAACTTGATACAGGATCAAAACAGGTACAGTGCTGGGCGAGGTGCCCATATAAACTTAAAACGGGCTGAGAAGGCACGGATTACTGTATCAAAAATTCCTGGTATCAGATTGCTTACCAAAACTTAATGCCATTTAATTCTTAAAAAAAAAACCATGCCCTCTAGGAGCTGACCTTGGTTATTTTTCCAGGTATGGTAGACAACCTTATCAGCAAAACTTTGGCTTGGGAGGACGAGAGAAGCATGCCTTTTTTGTACGATGGGGTTCGTAAAACTATCCCTTTTTAAGCATTTTCCTCGTATTAGATCCAGTTCCATAATAATTTTTATATTAAACCTCCAAATCCTACTCTAAGTTGTTTTTAATTAGACCTGAAGTGAATTTTTTCAGACAAAATATGTTAGTGTGATGTGATTAAATATTCACTGCTGGTAACTTTAATATCCTTTGCTAGGGTACAGCATGTTGATTTAACTCCTATGTTGTTTCACTTTTTCTCTCCATAGGACGGCACTCTTCCTGATCTCTCTTATCTTCTCCTTTACTTGTTCAGCCACTAGAGTTAACCCAGTTTAGTAATTAGTATATCATAATCAAGGTTATTAAGGTAAATTATCAGTAGGGAGATCAGAGCTATAATCACACCAAAATAGCAGATTTGGACAAATTTTCATTTAGTGGGTGTTATTTAAAACGACTTTAAGGATTTGAGGGTGTAAATAAAAATATGATTTTGTCTAATATAAAAATATGATAGAATGTATATTCTAAGACGAGAAACCCCTTTTTATCGTTAGTGTATCTGACTAGTTTACCTTCTTTTCCCTCCAGGTTCGCTTAGTGTCTATCTTGGAAGAGTATCAACTTACTAGACAACAGAAAGAGGAGGAAAGAAGGCGATATCGAGTATCTTCAATTGCCGAATACATACCCCCTCTTTTCGGTGGTTTTATTTTATTTAGCATTATTCTTCTGTTGTTTCAGGATCAGAAGAAACTGCAAGATTTACTCCTGAAAGAGAAGGAAGCTATGTACGGGGCAAAACCTAGCCCAAGAAGGGCCAGCAGTTTCAATAGGAAGATGAACGGAAATGGAAATGGGTTCATGACTCCGTGTCCACGACGTGCGTCTGTTGGCAGTGCAACTCCCGAGCTTCTTACCCCGCGCTCTTATTCTGGACGTTATAATGGATATTTTAAGGAGATGAGGAGGCTTTCAACTGCACCTTTGAACTTTGTTAGTCTGTCTAAAGAGGATACATCATCTTCTTTTGCTTCTATTAGTGGGTCAGAACCCGAATCGCTGGGTTAATCTCAATTGGTATGAATGAAGCTTCACCACTTACCATAAATATATCTGCTAATGGTAATTTAAACTAGAATTGCACTGCTAAATTTAGATAGCTTGGTCTGGATTTAAGTGTTTTGGATATTAGTAGCTATGGAAATGTCTGGTATTGATATTATATCTTGTATCATTATCAAGGTTATTAAGGTAAAAAATTCAACAATAATGTTGTTAAACTTAAATTGGAAAACTCACAACATATACAACAATACAGTAGAATTCTTGTAGTTCTCCATGGAAAGAACACAAGCTTCTCTCGTAAACAACTAAAAGAAAAGGCAATGCAGAGCTACTAGCTATCAAGTGATCCTTATGATATGGTTCACTTCAACAAGTAGATAATTGCCTTGAATTTAGTATGTGTTAAAATTAGGTCATATTTTTGTAGTATGACCAACGTATAACTTGTACTAAATTCTATTATATTGATTCTAGTTATTATACATGTCTGGCTCACGCTAGAGCCATGAGTTTGGTCTATTTGGCATTTAATCTCTCTGCTTTCATCTGAAAAATATAAGAAAATAGTGTAGTATGTGAAGAATGAGCAATTGAAAACTTTTTGGTTTTTGTGATCCATGTTGTAGTATTTTGTAAAATTAAGGAGGTATTAAAAAGATGAAGGTGAACATAAATAGAAACTCATGCTAACGAAAGCGCCAGCTTTCAAATATGATCTAATCTGTGATGATTTCAGCAAGATATGATCCTAAAGTCTACATATTTAGTCATTTGACGGGTTCTTCCCTTTTTCTGCAGGAGCAATCTTGACTAAGTAAGTTACTCTGATGCTGAACAATAACAAAGGGGAAAATCCATCACAAAATGGTTGGAAAAATGTACACTAGTATTTTACTGCGTATTGATTGTTATATTAAGGCTTGGATCAGCGAGCTAGTTGAAGGATTAAAGGAGAGTAGAGCTAACGTTTACGTTGTAGATATGGAAACTAACTTGGGCTTCTATGTGACTGAGGGTATTTTTTTTAGTTTGCTGATTAGATTGCTATGTTTACCTGTATATAAAACCTGTAATGCTTGTTTGAACTGCTTGTGCCCATTTGCATCTTTTGTATATTGTTATCGTAGTATTGGTTGCTTGTATTAGTTTTGAGTAGTATGAAGGAATAAGGATAATGGAGATTTTGATTATCTTGTGTATTTCTCTGTTTCCTCAAGATTGAAATATGAGGGTATTTAGGAATTATTGCCTATATCGGCTATATTTTCAAGTACCTGATGATGTATATTAGTACTGGATACTGTTGATAGTGTTATTGTTGAGTGTAGTTATATTTTTTATTTGATTATCAAGCTGTGTCGTTTATACGTATTGTTTTTAGAAGTCAGAAAGTAGTTTGATCTGGATTTCCTTGTTGGAGATTTTACACATTGATTTCTATGTTGTTCTTGAGTGTAGTTATATTTTTTATTTGATGATCAAGCTGTGTTATTTATACTTATTGTTTTTAAAAGTCAGAAATAGTTTGAACTGGATTTCTTTGTTGGAGATTTTACATATTGATTTGTTTCTTTTCGTGTTTATGAAATAATGTTAGAGTTGTGTTTTCCTTCCTGAAATTTTAAACTCTTTAGTATATCCAAGAGGGTTGGGTGTGGGCCGCGCTGAACCTACCCTACCCCATGAGCTGACCAACCAGCTTTGTGTCCGAGCTAGTTCAGACCCGGCCTGGGTAGACCCAGCCTGGGTAGGTCTCGATGGGCCAGATGATGTATTTGTCCTCGGATCTGGGGCTGGACCTAGTCTGACCCACGATTTGTATGAGGCCGGGGCAGGTCTGACCCTGCTCATGACAATTCGGGTCGTGGGGCAGCCCATACTTTTTTTCTGTTTAATTTTTTAAATATTTTTTGCTAGATTAGTGTTTATAGTTAAAAAAGGAAAATTTTTCGAAAAATCTAAACTGTATAAATTTATAATTTGTGATGAAGTTATCTCCAATAACCAAAGATTCATAATCACTTGAGTGTTTTCAATAAATCAAAATAACTACAAATATTTATCAAAATACTGAATAGAACTTAAAAAATCTCCACTACTACTAGGATTACAACTTAAACACCTGGAAGTTGCAAATTTTAACTGCGTTGCTATTAAAATTATATCAAAATGTAACTATCATCTAAAGCGAGTTGGACCGGGCCAAGTCGGACATGAGTCGACCCACTTGTTTGTCCACAGGTTTAGAGCGGAACATAGCCATGTCCTGGCTCAGGTATATCACAAGTCTAGTTAGGCTTAATCTATTGTGGGCTGGGCAAGGTCTTGACCAAGGCAGGTTGGTCGGTTCGGCCCGTGACTCGAACCGGTCCATGGCCACTCTTATCTAGAAGATATTGTTTCAACGACTCACTGTGGGTGATCAAAACAATTAGGAGGTTCCAATATGGTCTCATGGTCTTATGTTTGATTCCAAGCTAGGTTATAAAAAAATAAAGAACAATGTTGACCATGCTAGATACTCCATAATTTAGATACCACAGGATACATGCATGTGAGTCTTCTATTATGATTTTATAATTGCAGATGATGTATTTTTATTTTTGAAACATTGTTTAATCTCTTAGCATCAAAACAATATGCAACATATAATAAATAATCGTTAGCTGTTGAAAATAATTATGAAATTTGGGACAAATATCAAGATAACTAGGGGTGACAATCAGCTAGGGTATAACCTTGACTTGACCATTTTTTATTTTGCAAAATTCTGGGCAAAGACAACATACTTTTTAGGCAAATTTTTAAGGAAAAAATTTGCAAGGCCCCAAAATAAAAAAGCTATTGTGACAAGGCCCCCCATATTATTTTTTGTGTGACAAAGCCCCACAAAATAAAAAAGCTATTGTGACAAGGCCCCCCATATTATTTTTTGTGTGACAAAGCCCCAAACACATGAAATACTTGTGTTTCAGCTGTGACAAGGCCCCCCATATTATTTTTTGTGTGACAAAGCCCCAAACACATGAAATACTTGTGTTTCAGCCTTTATTTACCTTTCCAACACAGCACAGTGAGAAAGTGTTTTCCAAATTCCAAAACTGTCCCCCCTTCTCTCTCTCTTTCCTCTCTTCTCACGCTCAAGTCTCCAATCGGCCACCATCATCTCCTCTTCCAAGCTGCTGGCAAACAAAGGGACGAGCTCAAGATCCGTCGGGATCCGCTGCCAGACCCTACCAGAAACAAGATCGAGAAGCCTCCTCCGATCCCCAAACTCCAGCTTGCTAAACTGAGCCTTTGACTCCTCGTCGGCAGCTACCATCGACGATATTGAAGCAGATCGCCTCGGAGACGAGTTCCTACCCTCGTAGGCGGGAGCGGCGGCGAAGCTCTTGGTGTGCTGCAGTTAGGGGAGGAGGAGGAGGAGGGGGGAGGGGGGATTCGAGTCGACCTCGAGGAGGAGGACGTTGCAGCTGGAGTTGACGGGGGCAACGGAGCCAGGGTGGAGGGAGTCCGCCCCGTCGGCGTGGCCGTGGAGCGGTGATGGAGCCACACAAGGCTTGCCATGGGTAGCTGCCCAGGGCAAAAAAGTTTCTGATCATCTGTGGTTTTTTCATGGTTTTTGTTTTGGATGGTGTGAGCAAGTGATTTATAGGTGCAGGTTCATGGCGTAACCCACTTTCCTATGGTTATATTTATGTGTTTGATTCTTGTGGCTCTTTTGTGCCCTGCACACCAGTTGTTTGTCATTTTGCTTCACTGAAGTAATAAGATTAGTATTACACATAAACATGTGAATTTTTGTTTGGGAGTCTTGAGACTCTGTGGTATGACCAATGTAAGTCTATGTCCCCAGGACCACAACCCTCTACGGAATTAACCACCATCTCTTCGTTGTTCATTATATATGAGAAGAAAAAATCATTTGTTTTGTTGTGCCCATTTGTTACTTTAAGAATTTGCTACTAGTTTTCTCTTTTAGGCAAAATTATGTTTTGCAATGGCTTAGAATTTTTATTTTACCAAGTTTTTTTATCAGCTGATGTTACCTTTGTGAATCTAGTGCTGCAACATTTGTAACATCTAAAAGCTCCAGCCGATAATTGTGCTATTTATCTAACCATACGGTTTGGTTGTCTCTTATTTGTGGCAAAATAAGTAAAAATTTGATTAATGTTAAATCTCATGAGAACATAGAATGTCTGTCAAATCTCATGATCAGCAAGAACATGACATGTATCCTATGTTAAATTTAACTGGTACATATTAACTTTCATCATTATATGTTAACCCTCCTCATAACATGTTAATTTTCAGATGAACATGTTAACGTTCATCATAATATGTTAACTTTCACTGTTACATGTTAACTTTCATAATAATATGTTAACTTTCTTTATAACATGCTAATTTTTTTCTCATCTTATGAATGTGTTGTGTTTTGAGAGAAGCTTGTTTTTGTAATGGATAGGCATACACCAATGAACTGGAGAACAAGATCTCAAAACTTGAAGAAGAGAACGATATTACATTCTGCGCTGCCACCAGAACGAAAGCATCAACTGCGACGATCAAGCTCAGTTTTTTTCTAAAGATTGCTCGTATACTAAAATTTGTAGATTTGCATGGAGATTGGAGTGGTTTTTGTAAGATATTTGTATAAGAAAACATGTTTGAACTTATGAGAACTTATATATCAATGATAAATTATCTTGAGGGACTTTCAGTCTTTCAAACACATCAAATTTTTGTTCAAAAAAACTTGTTATGAAGAAAGTTAACATATTATTATGAAAGTTAACATGTAACAGTGAAAGTTAACATATTATGATGAAAGTTAACATGTTTAGCTGAAAGTTAACATGTTACGAGGAGAGTTAACATATAATGATGAAAGTTAACATGTAACAATTAAAGTTAACATATTAGGATGAAAGTTAACATCTTCAGATTAAAGTTAACATGTTATGAAGAAAATTGACATGTTCATGTGAAAGATAACTTATTCAGCTGAAAGATAACATAGTCGAAAAAATAAAAAAAAAGATAAGCTGCTTTTAAAACTTCTTACATGTGATATTGCTTGAGTACACAATATGATTATTCTTACAAATTCACAGATTACAACTTTGATGAAACACAAACAAACTCGCGAGATCTGATTACATCCCTATCATCGATGAAACCGTCCCATCAAAGACCCTCCTTGCAAACCCCACCCTCCCACACCTGGAATACATCCCTGTCATCACATTCTTAATACAAACATCCTCATCGAGCATCTCCCTTCTCACCATTTCCCTCAATTCATCGGCCTCTCATAGCCTCCGAGACACAACCCATCACATTCAAGAAAGTGAGTCTACTGGGTCTAATCCCAACGTCCATCATTCTCCGAAAAAGGGACAACGACATCGCATGTTTTCCATTAAGGGCGTTGGCGTCGATGATAGCTATCCAAGAAACAACATTTCTCATCCTTTGAGGCATTTGATCGAACATGAGTTGGGCAGCCTCCAAATGGCCACATTTTGAGTAGAAGGAGATGAGTGAGTTAGTGATGAACATGTCAGAATCGAGGTTGATTTTCACCATCAATACAATCAAACAATCAAACAAAATCGAACAGGAGTTGGGCAGCGTCCAAATGGCCACTTTTGGTATATTAGCTTCAAATATCACTCACCACAAGAAACAACCCAATACAATCAAACGAAATTAACATGGCAAATCAACAACCTGACAAAATAAAAAAAAGGTTGATTTTCACCATCAATACAATTTGATGAAGGAAAGCATCAAAACCCAATAACATTAACCAAAGCATTCGACAAATAAGATGACATAGCGAGAGAGAGAGAGAGACGTCACCTAAATTAGATCAAGCTTTGCGCCTGAGACGCTTCCTCAGCTTCTTTAACTTGTGCTTTTTCATCTTCCTCTTCCTCTTCTTCTTCTTCGCACTATCAGCCCACATTGCCGAACCTCCGCCATTACCATGGTCGTCATCGGAGCCCATATTGGTGTCGTATAGGTCGAGCCCATGAAGAGAAATTGGGTCCAGAGTAAAGCAATGAGGAAAAGATTGGTAAAATATTTTGGGGTCTGGATTTAGGTTTGAGTCAGGGTTTTGGTGAAGGAACGTGGAAAATGGGGGATTTGAGAGATGGGTTTTGTTGAGGGATGTAAGGAGTTTAAATGGAGGAGAGGTGAATGATTATTTTCACTTTCTTGCCACTCGGCCACTATCGGCCACCTCAGTCTTTTCCTCAGTTACCTTTGTAGTGGCTGATGCTGATGCCAGAGCTGCGGCCTCCTCCGATGATGGGGCAAACGATTTTTCTGGCGTCTCTGTGGCAGCGACCTCCACCATCACTGTGGCCTCCACTGTTTCTGGTGCCGAAGCGGCAACCTCCTCCAAGACCTCATAGGAGAAGAAGAAGAAGAAAAGGGGAAAGGGTATTTTCGGGAGCTTTTGTGATTAAATCGAATAGTGTGAAAAGGGGCCTAATCATATTTTTTTAGTTTTTGGGGTTAAAGGACATGAGAAAAACATTGAGGGGCTGGATCACAACAGCTTATATTTTTTGGGGCCTACACACATTTTCCCCAATTTTTAATGGGGGGTCACTCCTGTATTATCGAAATATCATCATGAACCTTTATATTTAAAAATCATCATGGGAGATACGAAATGTTACTTTTGTCGTCAGCTTAGGGTTTCTTAATAAAATTTCATTAATCTTATTAATGTGTCAATGACATATCATAGTAAGTTTGTAACTTCACTACTTCTTACTAAGTGAACACCTTCCGTTTTTCCTCTCACTGGCGAAACCAAAAGAAAACTAGTGTTTGAAATGCATAAACTATAAATGGAATGTTTATAATGAAATCACCAAGTCAGCAACAAGAAAGTTTATAAAAAGAATCCAGATCAACATTAACATTCGACATAACATTACAAAATGTTGATAATGATCTTCAAACATGAGGAACCTAAATAATATTTTTGCATCCCACGGGGATTGAGAGATCTTCACTCGAGTTTTGCCTACTTCCCATCCCCAAGAATTAGCTCTATGTTCTCAAATACTAAACCGATATTTAAATAAAGAAAATACAAATAAAGCAAACAAATGAAGAAAATAAAGCATAGACGGGTCTATCTCATTTCGACCCATACCCGAATCAATCGGGTCGGGTTTCGGATTCGTGTTGATCCAGAACAAAGGATTCTACCAGTCCTTTCCGGTCCCGTTACTCCCACCAGCGGTGAAAATAACAAAGGAAATCGTTAGAAAAGGGGGACAACTTCTGAGCAGAGTACGGAAATCTCAGTTCACTCTCTCTTCCTCCCCAAAAAAATAACGGAAATTGATGAGGGAAAAAATTATAAAGCCCCAGAATCAGAACAAATGAAATGGATGTGGTCACCTTCGGTGCGATCGTCGTGATCATCGTCCTCTTCTTCGTCCTCGTCCTAGTCATCACTATTCGAGGCACCTGCTGTCGCTCGAATTAGCGCCCAAAACCCTAGTTATATCCCAATGACGTCGGCTTCAATCATTTTGTTTTCTATTCTCTTATTCTCACCGCTTGGTTACGGTCACTCGCCGTCCTGCGGCGACCATCACCATGACCGTAGCGAGATCCGAAGGCGGAAGCTTCCAGAAGAACTGGCGGAGGAGGTGGATCTGGAGCTCGATGGATTTGATGGCCATCACCATCGCCATCACCATCACCATCACCATGGTGACGAGGATGACGTTGAATTATCAAAAATAGGTGAGGATTTCTATAATTGGATAGTGGAATGATGTGGATTTTATGTTAATTAATTTTTTTTTATGTGAAGGTTTATGGGTCAAGGCACTTGGATGCTCGCTTCTTGTGAGCTTGGCGTCACTGATTTGTCTTGTTATGTTGCCTGTGATCTGCTGTGAGTTAATTGATCTGCATTCGCTTAATTTTGTTTAATTGAACTTGGAATGAGGATTACTTTTTATTTTTTAATTTTTGGATTTTGGGGTTGTTGTTTACAGTGAAGGGGAAGCCTTCAAAGGCCGTGGTGGATTCGTTGGCAGTGTTTGGGGTAATTTTTCCTAACTTGTTAAGATCTCTGTCATGAAAATATCTTATAATTTTTCCTAATTTTTTCCTTAAGCTCGTGAGAAAATTATCTTCAGGCTACCTTTTTTTGATAAAAAAAGACGGTCTTTTACATCAACAGCAAAGCCCTTTACCTTATTTTTTTAGGTCAGGCTACGTGAATCCTCTAATTGATCTCCTCCATGAACTATTAACTTAAGACTGAAAAATTCCTTCTTTAAGTGCTTCTAACCAAGTTCTTTTAGGTTTACCTGTAGTTCTTTTTGCCCCATTAACTATAGCCTTGTCTTAAATGGTGCATTTAGTGACCTCCATCGTGCAGAAGTAAAACATCTGAACAGATTTTCTCTCTGCATTTAGTGACCTCCATCGTGCAGAACTAAAACATCTGAACAGATTTTCTCTCATTTTTGCATTGTTTGATTCTTTAAGCATTTCCTTTACTTGGATTTATTTTCTTTCTAAAAAAAAGAAAACTCTTGGGAGAATTTTATTGGTCTAACTAGCATGTACAAAATGTTGGGTATACTATTTTGTATCTAATTGTTTCTTTATTTTTCCATCTTGATATCTCTAACATGTAGTGTGTCCTTGTTTCTGATTACTTATTGTTGCACAGGCTGGGGCAATGCTTGGAGATGCTTTCCTTCATCAACTGCCTCATGCTTTTGGTATAATGATTAATATATGCATATGTTGTTCATTTTCTCCTTTTGGTCCTTCCTCTAATACCTTTGGATATCTAGGCAACATCAGTTTTCTTTAATCATTTTTATAATTGTTTTTACTTGATTTTAAATATTTGATAATTTAGTGACATCTGAGAGTGCAATGATAAAGAAAAACAACCTGAAAAACAACTTAAAGGTTTTCTAGTTTCTTGAAGTAATTGAGTCCTCAGGTTCTAGCTATAACCTATGTTACTTGGGTATTTCTGTTAGGAAGCTGTACCCGCACCCATGCCCGGACCTCTTGGACACTTCTTGAATATATGCATATGTTTACTCGAGCATATACTGACACATGTTTTAATTTAAAACACTCCTTATATAGTTCCTGGATTTATATTCTACGCTCTACGCTTCACATCTATTTCTTATGTATTGATCTTATGTAAATGAAAAAATATTGATCTTATGTACATTATTAATTTTAATTAATTTATATATATATTATAGATATATATAGTATATATATAATATATCATATATATATATTATAGTATTATATATATATAATATAAATATATTATATATATATATATATATAATATATATATATATATATATATATATATATATATCATACTAGATAGATACCCGAGCAGGAGACTACCTATCAACTTAAGTTTTGATGTCTACCAAAACTATCCTAGCCACTCATTTATTAATATTTTAAAAAAACTTTATTCACTATCATGCAAAGGATCCCTACGGCCAATATGATGGCTTAAAAAGATTTGCCGCTGGCACAACCTTTTGCTATCCACCATTAAAAGTTATGACATAACGTATTATTTTAGCTATATTATACTATATATATATATATATATATATATATATATATATATATATATAAAATATATAGTATATATATATATACTACTATATATGCCGATGCCCCTGCCTGGCCCCATGCAAACGTTAGGCTATAACTACATGAACCAGTGCATCACTTGTAGTGAAAATTGTGCAACACTAAGACAGTGTGCATGATTTGAGGGCTTTTAGTGGCAGATAAATTGCCCTTCTTATTTTTAGTCGCTTATAATATATGGCACAATATGCGCTTTCTTTTAATATTGCTTACCCATTATTGGCTATTAGACTCTTAGCTTGCCCAATGGGTAGAATTTTCTGGCAGTGGATGCAGTTTTCCATTGTGTGGCGTGTGGGCGCCCGAGTCGTGGGGTGCTTGGGCGGGGGCGAGTGTCTTTTGCCCTTATACACATGCTGCCTGAGTGCATACTTCTCATTTAGTGCAGTAAAGGTTAGGTAAGAAGTTGTTGCTTATTGAGGTTACCTTATAAGACATGTACTTTTTAAGATTTGTGAAATATCCACAAACTATTCATTGCAATCATGTAAGAATACTAGTATAAATTTGAAAGCTAATTGCACTTTTTAACATAAAAGAACCTTTCAATCTCAATCTTCAACAACCCTGATATTCTAGACTCTGCCACTTTCTGCAGCTTTTGTGTGAGTTGTACTGACCATTGAATTAATTACATTGGATAACAAATTGCTGTTAGACCTCCAGCTTTCTCATGCTTGCATGATCTTGGTATGAACTGGATTGTTTCTTGTAGTTGATATGTCTTCGGACTGCATGTGAAGTCCTAAGTAAGTTCCTCATCCATGTCTTCATTGTGATTTGACATTTATTGGATTACTGTTGTTTTATAGGGGCTATTCTTTCTGTCTCACTCTCATGCAAGATCAGATATCATCGTAACTTAGATTATGTCATTTGATTATGCACATTTTCTCTTTTGATTTCTGATGTCATCTCAGTGTAAGGACTACAGTTGTAAAAATCTAATATTTTTTGGATGCCTTTATTTGAAAAGTTACTTCTAAACATTTGTTGACATACCAATTCCTTGGTGAAACAGTTTACCTCCATACTTTATTGACATACCAATTCCTTGGTGAAACAATTTACCTCCATATTTTTGTTGACATACTACAGCCAAATTTTCCATTCTTTACATGTTAAAAATTACCACAATAGTTCAAACTTCCATCCGGTATGGGTCATAGGATTCTGGTGCAAGTTGCAACTGCCTTTATGTCATGTTGCCTCTAGTAGTTGATGAATTTGTATGCAGTTACCACCTGGTGACTATCAGAGGGAAACTGATTGATACTCAAGTCTTAAATTAATTCCCTCTAACCATTTGACCAAAACTTTAAAGTTATGGTGATGACCCTTTTAATGGGCTAAAACCTGAATTCCTGCAGCTGTATCAATTTTTTTAAAAAACCATATTAAATTTGTGGCCAGTGGGATTCAAACCTAGGTTGCTCTGGTGCCATTGCAAATTAAGTGTTTCTAACCATTACACCAAAACTCTGAAGTTATGGTGAGGGTTGAGGATTATATTTTTATATTCTTATTTCTTGACACTTAGCTTGATCTGATTATGCTATTCTTACCAAATCTTTGTTTGTCACAAGCATCATACAGTTAATTATGTTGATTTCTTCTGGGGTGTTTCTGTTTCACTAGTCATCAGTAGATTCAGTACTATTTAACTTTTAAAAGAACTCTTGTAGAGGAGGGTAGACATAACGGGAGCAACGATTTTATCTTTGCAAAACTGCTGATCCTGCTATTGAATAATTCCTATTTTTTGTGGTTTGCATGAAAATTTTTATTTCCATTCTTCAAGGTGGACATTCTCATTCACATGACCATCACATCAGCACTACAGATGATCATCATGGACATGGACATGAACATGGACATGGAGGTGGACAGTCACATTCTCATTCTTTACAAGACCTTTCTGTTGGACTCTCCATTTTGTGTGAGTACAAAGTTATTTTAAATGCACTCAATTTTGACATATGTAGTCCTTTCTTTTCAGTTCTCTTAGATTGCAAATAATCTCTATTCTTGTAGATTCTGAATTTCACCATAGAGAACTGATGGCTTTCAGGACCCTTTAGTGTATAAATGTCAAATAATTCACAGCAATTTAATAGATGTAACTCTATTAATTAACATATTGGAATTACATCTCTCTTAAAACAGTTTACAAGCATTGTTTTTAGCTATGTGTGCAACAATTGTTAAGCAGAGCACTGAATCATTTTCAATTGCGGAATGGAATTGTATCTTACACACAATTCCACTAAGATTTGATTCTTGACTTTGGGTGGTATATGGATTGCTTGGTAATCGGGTTCTGTTAGGCTTGCATGGAAGGTATTGATGTATGCGATTGTGGTTATATGTAGGATATGTAGGAATTGGTTTTTGATTTTGATGTCTCTAACTTAGTTCAACCATTTGTATAATCATGAAAAAATTTAAATTATTTTGAGACATTGTAGAACTTACCACAGAACAATTGAAGTGTGTGATCTTTATGGTAGATGTATGCAGAAAATGGAAGATATGTCTGAAGATATGTACTTCATGGCAAATTGAAGTTCTTAAATGGTCAATTCTCTCATGTTGCTTGAAGTATAATTTATATCTTATGCCATTATGCCCACGCGCACATGTTTTATTACAAACTGTGCATATAGTGGCGGATCGAGAATATCTTTCTTAGACGGCGGACAAGTATCTATTCATTCAAAAATTAAAATATAATATTATAAAACAACACACTTAACAAATGGGATGAATTCCTATGTCCTAACTTAAATAGGCTAAAATTCAGATGGGGCACAAGTTTGTAAGGGTTGGGGTGCAAATATTTGTAAATCTTGGGGGCAAATTATAAGTTTAGTAGGTTTTCGAATGTAATTTTCATATTTCTAGTGTTGCAATGCCTCCCTTTGTTTGGATTTGCATTCACCATGTGTGCATTCTAGCTCTCTGTTAAGCTATAAGTGATTACATCCTAGTGCACGTGGATTGTATTCTGAATGACTTCTTCTTGAAGATGTCTCTGTGTTCAAGCTCCGGGAACATCTTTAGAGAGTTATGCTAATTTGCACATGTTGAAATCATGATCTAAGCTGTGTTTGATAAGTTCTTGCTTATTGGAGTCCTGAGAGTAAAATGGAGCATTTGCAGTTCGCTTCACTTGACACCAGTTTCTGAAGTATCTTTCTTTCATATTCTTTTCTCTGTGTACTCTTAACTGTTTTATTGTTATGCTTTGATTCTACAGCTGGAATTGTACTTTTTCTTCTTGTTGAGAAGGTTGTCAGATACGTTGAAGAGAATTCCAAAGGTGAAGCTCATGGTCTGGGTCACGGACACCATCACCTGCATAAAAGACAGCAGAAGTTGAAATGTGAGGATGAAAATCATGACGCTCCAAATCCGGTCACTGAATCAAAGAGTAAAGGTACAGTGGGCATGGGTGCTGGAGAAAAGTTATTAGATGCTGATAATTCGTGTCTACATGATGAGAAAGTGCAGGAAGCTGCTCTTCGCAAGGTAAATTGAAGCGAACATGAGCCGAGATAAACTCTATTGGAACCCTAAGTGTTCCATACAAGCTATATATATATTCATTTCCGATTGTTATGTGAATTTTCTCAATTTTAGTTGTATCTTGATTTTTTTTTTGGGAACTTTTATGGGAAACTTATTCTGCAATCAATTTACCAGATTATTGTCCACATTCCACCTGTTTTAATCACAATAGAACTTCTGAGAGTATGGCAGGGTGGATTCTTTTCATACGCACGATTTCCCGCCTCTTTAAAACTATAATGAATATAGACTATTGCTTCTTTTTGCAGCATCCTTCCTTTCTGGAGTTGACTTTGGTCACTGGAATAGGAGGAAACTTTGATATGCCATTAAACTGAAGATTGTGTAGTGGAGGAAACTTTAATATTCCCATAAACTGAAGATCGTCTATATATAACAGTGCACTTCTTAGATGTAAACTGTCGATATAACAGTCAGTAACACTTTTTCCCATTAACATAGAGTTGGATATTGATTGCAAAATTTAGAAGGGTAACTGACATTTGGCCAAACTTTGTGTCTTGCTATCAATCTTACATCAACGTGTGAGCAGATGTCTTGTACTTGGCCTAGCCAATGTTAACATGGAGAAGGTTTGGCAACTATGTTGCATGGACACTTCTATCATGAAGCCTTACCCGTACCCGATACTTCCCGTATTTGACTCTCCTTGGACACTCCTTGAATGTATGATACATTTATTCAGACATGTACTCAATTATATAATACATGTTTTAATTAAAAACACTAATTATATAATAATACATAATAAAAGAAACGTAACGGCATTATGAAATTTTGATTCTTGTGAAAAAACAATATTGATCACATGTAAATTATTAAATTTCAATTCATATATAACTGTGCCCCTTACTCTACTTTTAACAAATTTGCCATGTCCCGTATCCGCACCTGTACCCCATCCGTACCCTATCTAGAAATATAGACAGAAGATAGAGAGGCCTACTCTATGTGCAGCCTACTTATATTCGTACTAAATTTCCATATTAGAAGTCCAAATTTCTTGCTGCTGCAGCTTAGAAAGTTGTTTTCAGTTTTGTAACCAACCATTTAATAAAAATACAGCTTTTCTATATTTTGTGGATTATTATGCATTTAAGAAAATATGCTGAAGTTAAGAATCGAATAATAAACAACTCATCATTGTGGATATGTAATTCTTCACCTTGATTTAAAAATAAACATTGAAGGTACTCTCTCTTCCTTGAGAATCATATCTGATTGTGTCGATACATATGACAAAGAACTTAGTAAACTTTATTGAGATTCAGTTGGCTGTATGCTAAAAGGAACTTCTTTCCTCTGCACAGCGAGTTACTTCCAATGGCTCTGATGGCCAAAATGTGTTACCTGCTGTGGATGATTCTGATGGTTGTCCTGTTGTAAAGAAAGCATCCTCAAATGAGTCATCATCGCCTCCATCATCAAGCTTGATCTTTGGCTACTTAAATCTATTCTCTGATGGAGTTGTAAGTTACACTTCCTCTATTTTGTCACATGAGGCAGTGCTTATGAGAATTTGTTTCTCATTTGAATTCCTGTTGTTGTGAATGCTTGTATCGCAGCACAATTTTACGGATGGAATGGCTTTGGGGTGTGCATTTTTACTGCATGGATCAGTTGGAGGGTGGTCTCGTACCTTATTTCTGCTTGCACATGAGCTTCCTCAAGAGGTTATGTTTTTTACCTAACATTCTTCCCTTTCACAACTAAGTTTTCACATATTAGCATAGCTTCAATTTCAAATTGGTTTTGTAATATAGATTTGTGCTTTACCGCAAAAAATAGAATACAACTTCGTGTTTAAGCATGAATATTCACGAATGATTTCTTGATAGCGCAACTTACGCCTAAAACCTTAGAATTTTTATGAGTCCCTAACATGTCTTATTTAGATAATAATTTGTGTACGAGTCACTCAGAATCTTGAGCGCACCAGATACATGTCCGTCTAGGTATAAGTCATCACAGAATCTTGATTTTCATTCATTTGTGTAGATTGGCGATTTTGGTATCTTGGTCCGTTCGGGTTTCACAGTCTCCAAAGCTTTGTTCTTCAACTTTTTGTCAGCGTTGGTAGCACTAGCGGGAACTGCCCTAGTGAGTCTCTAATGATTTTTAAGTAGTTTTGAATGCAAAAGTATAGAGAACCAAGGAACTGATCAAACATTAAAACCTATGCAGGCATTGGTTCTCGGGAAAGATCCTGGACATTCATCTTTGATTGAGGTGAAGATCTCGACTTAAATATATGTATATTATTCCTCACAAAAAAAAAAAAAGTTTAATTGCAAATGCATCTCTCCTATTGCAGGGGATTAGCTACTTGTTACTCAAAAAACATTTTTATTAGCACTTAAACCTCCTGATGTCCAAACTTAATCATCTCCCCGTTATATGTATTTGGGCATCAATATGTTGTAGAAAGATCACATTGAAGTATTGCAGAGAGAACCCCCCGTTCTCTATAGGGGTTGAACATATACCCCTAATATTATATGTGCAGCTGACACACAGAATCTCGTATGGACATCAGGGTCTAAGCATTAATAAAATAGTTTATCCTTACCAGCCTATAATACACCTATCATACAGGGAGTACATCCGCAATTTGTATTTATTTTGCTCTAATTTTTGTTAATACTTAAACCAACACTTTTTTCCATTTTCTTATTAATACTTCAGGGGTTTACAGCCGGGGGATTTATATACATAGCAGTTGCTGGAGTTCTCCCAGAAATGAACACCGAAAAAACTACAGTGAGAAGCACAGCAGTTCAGTTAACTTCTTTAGTACTAGGAATGGGCATCGCCCTTTGTATTTCACTTGTAGAGTGAGGTATCTTCCTTCTGTATTTTTGTTGTATCAAATACAATTTGGTAAGTTTACTTGTTCCTTTTTCGTATAAGGTATAGCATATACACTTTTTACACGGTAACATGAGTTGAATACTAAGGTTTCGAGTGCTACCTGTCTACATCTTGATCAGGAAAGGGGAAAGAAGTGTTCCAACAACTGGTTTGTATATTTGAAATAGCAATTATTTTAGAAATTTTGTAAATAGAAAGGTGAAGAGTATTCAGAAATATATGGAAATTTTCTGAGCAGGGTTAGGGCAAAGCTTGCACATACGAAATATATTTTGCTGTCTTTTATTTACCTTAGAAAAACAGTTTATCACTTTATAAGAACTAATGAAAACTTTATTTTTTAAAATTAGCTGCCACAAAATATTTTATGATATATGAGTAAGTTCAACTTAAGGGGTGTTTGGTTCACCTATTTTATGGAAAAGTTTTGAGAAAACACCTGACAATGGCGTTATCATAAATAATATATTTCTGTAGATTTTCATAAATTGTATTTGGTTTAACATTGAATTTATAGAAAAGTTTTCTGTAAAGTACATAAATCTGTACAATTTATAGAAATCATTTTTCACTAAAAATGGGCAAAAAATACCAAAAAATCTGATGTATATATTAAAAAATTAATTAAGTACACCAGTATCGTTCCCATGTGATTTCTCATGTGCATTGTTAAGAAGCTATTTTCTATAAAGTTATATCCAACCAAACAAAAGAAAAAAACAACAACATATTTTTTATAAAGTTAGGAATTTTTTCATACTTTAAACCAAACAAAGAAATAGCAAAAAACAAGAAATATGGTACTCTTTGAGTTCTATAAAATTTTCCTACAAATTTTATAGAAATACAAAGAAATTTATATTTTCGGTGTTTTCTTTTTCCTATAAATAATTTATAATTTATAGAAATTGAACCATACACTCCGGTAAAATACTTTGCTAAACAAGGAAAATGCCCGATGATGCTTTTTTCCGAATTAAGCGGACATCTTACCGAAGTATTTTTTATTATTATTATTTTAAAAAGTAGCCTTAACATATAACAGGGCATTTCTATTTTGCAAAACTGGGTAAGCTACTAAGCTTCCCCTAAGCATTGCAAGATTCTCAGGCATCCTGACTAATATTTTAAAAACGATAGTTTAAATTTATTCATTTCAAGTTCTTCAAAGTTAGTTTGGATGTTAAAGACTATAATATAGAATATGGATAATCTATCTATGTCTAGGTAAACGTGTATATGATTGTTATATAGATTGAAAACAGACAATCAAATTTAAAACTTATGATGATTACTTAGGCTTCGTTTTGGATATCATGGTGTTTTCCTTCTTGAGTTTTTGTAGAAAAACGTCATGTTGTTGTGTTTTTCTCTTAAATTGTTTTAAAAACACCATGTTAAGTATTTTTTGGTTAATAACACTAGTTTGACTTATTATAACATTAGTATTAAACATATTATTAATATATAATATATTAATTATAATAAAATATATTATAAATAAAAAATATTATAATTTTTAGTTTACATTATTATAGTATTATAAGTATTACATATAATGCAATATAATGTTATATAATGTAATAATATTATACTTTAATGAGTTATATTATATTATAATTATTATATATTATTATAATATTATAATAATATTAATTTATTTTTATAATAATGTTATTTTATTTTTAATATAATATTATACTATTATTCATATAATATAATATTATTAATAATATTAATATTATGATATTACTAGTATGTTATTAATAAATTAATATATTATTAATATTTTAATATTATATAACATATTATAGTTTTTAATATGTTACAGTTATTAATAGTACTTTAATAATATATTAGTATTTATGATATAAATAAATATTATTATATTATGAATATATTATTTTTACATTAACATTTGTTAGCAATAAATTATTATATTATTAAAACTTATTTTACTTTATAATAAATTATATTATTTATTACATAATATTTTAATATTATATTATATATATTATATTTTATTTACTATACAATATGTTATTATAATAATATTATTATATTGTTATGTTATTATTAAATATGTTACTATTACATAATATTTTATAATTATTAATTTATATAATTTATTTATTAAAAGTAAAAATATAATAATATTATAGTGATTATACTATTGTATAGTATATTATTATATCATTATTATGTTATTATTTATTATCAATAACTTTTTTATTATTTTTTATTAGTTTATTTATTATATAATACATTATTAACATATTAAATTTTGGTATTTAATATGTTATTATATTATTATATAAGATATTTTATTTATTATATTTTTATATTATTTAATAAATATTATTAATATATCAACGTAACTATAGTATAGTATATTATAGTATAATATAATAAGCATGTTGATAATAACTCTATATTAATTATATTTAATATATTATGTTAGATATTATATTAAAACTTTCTCAAACTTAAAAAAACCAAAACACAAAACTTAAAATATCTAAAAGGTGTTCCGAAACAAATGTTGTGTTTTTGGTTTGAGGATAATTTAGATCAAAAAATATCATAGTTTCTAAACGCATAATGTTTTATTTTTAACAAAAACAACATGGGAAGAAGTAAAACACACGGGGATCCAAATGTAGCCCTAGAAATACGTTTTCGACCCGAGGGGGGAGTGCTATTTCCATAAACTAGTCTGTTGTCCGTGCAAAGCACGGGGTTTTTTTTTGCTACAGTATTCCCGCCCTTTTTTAATTCTCCTGTTTTGAATTTTCTGGGGTGCTACAGTAACTCGCCTGCTACAGTACCATTTTCGAACTGCTACAGTAACCGATCTGCTACAGTTATTTAGTTTACATTATTATGGTATTATAAGTATTAAATGTAATGCAATATAATATTGTATAATGTATTATAATATTATATTGTACTTTAACGAGTTATATTATATTATTATTATATTATAACTATTACATATTATTTTCAAATAATTATATATTTAATTATTTTGATAAATCAATTTGTTATTGTTGTATATTATATTAATATTTTTATAATAATATTATTTTATTATTAATATAATATTATACTATTATTCATATAATATAATATTATTAATAATATTAATATTATGATATTACTAGTATGTTATTAATAAATTAATATATTATTAATATTTTAATATTATATAACATATTATAGTTTTTAATATGTTACAGTTATTAATAGTACTTTAATAATATATTAGTATTTATGATATAAATAAATATTATTATATTATGAATATATTATTTTTACATTAACATTTGTTAGCAATAAATTATTATATTATTAAAACTTATTTTACTTTATAATAAATTATATTATTTATTACATAATATTTTAATATTATATTATATATATTATATTTTATTTACTATACAATATGTTATTATAATAATATTATTATATTGTTATGTTATTATTAAATATGTTACTATTACATAATATTTTATAATTATTAATTTATATAATTTATTTATTAAAAGTAAAAATATAATAATATTATAGTGATTATACTATTGTATAGTATATTATTATATCATTATTATGTTATTATTTATTATCAATAACTTTTTTATTATTTTTTATTAGTTTATTTATTATATAATACATTATTAACATATTAAATTTTGGTATTTAATATGTTATTATATTATTATATAAGATATTTTATTTATTATATTTTTATATTATTTAATAAATATTATTAATATATCAACGTAACTATAGTATAGTATATTATAGTATAATATAATAAGCATGTTGATAATAACTCTATATTAATTATATTTAATATATTATGTTAGATATTATATTAAAACTTTCTCAAACTTAAAAAAACCAAAACACAAAACTTAAAATATCTAAAAGGTGTTCCGAAACAAATGTTGTGTTTTTGGTTTGAGGATAATTTAGATCAAAAAATATCATAGTTTCTAAACGCATAATGTTTTATTTTTAACAAAAACAACATGGGAAGAAGTAAAACACACGGGGATCCAAATGTAGCCCTAGAAATACGTTTTCGACCCGAGGGGGGAGTGCTATTTCCATAAACTAGTCTGTTGTCCGTGCAAAGCACGGGGTTTTTTTTTGCTACAGTATTCCCGCCCTTTTTTAATTCTCCTGTTTTGAATTTTCTGGGGTGCTACAGTAACTCGCCTGCTACAGTACCATTTTCGAACTGCTACAGTAACCGATCTGCTACAGTTATTTAGTTTACATTATTATGGTATTATAAGTATTAAATGTAATGCAATATAATATTGTATAATGTATTATAATATTATATTGTACTTTAACGAGTTATATTATATTATTATTATATTATAACTATTACATATTATTTTCAAATAATTATATATTTAATTATTTTGATAAATCAATTTGTTATTGTTGTATATAGTATGTTATAATAAATTAAAATATTATAAATTATTTTATATTATATAATATTGTATATTATATTAATATTTTTATAATAATGTTATTTTACTATTAATATAATATTATACTATTTTTAATATAATATAATATTATAATATTATTCATATAATATGATATTATTAATAATGTTAATATTATGTTATTAATAAATTAATATATTATAAATATCTTAATATTATATAATATATTATAGTTTTTAATATGTTAGAGTTTATTAATAGTACTTTAATAATATATTAATATTTACGATATCAATAAATATTATTATATTATGAATATATTATTTTTACATTAACATTTGTTAGAAATAATTTTTTTTTATTATTAAAAATTATTTTACTGTATAATAAATTATATTATTTATTACAGAATATATTAATATTTTATATATTATATTATATTTACTATAAAATATGTTATTATAATAATATTATTATATTGTTATGTTATTATTAAATATAAATATGTTACTATTATATAATATTTTATAATTATTAATTTATTACAATTTATTTATTAAAAATTTAATATTATTATAGTGATTATACTACTGTATAGTATATTATTATATTATTACTTACTATCAATAACTTTTTTACTATTTTTATTAGTTTATTTATATTTTATTATTGTTTATTTATTATATAATACATTATTAATATATTAAATATTGGTATTTAATATGTTGTTATATTATTATATAAGATATTTGATTTATTATATTTTTATATTATTTAATAAATATTACTAATATATTAAATTAACTATAATATGGTATAGTATACATATAATATAATAAGAATGTTGATAATAACTCTATATTAATTATATTTAATATATTATGTTAGATATTATATTAATATCTTCTCAAATTCAAAACCAAAACACTAAACTTAAAAACACCTAAAAGGTGTTTTGAAATAAGTCTTGTTTTTTTGGTTTGAGGATGATTTAGCTCAAAAACACTAATGGTTTCCAAACACATGGTGTTTTGTTTTTGGCAAAAACATCATGGAAACAAGTAAATCACCATGGTATCCAAACAGAACCTTAACTAATAAAACTGAAAAGGAAGGCGATAGGATATCACTTATAAAATTTTAGGAGAAGGGATGCAGGTAGGATTGCGTTCACGGCTCGTCTTCACCCGGTCGTCTACTGACCTGGTTCCCTGCGCCGACATGAGTCACGACCCGCCCAGCCGCAGCGGGCAGTGTCGACCCGGCCGCGATATACGCATGTCACAAGCTGGGCTTGGTCCAGCTCTAGACCCGGGACAAGAGAAATCGACCCGAACCACCTTGAACCGGCCCACTATCGACCCGGCCCGGCCCAACTTGGAAATATAATTTTTGACATAAGCAACTAAAACTAAAGCTTAACTACCGACTTCTAACTATCCTTACCCAAACTCTTACAAATAATAAGGAAGAAAACAATGCATTGTAATTGTATCACATAAATGATCAATCATTCTCCCACTCTTTTTTGATAGTCGAGAAAGCGATCCTCCACCCATCGAAGAAGAGTTAACGTGTCACATCTCCAATCGCCACATCTCGAGACGATCATATGAACAAGCACAAACTAGAGATTTTCACCGAACCCACCCATGACCTAACCAAAAGTTCAAATGATATCCCGCTATATGCTTAGTACGACTGATCCTTGGAAACTCAATCACTCTCGAAAACTCAAATGATATTTAGCCATTAACTAATGATTTAATAGATTAAAAATAAAATTAATATAGTTTATAAATTAATAAAAAAATTTAAAACCCACGAGTTGGAATTATAATATCCACAGTTGGACCCACACCCATTCGCTCTGTGGCCGTTCCGACCCGGCCGCTCTAGGCGGATCATGGGCGGGCTGGTCCAATCTAGACCCGGAATAGAAAAATAGCACGTCCCACTGTTGACCGACGCAGCCCGATCGCTGACCTGACCCGGATTTAAACCCGACGGGACGGTTCCTTTCATTCGTCAGCGCCCGAACCGGCCTCGGCCCGTCGCCCACTGATGTAATTTTTCCATAAAGAAAACGGAACCGCCACAGCCCAACCCAATAGTGACGAAATGGGCTAAGTTAGATGCAAACCGAAACCATACCAAAACTTTACATCGTCGTCCTCTCCACTTAGGGGCTGTTTGTTCGCTAAAAAAAAATGAGAAAACCCTCCCGCCACGTCAGATTTTAAGAAATCCCCACTGCCACGTAGGATTTTGGTTTCAACCGATTTTTAAATCACATGTTTGTTTTGTTTTGTGATTTAAAAAAATGAGTGTGCTACGTAGAATGCCACATCAGATTTTTGAGAAAAGTGTTTTCACACCAAAAACCTCGGAAAACACTTGGAAATGTCACTTCAATGAATTTTTAATTACTAAAAAACTATTAAAACAGTGACCGTGAATAAAATATATTATTTAATTGCTAAAAATACTGTTAGTATTGCCGCTGATTTACATTTTTTTATGTTCAAACAAACACAAAAAAAAAAAAAAAAAATCGAAAGACTATTACCATAACAAAAAAAAAAAAAAAAAATCGAAAGACTATTACCATTACTATTGTGGTTGTAGGTCGGTGGTTGTGGGTAGATTTGTTTCTCACGTGACCATAATGTCGTTCCAAAAAAAAAATACCGGAAATGTGTTGAAATATTTTGAAACGAGTTTGAAAGGTGAGTTTCCATTTCCGATTTTTTACGGAGAACAACCAAACAGCCCCTTAAGATGAAGTAAATCCCCTCTTTTGTTTCCAGATCCCAGATCTCGCTCTATTTCTCTCTTCGAGTTACGAGATCTCCAGCAAACCTCAAACCCTAGGTGAGCGATCTTTCATTTTCTAATCATTATTGTAATTCTAAACCTCATATCTTCGATCTAAATAGATCAATTTCGTGTTTATTTTCCTTTTCAGGGCATAAATTGATTGGGGCTTTACATCAATCTGTTGTTTCTATCATCATCACGATGGTAATAGTCGTTTACATCTTCTTAAATTAGAACTTTTCCGAATGTGATCGTAAGGACTTTTCTGAATGTGATTATGAGGATGATGTTGGCATTTGATAGGGGATCAGTGAGGATGAGATTTTAAACTTTGATGAATATTATAATTCTGGTGTAATAATAGAGTTGTTTTTTTGTCATATTAGACCCTAAATTCTTTCTGAGTTTCATATTTTAGGCCTCTAGATCTTCATAATTCTAATTTACATTGCTAATATATCAAGTTGTTCTTAATAACACTCTTTAGAACTAAAATTTTGTTGTATTAGACCCTAAATTCAGGCTTCAGTTATTATTAGTTCTAAATAAAATAAATACCTTACATCTATTAATTTCGAGAGTTATCCATCCATACTAAGGTAACAATCATGGGTGGAACTGGCTGTGGGGTGTTATTCAATAACTTAATAGATTTGGGGGTGTAAATCATAAACAAAGATTTGGGGCCCTAACTTAGAATTAAGAAAGAATTTAGGGTCTGATATGACAAAATTCTAATGGAATATGCAATGCCTATTACTATTGCATTGGAGATTCTAATAGGGAAATAGGGTTAAATGGCTTTGATGCATGATTTATAGTTTATGTGCGATGCAAATACCCCAAATGCACACTATTTATTGTATTGACTTTTATGTTTATATTGTTTCAAGTTTGAGAAAAAAGATTTTTTTTTCTTATTTCTGAGAATTTCTCTATGTGCAGGTGGTCCTTGCAGCTTCTATCATTAGCAAGACTGGCAAAGGTGGGTTTTTTCTGTCTCTTAATGGAAGTTGCATGCTTTCTCTTATTTTCTTATACTCGTTAATGTGTTGGTTTATGAGTTATAATAGTGCAATATATAAAGAAAAATTTCACTTCTGTAGGTGGTAAAGACACGCTGTACCATGGACAAAGGACATTTATGACTTAAAATTTAAGGATTTTAATCAATATGTGCTAATTTCAAGTAAAGAGTGGAATCCTATAAATTGCTATTTTCCCCCTTTTAATATAGTAGGCCAGAAATTGAAACCACCATATTCTGTTGTTTGCGATTTCCCATCCTCGTCAATATTGCAAATTTGTTGGCATGCACTGAATCTATATATTTTTTTGTTACATTTTTCTTCTATTTCTATGGTGTTGGCATCCTTTTGAGTACTTCTTTAGTCTGAGTTCTAACCCGATCTTCAACCTAGGACCTCCTGTAGCACCCATTTGGTTTTTCTCAGTTACCCATGTTTTTAGGAGGAATTCTTGTGAGTTTATAAAGCTAATAAAGTACACTTATTTTTCATCAAATGATCTTTTTGACACATTATTCTCTTTAATCTCCTACATCTACATTTCTTTCCCAACATTTTAAGTACAAACAAACATTCACTATATCATACACTAATCTTTATTGTCTTGAAACTTGGTTCAATATTCTATCATCTGTAACTGCTAAAAATTAAGATCAATTTGTTCTCTGAAAAAAATTGAGCTACCTAACTAAGTTTGTAACTCTTGCTGCTATGGATATTTCTTTTCTACATTACACGCATTACTAAATCATATTGCAAATCTGCTAGCATAACATAAGAATGGGATTGGGTGTCTATTGTGTCAGTTTAATCCTGGGGCCATCGTCAAATCTCATTTACCCAATTTTATCTGTTGATTATTAGAAAATGAATCAACTGAACTCGCATTTCATTTTGGCTGAACTGCAGCACTTGTTTCGAGACAGTTTGTTGATATGTCCAGAATAAGGATAGAAGGACTGCTTGCAGCATTTCCCAAGTTAGTGGGAACTGGAAAGCAACACACTTATGTAGAGACTGAGAACGTTCGCTATGTTTACCAACCAATTGAACTACTTTATCTGCTGCTTGTGACCAACAAACAAAGTAACATTCTTGAAGACCTGGATACACTGAGACTGCTATCCAAACTGGTATACTTCTTTTGCCTTACACTGAGTTTTAAATTTTAATTATAGCTCGAGCACTATTCCATGCATTCATGATATTGTAATCTCTCCTTGCATTTTGTTGGTGTATCACAATGATAATTTCTTAAAGAAGTTTTTAGTAACTGCTAAAATCTTTTTGAATATTATAAACATGCGTATATATGTGTAGTGTTCTATATACTTCTGCTTGTTGCTGGCTTGGAACTGCAAGAGAAGGAAAAATTTTCCTTTCATTTGTTTGAAAGTCAACCCAAAGATTAGTGTTGATTATGACATAGGACGCCCAAATCAAAACAGTAGCAGCAGATGTTACAGTAAGATTTGCAAAATGATTTGCAGGCAGGTATTCTGCGAGTCATTTTACTGAAAACACTTTTCTGCAACTTAACTTCTTGTTGCATAACTCTTTCGGCAGCAGGAAGAAAGCATTGCGTCAAACATTGCCTCCGTTGTTCTAGGATTGCTGCAGCTATACATGCTGCAAAACATGCACACCCTGCATGAAATTGTTTAGAAACTGTTGGTATTTTCATTTTTTCGGGTACTTGGTCAAGGTGAGCACTTAAAAAAGTTAGTTATTGCCACATACGTCATCTTATCTAGTGCGGACTAGTAAAAAGTATGCAAGTGAAGTGATATAGTACCATATATAGAATTTGTCACTATGGTATTGAATGGAGTTTAATGTTCCTTTTTTTATCAAAAAATATAGTTGGATTTCTCCATGTTACATGTGAAGGTTAATATTGAATCATCCTTTAATCTTTTTAGGTACCTGAATATGCACCCAGTTTAGATGAAGAAGGTGTTTGCAAGATGGCTTTTGAGCTGATTTTTGCCTTTGATGAAGCTATTTCTCTCGGACACAAAGAAAATGTGACAGTTGCGCAAGTTAAGCAGTACTGTGAAATGGAAAGTCACGAGGAAAGGTTGCATAAACTACTCATGCAGAGCAAGATAAATGAAACTAAAGATGTCATGAAGCGGAAGGCTAGCGAGATTGACAAAAGCAAGGTTTGTATTTCCATGAATATGTAATATTCCTATGTAATTTTCTAATCTTTTCAACTCGCATTAGGTTAAAACTGTGGTTTGAGAATATTAATACTGATCATCTGGCCAGATCAATATATCAAACAAATTAGTTGTTTACACAATTAATAATTGAATGATTTTTTTCTGATTAATGATTCTGAATCAGTTGGTTTAGGACAAGGACATCCTCAACATTCTGGATAAAGGTTTATGATATCTGATCAACTATACAAATTGAATTCACATATACTCTATTTTTCACGAGACTTTCAGAATGTAAAAAATGAACTTTGTTGTTCATGAGAGTCGCTTGTTATTATTATTATTATTATTATTATTATTATTTTCTTCATGATAGTCAATAGAATGACCATTCTATGCCACTGACGTCAAGTAAGAGCTATAAATCCTTTTCTAAAATTTATTCTTGGTTGTGCGCCTTCATGGAATGTTACCATGGAAATTGAATCATGAGATATCAGGCGTTTTACTTGAACCTTGTTTTTCTTAGGTTAAATCTGTGGTCACTAAAGCTAATGTTGCAAAGAATCATGCCTTGCAGTTCCATGCCAAGTCTTCCTCTTGGCCATAGGTCACTTGACCAGAACCTTGTTCTCAAACTCACGTAGGCTTACTAATCAAAATGAGTACTATTAAATTATGTTTTTCACCTCATTCTCGGCCATATTGGTAACTAAATTCTCTACTAAGAAAAAACTAAATTGGTTTCCATGGTTTATCATCTATTTCTGCCTGGCCATCACAAGATGCTGTTTCATCTTCTTCCTCTACCAGCATCATTTCATGTTCCTTGTTGCATAACTCATCTTTTCATTTGCTATCTAGGTTGTTCAAGTGAATCGCTAACCCACTAATTTTCATAGTTCTGCAAGCACAATATAGTCACATAAATAGATGAGCTAGAGAAAGAGATGTGGATAATTAGAGATCATCCTCTTGATCAATTGAGACTGCCTAATCATTTATGCACAGACCTTTATGTTTGACATGCACATACAATGTGAAACCCCAACAATGAAGCATATATCTCTGGTTAATCAATTTGAATTTTAACTAAAAATTTCTTCTTACGCATCTATGCTAATTTTGTCTTCAACAATCGTGTCATATCCAATGCTCTACATATGTTTTAATAGTTATCTATGTTGTGTATTTGTTGCATATTTCCCTTTTATTTCAATAGCGTTTAACATTATCTTGAAAAATACATTGCAGAATGATGTTATGTTTATGATTTTTTTCATAATGTCGCAGATTGAGAAGAACAGAGGAGATAAAGGAGGATTTATGGCTATGTCAGGTCCGAGAAGAATTGAAAGTAGTTTCAGTGACATGAGTATTTCTAGCAACAGTGGCGGTTTTGGAAGTGGTTCTGGCTTCGGATTAAGCTCAGATGTGGAATCATTCTCTAGCAAGTCTAAAGGTTTTAACTCTATGGCTTCTGTTTATCTCCTAAAAGCATCGTTAAATTTCTTAGAATCATTCTGTTCGACTTGATCTTTGCATGTAGTGACATGCTTGATAATTTTGTTTCCTTTGTCTATGTAACAAGCTTAATTGTTGGTTGTATTTTAGATTATAGTACTTCATTCACTTTAATGACTCTTCTTTCTGACGACTTGTATGTTCAACGTACATTCTCTTATATAAACTCATTATGTAATAATCTAATATCTAATACTTATAAAAGTGTGTTGCCATGTTAAAACATTTCTTCCAAAAATACCCTCCGAAACACATACATGCATACATCTCTAGCACATCCATACATGCATACATTAAGATATATATATCTAATACTATTATAAAAGTGTGTTGCCATGTTAACATTTCTTCCAAAAATACCCTCCGAAACATATACATGCATACATCTCTAGCACATCCATACATGCATACATTAAGATATATACATACTTAATTTTTCATAACCTCCCTATTTATTAGCATCAAAATTTCATTTAACCACCCACTAATAACATTCCCCCACTAAGTCTTGACATTACACACTAATAATGAAAAAAACGTTATAACTATTCATCTTCCATAAATCATTATAAATTACTATTATAACATTTCCCCACTAAGTCTTGACATTACACACTAATAATGAAAAACGTTACAACTATTCATCTTCTATAAATCACTATAAATTACTATAGAATCTTATCAATTTTCTCTAACCAAAATTCTAACTTTTAATCAAAATTTATTCATATTGAAAAGCAAGGAGACACAACTACATCACTTACAAATCGCAAGAAGTGTGAGTGTGTCAATGGTAACATCACTGGTGGAGTACAATCGAATTGAATGAGGAGATGGTAATGGAAGCATCGGTGTAACAATTTAGAGAGCAGAGAAAAAACTGGTGAAGCTGACTCCTAATTGGTTTTCCCCCTTCCATATTCGTATATGTTTTTGCCTTAGCATGTAAATTGGTTTCCAACTCCTAGGCATGTTTGTAAATATGCTAACTTAGCATGTAAATTGGTTTCCAACTCCTAGGCATGTTTGTAAATATGCTAAATTGTTTGTATAGTTTGGATATACTATACTTTATGCACTATACTATAAATTGTTTGTATAGTTTGGATATACTATACTTTATGCACTATACTACCATGGATATACTATATAGAACAAATAGAACCAAAAGAATTTAGAACCAACGCACGTGCACTATACTAATACTTTACACAATTCATTATACACAATTCATTATTTAATAATTTGAAGATCCATGGTAGTATAGTGCATAAAGTAGTATATAGTAAAGATTAGATGCACTATTTTAAGATTAAAAAAATTGTATCTTTTGGGTATTTCATGATTTGCCAATGTTCACAAAATAACCCTGAATTTTTCCCCAAACAATCATGGATCTTCATAATTTTCAAAAAGACCATTGAAATTCCATATATTTATAGAAAAATATTGAAATTTTATAATTTTTTTACAGATAAACCCCTATATAGGTCAAAACTTAAATCTTAAGAAGATTGAAAGAAGTATATGATCTAAATTGTAAGAAAATTACAAATAAGTCCTTAAATGTTGTTATAATTACATTCAAAATGAAACTTTTTCATTAATTAAATAATAAATTGTGTAAAGTATTAGAACATAAAGCAAATATGTCCACGTGCGTTAAATGTTGTTATAATTACATTCAAAATAAAACTCTTCCATTAATTAAATAATGAATTGTGTAAAGTATTAGAACATAAAACAAATATGTCCACGTGCAATGCACGTGCACTATACTAGTAGTATTAAACGTAAATTATGCAAAATAGTGCAATTCATAGGAAGAGAAAAACCATTTCAAGTGGCGGTAAAATTCTTTGCTAGAAGAAATAATATCTTAATTTGCAAGATTATTCAGCCTGAGTTGCAGCAAAATGAATTGTTCTTCAGAATTACATTTACATGGTATTGGATGCAGGACTGACAATATAAACTGTGTTTTTTTTGGGATATTCATGAGTATGGACATCACCGTTACCACTTGCAAAATGTTATGAGTTTAATGGTATCATCAGATAATAGTTGTAAAGTTAAACCGACAACATCGTGTTGCTTAATTGAACTCATGGAGCAACATCCTGGAGAAGGGAGATTTGTACGTCAGTGAACAATGAAGTATGTCTGAATTCATGTTGTTGGGTGCCTGGCTCTCTTTAAACCCTTTACCCTGAGCTTTGGGATCATTGATTTTGTAAATGAGTTAGCTTATCCTTAACTTTTTTTGGGTATAGTTTCAATTCTATTCGGGTTCTCTTGTAAAATCAATTTAATTTATAACTAAGTATAAAAACCCCAATCAAGTCCTAGACATAAAAATTTGTTTCAGTGAATCAGATTGGACAAATTTTTAAAATCAACCGTTTTTTAACTTTAATAAGCAAAATCGACCGTGTCAAAAAAAAATCAGCAAAATCGACCGCACGGGACTACTAGTCCCGTGCAGTCCCTATCTCCCTCCTCACCACCTGCCCATCTCTCTCTCCGCACTCACCTAACCCCCTCTCCTCCCGCAAGCCACCCCCGATGCCCTCGCCTCCCTCTCCAACCCCATCGGCTCCCTCCCCGACAAGCTTCTCGTCATCCTCTCCCGCCTCCATGCCGTCTCTCGTGACGACCCCGACATCCTCACCTCTCCCAACGAGGCCTCCATCTCTCTTCTCCTTCGTACACCGGCTTCTCCCCTTCCATGGTAGACTGCTTCTTCAAGCTCTTCCTCTTCCAAGTAACATCTCTTCGACAGAGACCTCATCACCACCTCCCGTCTCTTCAGTAAGTCGCTGATCCATGAAGGGGTTTTATTCAGAGAGAGTATCTTTTACTTTGGTGTACGAAAACATGAATTAGACATACAAGAGCAGCTAAGAAAACAATTGAAGCCAATCCAGTGATTGTAGCCTTCGATAGAGAACTTTCAGGTCTTGGTACTCGATCACTACTCAAACATTTGCCCAAGTTGATCGGCTTTAACTATGACACCTCAAGTAACATCTCTTCTACTGATGTTCTTGATCTCAAGTAACATCCCTTCATGGTTGGCTATGACACCTCAAGTAACATCTCTTCTACTGATGTTCTTGATCTCAAGTAACATCCCTTCATGGTTGGTGATGACAGCGATACCGCCAGTTGGCACTTGATGATGAAGTTGTAGAGACGGGCAGTGGGAGTAGATGAGGACGAGTTGGCACTTGATGATGAAGTTGTAGAGACGGGCAGTGGGAGTAGATGAGGACGAGGGAGGAGAGGGGGCGGCTTGCGGGAGGAGAGGGGGGTAGGTGAGTGAGGAGAGAGAGAGAGATGGGTAGGTGGTGAGGAAGGAGATAGGGACTGCACGGGACTAGTAGTCCTGTGCGGTCGATTTTGCTTATATTTTTTTGACAAGGTCGATTTTGCCTATTAAAGTTAACAAACGGTTGATTTTAAAAATTTGTCCAATCAGATTCGATTTTGATTCTTTTTCAAGGTCTATATATCATATTATGTTTGCCATTTCTATAGACCTGAAAATCTTGATTCATCTTAAATGAATGATATATTGGAACATAGTGTGTGTGGGCACTCTGTGAACAAGTGACAACACGCAAAATTACTTGGTATGTTTCTGTACCAGTCTTGTGCATTATTCTTATATCATACTAGTTGAGATTCATATATCACTTAATAATTTCATACACAGTTATACTTTGGCTTCTATGTCATTTATATTTTAAGCGCCATAGCTTCTTATCCACAAAACTTGTTCTCATCTTTTAGCTATTAAAACCTCAAATTATCATGTGTTTTATTATTGCTTTCTTGTTTTTCCTAAGAAGCTATCTGAAAATCCAGGCCGTCCACCTTCAACTGCGACAGCTCCCTCTAAAGGTCTTGGTATGCAGCTTGGCAAGACACAAAAGACAAGTCAGTTAATGAATTCACTCAAAGCTGAAGGGGAAGTTATTCTTGAGGATGTGCCACCTGTTGCTTTGCAGTCCAGGTCATCTCTTCCACTGACAGATCCCATTACATTAACTATTGAAGAAAGGCTCAATGTTGTAGTTAGGAGAGATGGTTTGGTTAGTAACTTTGATGTTCAAGGCACCCTTTCTGTCCAAATACTTAACCAGGAAGATGGGCTAGTTCAATTTCAGGTTCTCTCTCTCTCTCTCTCTCTCTCAATTCCTTCACCCCCCCACACACACCCCAAAAAAAACATGTATCATATATCTTCCTGTGAGATTAATATGCTTTTTCATTGTCGTACTTTAGTGGCTTCTGAAGATCAAGCATACCTTCGACCTGGATAACTGGCATTAGTGTAAATTAAACGAATGCCTTTGACTGATTAATATTTCAAGAAAATACACATTTTTCCGAATTGCAGAATCTAACATCAGAATGTTTTTGTTCCTTGATGTTTTCACCTTCTGTTTATTTTATTGATTTATATGCTTAGATGCATTTACATCACCAATATAACTACAAAGAAAATCATGATTTTAGGTCCATTCTTTCTCTCTTTGCTATCAGTCGTATATCTGGGAAGGTTTTTGATAGTTACTTTTTCCTGTTTGCAAATTGCAACCTATGTGCAATGTTTTAAATATCGGATATCGGGGAAATATCGGATGGCCAAAATTCATATCGGATTGCGGATATCGGGAAAATATCAGGGATATGTAGTAAATATCGGAATGCTATAATGAATGTTTGCATACATAGTATACTGCATTAAAATGTAATCTCAACATATGTAATGAAATTTAAGCATACAAAATATGAATAATATATGTTTAGGATCGCTAATCAACCTTCTAAAACAAACAAAAGTGCAAAGCAACGTTGCAACATTCGATCTGCTTTTTTTAGGGCAAAATGTCATTTGATATAATGGGAAAATCTTGATATCTCGCCCAAAAATTCCAAACACGGTATATTATTTTGCAACAAGCTATATAAAAAGATATATTGGTCCACATATCGGCTAATATATCGGCCATATCGGGGATTTATCACTCAAAATAGCCAAAAAGTGGTAAAGGATATTTAAAGACCATATCGGTTGCGGCAAGTCCTATAAAAGGATATATCGGGCCATGTCGGGGATATTTAAAACAATGCCTATGTGAGCTTGCTTTTTTAATTCTCAAGGAGCACCATTGTGGAAAATATATCTATACATTCTTCTTTGACAGGTTAACTGACATGTTGGTTCCCATGTTTTTAAGAAACACCTATTATAAAAAAGGCCTTCCTTTGTAACTGCATTTCTCTCATAAAATGCTACTTTGGCTGCATTTTGTTTTTTTAAGGTTTGACTTCATAGAGTGTTTATCCTTCAGTATCCTTTTGTAATTTCATTTATTCTAAGTGTAAATATTCAATTTTCATATGAAGTAAGAAATAGGGTTTTCTTTGTAATCAATAAGTGATGATGGATAATCAGTAACAATCTCGGTAGCCACCTTGCATCATCTTTGTTTGCATCGGAAATTTTTTTTATTTGCGGAATCCATTACAACGTTTATCGATTACAATAGATTCAAAAGGAGCCTTTTTATAAGACTTTTCTACACAAATAAAACAAACAAATATGAAGTAAGAAATAGGGTTTTCTTTGTAATCAATAAGTGATGATGGATAAACAGTAACAATCTCGGTAGCCACCTTGCATCATCTTTGTTTGCATCGGAAATATTTTTATTCGCGGAATCCATTACAATGTTTATCGATTACAATAGATTCAAAATGAGCCTTTTTATAGGACTTTTCTACACAAATAAAAATAACAAATATGATCTCCTAGAAACACACGCATGATCGTTTATTAATCGCTGCTTGCGTGAGATCTTTTCCTGTGTCGGGAACTCTTTGATCCGTGGACCGTCGAGTATCAGATCCGGTTGATCTCGTTTCACAAAGGAAACAAGAACCGAAGTAAATAACCTCAACAAAGTGAGATCAAGGTTGCTGATAGCGGATCGCGGCGCGTCGCGGCGAGGTACCGCTAAGGCTATATCGGGCTATTGCGGCAAAATCGTGACAAATAGCGCACAGTCAAATAGCGGTCAAATTTAAATATATTTAAATATCCTAAATAATAAGAAAATTCATAAAAAAATCTAAAAATTCAATTAGTTGTAAATTTCTTGTATTATCAATAAATAACAATTAATAAGCTTGTTGTATGAATGAAACTATGAAGAAATTCAAGAAATATAGCATCATAATATGTGTGATAGCGGGTTTAGCGGGTTTAGCGGCTTTTAACAACAAAAATCCGCTTTTAACCGCGAAAATCCATTTTTAACCGCGAAAATCCGTTTTTAACCCGCTAAAATCCGCTTTTACGCGCTATTCGAATGAATAGCGGATTTTCCCGCTTAAGCCAGCCGCGAAACCCCTACGCGTAGCGCTGAAGGGCCGCGACCGCTATTCGCGCCGCTATAGCCCCGCTATTGGTCGCTATTTACAACACTGAGTGAGATTATACTCTTCTTAAGATTAAAATGAATTCTGATCTTAAGGAAACAAACTGAAGGTTGCTAAAGGGGTTCCAGATCTCTCGAAATCTTCCTCTTTATGTTGAAGTTCACCGAGATCTCGCTAGCCTCTCTTTGAAATTTGTGGGTCTGCTCTCACAAGGACAACACCTCGCCTTCAAGCTCCAAATTTCAGATCTCCTGTGTGTAGGGGCCATACGCTTGTATTTATAGGCTCTGGATGCAGTGTTTTAAGATAGAAATTGATGATTTGACCTTATTCTCAGTTAATAACCGCTTAATCATGTTCAGAGATGATCCAAGGTAGTTAGGAAGGCAGTAGAACGATCAAATCCTGAGAAAGCTGTTAAAAACGCGTTTCAGGAACTTCTGGGTGCGAGCCACCTCGAGGTGGCTCGGCCTTGACCGAGCCACCTGGCCTTGGCCGAGCCACTTCGAGGTGTCTTGTTCTGTCGTATTGCGCACTTGGTCGTTTCGTTGACTCGTACGCTTCACTGACTTGCTTTGTGCGCTCGTTAGCTTCTCTATGGCATCAGATGATCCTCTTTGACTCGGATAATGACGTTCGTTGTTTTCTCATCGTCTCGGGCTGCGTGTAGGAACCTATAAATAATTTTTGACACCTATAAATACTCCCTTCAAAATGTTTTTGTCTTATTCTTTTATAGTGAAGGCTGAAATACTTTGGATATGATACGCCCAACCTTTAATTAATTGATTTATTCAGCTTTCAGTCTATTCAGTATTTTCTCGAATAGCTGAAATTCTTCTGGTGCTGTATTTATCGTCTGGTCGTTGTTGAAATTTTAAACTGAAACCGGTGTGGATTTCTGAATTAGCTCGTGTCGTTGAATCGACGTTGAGATGGTCGTCTTCGTCGGGATTTGGTATCTGAATCACGATTGAACTTCCCGGGATTATCCTTTGACCTGGAATTTTCCTGAGCCTTGTTTCGGCAAAATTATCGAATCGTTGACTAGCGTCGACTAGCGTCGACCCTCATTATATTGCCATTGAGCCTTATTTTGGCAAAAATATCGATGTGTTGATCAACATTGACCTTCATTGCAACGCGTTGCCTGACACTAACTTTCATTATCACGCGTTGACTGGCGTTGACTTTCATTGCAACACATTGACCGGCGTGAACACAGTTTATACTCATACCTCATACCGTCATACGTTAACTGGAGTCTATACAGTTTAAGTTCTTAAGGCGTTGGAGCGTAGAGAATCAGTTTATACTCATATACTCTTCGGAGTTTCGGGAATCAGTTTAGCCTCATATACCCGTCGGAGGTTCACGAAGATGCAGTTTATACTCGTATACTCATCGGAGTGTGGGGAGCAGTTTAGCCTCATATACCAGTCGAAGGATGCCGTTCTCATTTGGCTTATTTTGCCATCATGATACCGATGTCAACCAATGCTTGAATGCTATTTTTCAGAGTAATACAAGCCTTGATGGGGGTGATGAACCCTCTCGTGATATGCATAGTACTTCGGATCTGAGGTCTTGTTTGCTTCCTCCTGATTTTTAATAGGTGACGGCTTGATTTTGTTGTTGGCGAGGAGGTACTTGAAGATGGTTAGAACTTCATCATTTTCGAAAGAATACTCCTCCTGGAACTTTGGATTAAGAGTCTATTGTTGCCTTCAAGGTTGTTGATGAATGTTGACAGCAGTTGCAGGTGCCTTAGCCGTCGGTTGGCCTCTCGACTTTTTTCTTTTTGGGAAAACGTTCGGCCTGTTCAACACGTATTTTTAACTCTTTTTAAGTTTTGGATGGTACGACCCTAGGACTTACGGGACATCGATAGAGAGATTGTTGTGACATATCTGCAATATGAACTCCTCTGTGACAGGATTCCTCTAATTCATTGCCTTATTACGGAAGCGTTTGACAAAACTATCAACTGACTCATCGTCCTGCTTCTCATCCAGAAGAGCTCCGATCAACACTTTAGTGTCATCGTCGAAGAAGTTGTTGAGGAACGAGCTTTCCATGTCGTCCTAACAGTTGATGCCCTCCGGCTTGAGACGTCGATACCAATCGAAGGCCGTCTCGCGAAGGGTGCCCACGAATGACTGAATCATCAGGGGTTTATTTTCGGAGATCACTCCTAGATGAGACTTGAAGTAGATTAAGTGCTGAGTGGGTGAGCCTCTCCCAGCAAATGACGTGAAATTAATTAGATTGAATTTCGTCGGGTACGGATTGAAACCCACTTTCTTGGATATGGACACGGAATGTCGGTTCTCTTCACTTCTTGAGCCGATAGCAAGGTGTTGACCTTATCTTCCAGCTCTTGCATCATCTTGTTATCGCCTTCATTTTTCTTAGAGCGATGTTGAGAAGAAGTAATTGGGCCACCCCTAGTGTTATTGAGGGGTGCAATTGAATCACCCCCAGTGTTATCAAGGGGTGTATCAGTCTTGATGACTTCGTCCTTTTCTGGATCACTGTTATCTACGACGTTCTGAGTTCGACGGCTGGATTCAGCTTGCTGATTTGACACCGTCTGGAGTTGTTGATCATGTTGCCCTCTTATCCGTCATATGGTCAACTCTATTTCCATCTTCATTTCAGCTCAGAGTTCCTCTCGCTATCGAGCTAAAGCCTCTTGAAGCATTTGAGCCTCTAGGTCGGGAGTGATTGTGAACGACTCCCTGCTTCCCCCATGCTGGATATTGTATCGTTAGAGGAGATTGTGGAGCAAGTATCCGACAGTTCGTCTTTCGAAGACAGTCTTTCGTGCATCCTCGGGTAATCCTTATGTCCGATGGTTTCTAGCTGGAGCCGAGACATTCGTTGGGTTATCCTTGAATTGACTTTTCTTTCGGGAGAAAAGTCAGGATTAGGGCCGTTTGAAACAATCACAGACTTTTTTTTGTCAACCATGTTGGTGATTTTAGAGAATCCATCATCCTGGACGGTAGATTTTCTCTCGTGGAAACATCTTGACTTAGGCTTTGACGTTTTGGTGATAAGTTTCTTGAATATCGAGACCCTTTGTGAAATGGTCCTAGGGCAACTACATTTTGATAATACTGTTTTGATAGATCACCCACATGGACAGTGAGAGCTGGTTTCTCGGACATCCTTATTTTGAGATTTGTTCACACTCCCAGCCTGATGGTATAACTCATTGGAGTAATTCATCGTTTGTTAGTGTGATGTCCCAAGTATAACGTTGTCTTTTGACGGACACGTCTTCTTTTAGGGATGAAGAATCTTGTTGATATTCTCAGGACGATTTGTTGTCTCCTTTGAACGATTCAAGGTCGCATCAGGAGTCGCACATTTAAGACTACCCCATTACGAGCGTGGAACCTTAACGGACTCTTGGGTTTTAATACGAACCCCCAGACGATTGATGCTAGGAGTCCTCTTGTGCACGTTGCACGAACATGCACAAGGAGGTGTCCCGATTTGTTTGGAGGCGACGAAACACCTTTGAGTGGCTTTTGGCTTGACAGGAGTGTTTGTACGACCACCAGTCTGAGGAACTACTCGGGTTTTGTTTACTGAAGCTTTGTCTCGATCTTCGTGCGAAGGATCAAGACGGTACGCCGTCGTAACCTTGAATTTCGACAGGTCAACGCTGCCGTGAGACTTCTCCGGAGGTACGTGATCAACTGAAACAAGAACGAGACTTGACGAAAGCGGAGAAATGGCTACGGGAGGCGAATTAGGCGCGAGACACCTTGAGGTGACTCGGGCTTGGCGCGAGTCACCCTGCAGTGACCCGCACTTGGTCGAGTCAACGTGGAATGACCTGCGCTTGGCCGAGTCACCTTGAAGTGACTCGGGATTTCTGATCTTTTCGGCCGCTGTCGGAGTTATTTTTGATGCTGTTTTGGACTTTGGCCTCCAGACTTGACGTGGTTTTTATGGTTTTTTGGCCACATCTTCCTTCGTGTCTTGTGCCTTTTGCAAAAGGGTGCGAGCATGTGCGGCACGTGCATAGCGCCTTTGGATACGCTCCTTCCGGGTTGAATGGTTCCTTCTGATTAGGATCTATTCTTCCGTTGATGGCTTGGAGGATTTGTTAGCAACGCGCTGTTGAATTAATTCGGTTGCTTGACGCCTCCTGGACTTCAAGTTTGCGTAATATCGAACCCCGTCGACTTGTTCCAATGCCTTGGCGATTTGATGAGTTTGGCGTTAGCGTCGCCTCTGACGAGCCCTCTTCGTCAGAGTTGGCGTACTTTGATTGGATAACTCATTGATTTGAGAGAAGTCACTTATAGCCTTCATCAGTGAATACGCCTCTTTCAAAGACAATATCTTTTCGCATTTGTAGGGAGGAGAATTTTGATGAAGACGAGGAGAAATATTCCTCGAACTTGGCTTCGTCGAACTCGTACTTGACCGCTGAATCAACCGGGATCTTGATCTTCGGTTGCGACACGACAGTCTCGGCTGTGAGACGAGACAGTTGGCTCCCACAGTGGTCGCCGGCGCGTTTGCGTCGTAAATATTTTTATTTGCGGAATTCGTTACAACGTTTATCGATTACAATAGATTCAAAAGGAGTCTTTTTATAAGACTTTTCTACACAAATAAAACAAACAGATATGATCTCCTAGAAACACGCATGATCGTTTATCAGTCGCTGCTTGCGTGAGATCTTTGCCTGTGTTAGAGACTCTTTGATCTGTGGACCGCCGAGTTTCAGATCCGGTTGATCTCGTTTCACAAAGAAAACAAGAACTGAAGTAAATAACCTCAACAAAGTGAGATTATACTCTTCTTAAGATCAAAATGAATTCTGATCTCAAGGAAACAAACGGAAGGTTGCTGAAGGGGTTTCAGATCTCTCGAAATCTTCCTCTTTGTGCTGAAGTTCGCCGAGATCTCGCTAGCCTCTCTCTAAAATTCGTGGGTCTGCTCTCACAGGGACAACACCTCGCCTCCAAGCTCCAAATTTCAGATCTCCTGTGTGTAGGGGCCCTAGGTTTGTATTTATAGGCTCCGGATGCAGCATTTCAAGATAAGAATTGATGAATTAACTTTATCCTCAGTTAATAACTGCTTAACCATATTCAGGGATGATTCTAAGGTAGTTAGGGAGGCGGTAGAACGATCAAATCTCGAGAAAACTGTCAAAAACATGTTTCGGGAACTTCTAGGCGTGAGCCACCTCAAGGTGGCTCGGCCTTGCCTTGGCCGAGACACTTCGAGGTGGCTCGGCTACCAGGGGCTTCTCCGGACTTGTCTTGTTCTGCCGTATTGCGCACTTTGTCGTTTCATTGACTCGTACGCTTCGCTGACTTGCTTTGTGCGCTCGTTAGCTTATCTACGGCATCAGATGATCCTCTTTGACTTAGATAATCCTTTCTGACTCGGATAATGATGTTTGTCGTTTTCTCATCGTCTTGGGCTACGTGCAGGAACCTATAGGTAATTTTTGACGCCTACAATCTTGTCGTAGTTAGTCTTACTAGTAGTACATGATAATGTCGGTTCCTTTATACGTTTTGTTTACATTACATATTAAGAAAGTTTGTTGTCAGTTGAAAAGCTTGTAGATATCTGCATATTTTCTTCTAATTAAATACAAAGAAAGTTTGTTGTCAGCTGAAAAACGTAGATTTTTGTAATTCAGATTTCATGTCTGTCTCCAAAAATTTGGGGTGGAGGCTTTCTTGTAGTAGAAGGATTTGTTCTCTTTGCTGCGTCTGTGAAGATTTTTCCTTTTTGTTTTGAAAATTTTATTTATATGTGGATTATTGAGTAATTTGTATATGATGTGCATTTTTCAGATCGAAAACCAAGAGATGCCTGGTCTCAGCTTCAAGACTCATCCTAACATTAACAAAGAGTTGTTCAACAACAATCATATAGTAGGCCTGAAGGATCCAAACAGGCCTTTCCCCACTGGTCAAAATGATGTTAATTTGATCAAGTGGAGAATCCAAGGCATGGATGAGGCCTCTTTGCCATTGACTGGTGGGTTTACATTTTGATGTCATCTTTACATTTTGATGTCATCTTATCTTAAACAATGTTCATTTTAACATTTTCAGCACTGCTTACTGATTGATTGTATCTATGTGCAGTTAACTGCTGGCCCACTGTTTCTGGAAGTGAGACCTTTGTTAATATTGAATATGAAGCTTTCGAGACGTTTGACCTGCATAATGTTTTGATATCTATACCTCTTCCTGCAAGTCGAGAACCACCTAGTGTAAGGCAGATAGATGGAGAATGGAGGTAAAGTTGATGTTTCCTTTTTGTAATGTATATAGCTTCTGAATTCTGATTCTTTGTTTTCTTCTTCATAACCATTTTGCATTGGACATGCCTTCCACCTGTTGAGTGGAGTGTGCGTATGTGTTGTGTGATTGCTTTAGAATGAAAAAAGCCAGAATTAATATTTTAACCACTTTAGAATTTTACGAATCCTTGTCACCATTTCTCTAACTGATGAGGAAAATGTATTTATCCTGTTTGGAGTTTAATATCTGAAGTCTTCAGTACATTATTTACTTTGGCCAAGATTGTAAGGTAGAACAATGGCCATTTAGATTCAGATATATTAAGATAATATCAGTTTTTCCACCAGTGGTTCAGTCCTTTGATATCTCAATTTCAGGTATGATGCAAGGAATTCGACATTGGAATGGTCAATTCTTCTCGTCGATAACACTAACCGGAGGTAATATAATCATGTCTAGGAATAAATCTGTAATGGGAGCTCTTTCAGATATTTATTTTTAAATGATTCATTCAACTTGTCATTGTTGACAGTGGATCCATGGAGTTTGTCGTGCCTCCTGCTGATTTTTAAATGATTCATTCAACTTGTCATTGTTGACAGTGGATCCATGGAGTTTGTCGTGCCTCCTGCTGATCCATCTTCATTCTTCCCCATCGCAATCAGATCCATGGAGTTTGTCGTGCCTCCTGCTGATCCATCTTCATTCTTCCCCATCGCAATCAAGTTTACCGCTGCCAACACTTTCAGTGACGTAAAGGTTGCACACTTGACTATCTGCTTTTTTGCATTTGTCATATAGCATTCACTGTAATTCCTTGGTAATTTAATTCTTGTAAAGTAGCAATTGTTCTTAGCATTTTATATCCTTTAGTAGGAGTTATTAGGACCTCTCCCGTCTTTTTTTTTACAGTGAAACGTATCCTGTTCCATCTCTCCAATCACCTTTTTTGAGAGCCACAAAGTTTATTTTATTTCCATCTAATATTTTTATATTGTGTTTTGTGATTGGACCACTATTGACTGTTCTAAGTAAGCACATTAGATCTAACATGAAGCTCTCATCCTTTTGGGTTTATTCATCAATTAGATATAATTAATTAGGGTTTATTCCATTAAATTTGGTAAACTTTATTATTTATTGCCCTGTAAAGATTTCTTTGTTAGTTCCTACTTCTTTGGACTTCCCCCTTTATGCAATTATATAAAGTATCACATGCGATTTGGAAGCTTCTCCATGATCAATAATCCTTTAAAGATATCGTTGCTGCAGTTTGCAACTCATTGTTCTCGTTTTAGCTTGCTTTCACCATCAATATATACACCATTGTCTTCCTTTGACTGTGGATTTTCTCAATGTTTGTTTTTTGGTTTAAAAACTGCGGATTAAAGAGGCGGAGATAGCGATTTGGAAGATGTCCATGTATTTAACATGAGATTTGTAATTTTTTGCAGGTTGGAAATGTCATACCGATTAGAGGTGGTCCTCCTCCAAAGTATGCTCAAAGGATACAGCTGATAGCAGACAATTACGAGGTGGTTTGAGTTTAGAAGGGGAAAATGGTTGCCCATTTGACATTGGTTGTGGATTCGATTTTAAACTATGAGGGGTTTCCTTTTTTGTTCAGGAGTTTAACTGTGTGGATCATTTTATTTTCTTGCTATTTCTTTTAGTTTTGGAAGAGTGAAAGATATACATCGAAGTTTTTATGTGCTTAACGGAGTCTCAATGTTCTGTTTGTATCAATGATACCTTGCATTACAGGAATTTTATCTTTCAGTACCATATGATCTTTGTGGGTCCATTTTGCCTATCTTTCCATCTTAGGCATCTGTTTGATTTGACAAGCATATACAGTATAAAATAAGTTGTTAAGAAATAAGAGTGATGAGATTTATATATTTCGACATGACTAGCATTGTGAATTTTAACCCCTATCCGTCTTTTGATAGTTTATCTGCCAAAATTAGTTGTTATCTTATATTTGTTTTCATTAGATTCTATTGAGAGGTGAGCTAGTGGTGATGGTCACCCTGCTGCTCTAATGAGTGATGCTTGTGTTGTTGCACACTTGTGAGATCCATTATTCTAAGGAGAAAGTTTTGAAATCAACCATTTTGAGAATTTAATTAGCAAAACCGACTTTCTTCCTTAAAAATGAGCAAAATCGATCGTTTTTAGCCCTCGTGGCTAGAAAACGGTTGATTTTGCTGAAGAGGTTTTCTTAATTACACGGGACTAGTACTAGTCCCGTGTAATTGTACTAGTCCCCTGTAATTAGTGCCTGCTAATTCATCATTAGCCATGCCAAGGAAATGGAAAATGGACAGGATTACTAGTTTAGTATAATTTGACCGCTTAATTAAGGCTTTAAATTACACGGGATCAGCAGTCCTGTGTATCGCAAAAATTGTATTTCACCAAAATCGACCGTTCTCTCTCGACGAGCGGTCGATTTTGCTAAATTTTTTTCCTAATTGGGTTGTTTTTGCTGATTAAATTCTCAAAATGGCTGATTAAAAAAAAAATTATTCTTATTCTAATCATCTCAGAGTATACCGACTTTACCACTCTGTTTTCTTGATTGCTCATTTTCCTAAATCATGTGGTAGTTTACCTCCATCGTCATACGCACACGTACAGACACAAAAGAAGCCGTCACTAACTCTTCGTTAGTCTTTTTGATCGAGTAAGGGTATAGAGGAAAGTAGAGAATAGGGAGTTGAGTGTTACGGGATGAAATGGCAGAATTTACTTCCAGACTTCTTGTTTGGTTGAAGGCCGAGGGGAGGAAGGCACATGACCTTTTAAGGTTACTTTCAGACTTCTTGTTACTGCGACCATACGAGGAATAGTTTCACTGTTTCTGACCCTTTTAATTGCCGCTCTCCTTTCCCTTCACTTCTCTCCAACACCTTCTTAATAAAGGTAATTTCTTCCTCCGTGTTTCATTTCACCTTATTCCACCCCCTACCGAATCAAGCGTTAGTTGTTCTGAATAGAGTGGTGTTAGGGGCACACCCCAAACCACACCTCCAACCACACCTCCCCTCTCATTCGCTACAGTACTCCGGGCCCCACATGAGTTTTTAAATTTTAAAAACTAGATCCTTGACGTGCACAAAATTTAGTCGCAACAAAAAGGAAGGAGCGGAGAAAGCTGAAGCCTTAGTTTGTTGTGTTGTGAACCTTGTGATTACCCCAAAGAAAAGGGAGGGGGGGTTGGTGGGTCCGTAGTTTGTTGTGTGTCCTCTTGAAGTGATTCAGAAGCTATTATGGAAGCATAGTGAGAGTCTCAATCTCCATGTGGGTGGAGTTTTCATGAGAAAAGGAGAGGACCTAATTCCAAAGCTAACATTGATTCTTGACTTTTCCATTTTATAGGTAGAGGGATGCTTCATCACATGGCTTGTTTCTTGTTCATTTGTGGTCTCGTATGGGAGCTTTTACAAAAAGGGAGTTTATCTCCCACTAAAAGCTAGCTATTATGGTGATGCAAGGAACCAATTTGGAATATGGACCCAAATGACCAAATGGAAAAAATGAAGGAAGGAAAAAAAAGTTTTTGAGTCCACTCTCCTCCAACGTCCTTCTTCATCGATTATGCACAAATCATGCACCAATGAATTTGTAGGTTAGGAAAAATCAGACGACCAATGGATTATATGCACAAATCTACGGATATATATACACACAAGAAGGTTGTCACCGGAAGTTATTGTTGGGCATCTTTTGAAGAGAAAAAAACAATTAATACTAGGTAAAATAAAATTGAAAGACATAAATATAGTAAGATATGCAAAGAGAGCAAACTTTTACGAACCAAATGAATCCTAATTAAGGATTTTGAAAAAGAAATTAAATCAGAGTCAGAGGAGGGAGTCAATAATATTTTTGCATAAAATGAAAAGATAAAACAAAGAGCTAGCTATACCTTTAGGTAGACGACATAGAGTTAACTATATGAGACATGGCACCAGAGAAAGCACCTCCATTTGTCTTTGTTGTGTAGATAGTTTCTTTTTATAGAGATGCTTTTGCGCTTCTTATCCCTACTACGTACGTACTCTCCGTTACAGTGTGACATGCTATCACTTTCTCTTCCTCCATCTCCCTTTGCCTTCTCCTTTCCCCTATCTCTTTTTGTTCCATTTCATTTGTCTTTCATGTGAGATGATCCACCACCACGAGTGAGGGTGATGGGTGCACATGGACTTGTGTGTGATCCAAGAAGAGACTTGTCATCTAGAAGCGGCTCTGATATCATGTTAATCCCGAAATTCTCCATTTAGTCATACGTGCGTCCGTATACTATCAAAAAGATTAGTACTATGTATAATACATATGTCTATGTATTTGTACACTATATACGAAGTAGAAAAAGAATGTTACACGTTGTTAATATCAATGAAAAAAATCAATAGGAACTATTTAAGCATCTACAAATACTAAATATTAAACTAACGCGGTCAGTACATAAATCAATATATATAATCATCAACATAAATTGATACTAAGACCGATATCATATTCTCCTTATATATTGCCTGTATGATTCTCAATGAAAGTACCTATATATATATATATGTAGGAATTTTTTTTCTTAGAGATGAGTCAGAGACTTGAGAAGAAAGAAGAGGACGTGGTGATGAAATACATCAAATAAATTTTTTTTTTCATCCAAAATTCCTATTAGATGCCTATATCATATGCCGAAGTGGAGGGCCCTTTAATAGGACACAAAATGAGAATATTTCATTTGGCAATATCCTGCTTGTGTCAAATTCCTTCTCGAAATCATGGTTGAGAGCCTTAAGGCCCTTTTACCTCTGTCTCTTTCCTGTCCTCCATTTGCTTCAGTAGCCCCCTATCCTAAGGTAGAAGGCCAATAGGTTGTACATGTGAATTTGTACTTGTTGTCTAATCAATAATTGCATAGGTGTAGCTTAGACATATATAATCAATGATTACTAGCTAATAAGTTACTCATTATTGCATTAATTAATAGTTATAGACAGAAACTACATGTTAAACACATGTCAATTATAAGCTACTACTGAATGAATGTTGCCCCCTACTTTTATTACCCAAAAAAGTTAGGGGTTTAATTGTTTCGCAACTCTTATTTAAACAGGTTTAGTGAAACGAAATTAGCTCAAGTCTTAGCCCTTGTTTGGCAGTAACTAAGTACGTGGACCAAGTTTTAACTGGTTTTGTTAGGCTAAATTGTGGCCTCAAACCAGTTCAAAATTGCTCCATCCCCTGTCCCGTGATGGAGGGGGGAAGATAAGGTAATAATTAGTCTTATTTGGAAGCTCTTTTTGAGCGGGGTAAGGAAACAGAGTACTGAAGGTACTCAAAGCGTACATCATTTCTAACTTTGATACCTAAAGTTTTTTTTTCGTCACTTTGATACTTCAAAGCTTAAACAATTTTTAACCCAAAAGCTTTTTTTTTGGATACGTTGATACCCCAAAGTTGATGCTTTCATACCACAAAACTTGGGTACCAACGTTAAAAACTACGTAAATTTTGGGTCTTAGAGTGCTAGGAAGAACTTTAAGGTATTAAAAGAAAAAAAAAGTGTCAAACAAAAACTTTTAAGTATTGAAGTTAAAAAATATGTAAAGTTTAGGATACCACATTCCACTTATTAATCTCAAACTACATGTCTTACTCTTTGTACTCTTATGTCGACAGAAGGGCTTTTGCTTTCCTTTTCAATTCTTTTCCTTGTAGATTTGGCGAAGGATTTGGTGAAGAACAGGTTTTGGAAGCAGGGAGTTATTTTTGGCGGTGTACGGTCGACCGCGATGCAAGGCCGACCGACCGAATTCGTGCACGGACCCAGGGTTTGATTCTTGGCTTGGTGCGGTCGACCGCTCAAACCCTGTAATTGATTCTGGGCTCTTTCGTTGGTGCGGTCGACTGCTGCGGTCGATTGCCGCGGTCGACCGTCAGACTCTGTAATCGTTTACTTGGTTCTGTCGTTTATCGGGTCAGGTCCAGATTGTTGTTTCCTGTTTTGTTTGGGATTGATGTTTGATATAAATTCAAACACACGTTTTAGGGTTTCTTTGGGATTGTTTAGGGGATATTTGGAGCGCAGAAAAAAGGTATTTTCTAGAGCTATTGGTTAGGGTTTTGTTAGAGAGATTAAGATCTTTGTTGGTGAGATTAATTGGTGAGTTTGAGTGATTTATAATCTCAGTTTGTACTCTTCTTCTCTATTAGTGAAAAACCCCATTCCCTTCTTACCCTGTGGACATAGGCAACTTGCCAAACCACGTAAAATTCATTATTTGTATTTGTGCCGTTATTTTGGTTTGTTAGGTCTTCTCTCTCGGTGTTTGTGTTTGGTTTCCCGAAGCATGACAATTGGCTTCCGCACACAACAAGTGGTATCAGAGCTTGAGCTACGCTTGGGCTAGTTGGAGGAGTAGATCACTTTGGAAGTTCGTCTAGGGTTTCATTGGTGATAAATGTGAGATTTTTACTATTGTGGATCTTGTCTACCGTCATATGGGGTGAGACCTTTTAGAGGCACTTGTTAGGGTTTCAATTGGAGGTAAAAATCTCTCGTTTTCAGTTTGGATATATTATTCGTTTGTTCCGCATTGGTTTATTGGTGCTTTGAAAAAGATGACCGAGAAAGAAGGAGTTGTGGATGGTACTTTCGGTGTGAAGATCGTCCAAAGTTTGAATATCCACTCTATGAAGATAGACGTGAAGATGTTTTAATGACACAAATAATTTTAGTCTTTGGAGATGCGAAGTCTTGGATGCGCTCAACGCGCAAAATTTGGAAGACACTTTGGAGTTGGATGGGAAACCGGATGACATTGAGAAAAATATTTTGAAGAAGATGAATCGAACGGAGTGTGTGTGATTAGGTCTTGTTTAACACAATATTTAAAATATGATGTGATCAATGAGACTTCGGCAAAGAAGATTTGGGAGATCCTAGAGGGCAAGTATTTGATCAAGAGTGTGGAAAATCGCTTGTATTTGAAGAGGAGGTTTTACCACTTTTAATTAAAGAAAGGAACCTCCATTGGTGATCACATGAACCACTACATGAAGCTTCTTATGGATTTGACGAATGTAGATGTTATGGTTGAAGATGAGGATAAAGCGTTGCTGTTGTTGAGTTTCTTACCTGACGAGGAATATGAGACATTCGTCCTTACTTTGATTAATGGGAAATCATCTCTTTCGTATAGTGAGGTCACCGCTTCACATGTGAATAATCAGCTTTAGAAGAAGGATAAGGAGACTTCAATTGAGCCAGTAGTAGGGGCATTGGTCACAAGAGCAAAAAGTCCAAACCGAAATAGGAGATTGCAGTCTAGAGGGGTACATCCTGGAGTCCGTAGGAATCAGTGTGCCTTTTGTAAAGAGGATTGACATTGGAAAGCCGAATGCCCAAAGTTGGTTGATCGAGCCGGGAAGAATAAGGGGAAGTAAAGAGGATTGACATTGGAAAGCCGAATGCCCAAAGTTGGTTGATCGAGCCGGGAAGAATAAGGGGAAAACTATTCAAGCTTCAGAGGTGAATGTTGTGCCCAAAGTTGGTTGATCGAGCCGGGAAGAATAAGGGGAAAACTATTCAAGCTTCAGAGGTGAATGTTGCCATAGCTAGTGGCGACAATTTAGATTCGGATTCTTCGGGTTATTCGTGCCCTACACTATCGTCAGTTTTTGTTGCCGACTCTAAAGAGTGGATGTTGGATTCAGGTGCTTCTTACCATATTTGTCCTAGGAGGGATTGGTTCTCTAGTTTTCAGGAGTTAAAAAAAAGGGGATGTCGTGCTCATGAGTAATGATCATGAATGTCCTATGGGTGGTATGAGTACCGTTCGTATTAGGATGTGTGATGGGGTGATTCGAGAGTTGGATGAAGTGAAGTTCGTTCCGTAGTTGAAGAAGAACATCATTTCACTTGGAGTTTTGGAGGCAGCATGTTATAGGGTGACCTTAGAGGATGCATCTCTGAAGGTTATATTTGGGTCCATGATTGTGATGAAGGGCGTCAGGAGAAAGAATTTATATTATTTGATTGGGAGCACGGTTATTGGTAGAGAGATGATGACTTCTTTGGATTTGGCTAGACTGTGGCGTTTGTTGATGCTGAGATATTTGATTGTTGATATCGTGCATAGACTGTTGAGGAGTGCTTTGACCTACAGATTGAAGTCCTGTGAGCACATTGGTATGAGGAAGGAGACCGAGGTAGAGTTTGGCATTTCTATCCATTGATCGAGAGGTCTTCTAGGTGGTGTTTATTAAAGCATTTGGGGGGCTTCTAAGAAGGCATCATTGGGAGGTAATCGGTATTTGGTTACCTACGTTGGGGACTGTTCTAGGCATTTGTGGGCTGCAATCAAGTCATATTGGTATGAAGTCCTAGAAGTTAACAACAAATGGAGGAAGTGTATTGGCAGAAAGGTAACATGTTGTTCTGTTTTTTGGTAGAGTTCTTTTCTGCGTTTGTGCTGAGCTCATGATAGTTTGAGATACTTTATTGGAGAGGAAACATTAGGGGCGACGAGATGAGATGATAGTTTTGATGGGTTGTTCCTTACTGGAGGAGGATCGATGGTTAATGTCGAGCATTGGTTTTGGTGTTGGAGCTTCGACATATTGGTATCATCTTATTCATAGGTTACCGACTGTTGTGTTTGGTGTATTTGGATCTGGTGGAGCTGCTTCAGATTTTTGGATGCTTTGGATGTTAGGTTTCCTAGTATATGGTCACATCGAGGATGTGAAATTTGATCCAAGTGCATATGTGGGATTCAGAGGCTCGTTTGATTATCAGGTAAGGGTCTCTGATTTTGTTTTGAACATGTATATCATATTTGACTCTCGATAGGTAGAGAGTGTTGATCAGATTGTTGGGATATCACAGCGAGTAGAGGGTGATGCTACTCTACGTTGGGTGAAGATTACTCCACATACTACAGATCATACTATATTGTTTGGGATTCCAGCTGAGGTGACACAGTTTGGGAATCATATTGATGTGGATGCAGATGATGAGTTGGTTGATTCGAGTACAGCTGGTGGACATAATTCGAATTTTGATATGATCGTTGATTCACCTCAGATGGAGGTGTTTGGATAATTTCACTTTGGGGACATTGAGTGAACTATGTGAATGCTTGATTCCTTGGGCAAGAGGATACATATGCAGTCATTTTTATGATACAACCGGTTTGGTCAGTTGATACTGACGTTTGTAGAGTGCTCACATTCTCATTTGGGTCTCGACTTGTTGTGGATTGAGTCCGTTGTCATGGATTTGTTTCACTTCGTACTGGATGTAACAAGTGAGACGTTTGGTTGGTATTGGTATCAGCTTAGTTTTGGGTAAAATTCGCCGAGGTGGAGAATTATAGATTTGGCGAAGGATTTGGTGAAGAACAAGTTTTGGAACCAGGGAGTTGTTTTTGGTGGTGTGTGGTCGGCCGCGGTGCAAGGCCGGTCGACCGAATTCGTGCACAGACCCAGGGTTTGATTATGGGCTTGGTGCGGTCGACCGCCCAAACCCTGTAATTGATTCTGGACTCTATCGTTGGTGCGATCGACTGTCTCGGTCGACCGCCAGACCCTGTAATCATTTACTGGGTTCTGTCGTTTGTCGCTGTCGACCGTGGCAGTTGATCGCGTATCGGGTCAAGCCCAGATTGTTGTTTCCTATTCTATTTGGGATTGGCGTTTGGTAAATTCAAACACACGTTTTAGGGTTTCTTTGAGATTGTTTAGGGGATACTTGTAGCACAAAAAAGAGGCATTTTCTGGAGCTATTTGTTAGAGTTTTATTTGAGAGATTAAGAGCTTTGTTGGTGAGATTAATTGGTGAGTTTGAGTGATTTGTAATCTCAGTTTGTACTCTTCTTCTCTATTAGTAGAAAACCTTATCCCCTTCTTGTCCCGTAGGCAACTTACCGAACCACGTAAAATTCGTTATTGGTGCTTGTGCCGTTATTTTAATTTGTTTGGCCTTCTCTCTCGGCGTTTGTGTTTGATTTCTCGAAGCCTCTGCCCTCGTCTAGATGATAAAACATAGGTTATTCTCAATTGTTGTGCATTTAACTTGTTGATTGACTCTATTAAATTTTTTTGGTTGGGAAGTGTATGTTCATCCCTCCAGCTATTACTATTTTATGCCTTTATCTTAACTACTGTTCATGCTTTATTCTTCTTCATAATTTTTTAATTTAAGCTGGTCAATTTATTTTGGAGTCTCCTTCAAAATACCTAGACATCTACAACTGCTAGATCGTTTAAGATCGTTTAAGTGTTTGTTGATTTCATGGGCATGCTAATTAAAGTCGTCAATAAACAAAGTATTGTTTCATTACATGTGCAATCTCTTACATTACACTATTTTAATCATCATGAAAGCTATCTTTTGGCTACTAATCTTAATAGAGTACTGAAGGTGACACATGAGTACGAGTTTAGCAGCAGAGTGAAAGCAGTTAAGAGAGGTGAAAATATGAATAAAAGGAACTTAACTTTGGTGAATTGGGTGATGCTTATTTAATTTGGAGAAGCTAGCAAGGGGGGAAAAACAGACTACTAATTTATATTTCTGAATTTATTGTATAGCAAAAAGAAGATGAAGAGCGTTTAAATCTTTGAGTTGAAACACACACGTCTACTTCATTCCAAATATAGAAGTAACATTATACAAGAACCAATACGATACAAAACATAGAAGAATGGGAAACTATGGGTGAGTACGATGGTTGAGAGTTTTCAATATGACTTCCAAAATTTTCGAGTTGAATTCCTATATAAAAAAAGTATGAAAAAAATGATATATAATAAAATAGTATTTTAGAATTACTTTCATTTTTATTGTTTTTCCCTTTCTCTCTACTTTTTTAAAAGATTGCTTTATATCAAGTCAATGTCATGCCAGTGCAAATAGCTCAGATGGTTATGCTTCGCTAGTGGGTGCTTTTCCGTTAACATGGCAATTCATGCTTGCAATTATTTCCAAGTCATGTATGATTGCTTTATCTCGTTGTATTAGGTTGCCGAAAGCTGAATATTTGCCTTTTAAATTATAGCCCAAATTTGACTTTCAAACTCTTGTCAAGAACTAAATTAGAAGGATTCATGGTAAAAATGTCAAATTACATTATCCATTCAAGTCTTTTTCCACATATAAAATTCATGTATTATTTATAATTAAATGGTCTCCATCATCGTTCACTAAGAAAACAAATAGCAATATATTTCATAAAAAAATCACAAAGATCCAAATAAAAGACAGAAAATTGATAATAATAAATATAAAGAATTAATGTTGTTCGCTATTCAGAGAAACATCAGATGAAAAAAATAATTATAATTAGAGGAGATCTTTGCATTTCCAAACTCCACACACTAATCTATAAATAGGCTAAACATCGGAAACCCCTCATTTAACTTTGGATGATTATCACATAACCATCCTAACTTTCAAAATGTCAAAAAACCACACTTAAGTTTAAGGCTTATGAAAAAAATTAACTTTAAGATTTTATCAGGGGTCTCATAAATAATGCTACTCGCAATATTTCACACGGGTGGGTAAAGACTAAAGTTATGCATGGGGATATTTTTACCAGTGAAAATTTAGTTTCCAAAAATCTCATAGTCAAAAGGAGGTTTTCTAAGAATCCCTGGACTTATGTGGAGTTTTCTGATAGTTTGAAAGTTATGGGACAATTGTCCAAAGCTAAGGGGTGTTTTCTGATATTTTTGCCTATATAAATCATAAATCATCAATGACGGCTAGAAAACCTAACAAATTCCTAAAATACCCCTTCAATAAGGTTGCTCGTTGGACTCCCTCTGTATAGCTTCTTTATAGAAATGCCTTTCGATAGTTGAAAATTGAAAACAAATTTGAATAAAATAAAATAACATATTAGGATTCAAGACATTTCCAACAGGATCTTTCCAATATTTTGCTAGGATCAATTGGATAATTGTAAATATAAGTGCCAAAATGAGACACACAGAATGATGACATCAACCGGCTTGAAGAAAGAGGAGCTTATATATGTCCAACATATCAAATCCTAGATATACTAGTAGAAAAGAGCCAAGCGCTAACCTTAATCCTAAATCTAAATTGTTTTGTTTGGACTTAGTTTTAAAGTAAAGCCTCCTATGCCGACATCACAGCTAAGATTGAATGTTGTATGTTTGCAAATGTTATAGTTAAAAATATAAGTAAAATCCAAATGGAATGGTCATGAGCATCCTACGCAAGCCATTGGAGGTGACCCTTCACTAAACAATAAAATGAGTGGGCCATAAAGCAAAATGTTAATCGTAATTCTAATTCTAATCTTCATCCTTTTGCTTGAATATTTGAATTTCAATAAGCTTTGAAGTGTTGAGGAGGACATTACAATAGAGAAAATATCACAAACGTGAAAATGTCGAATTAAGATTATGAACGGTCGTGATCAACCAACTATTTGATTGTTGAATACCGGTCCATGGATCGGACAGTCGTGATCACTCGAAAAGAGATGAATACACATTGCACCATAGCGCACGCCAAGAGTTTATTTGGTTGTCTACAACTAAAGGGACTGTTAGAGATTTTATGGAGATTAATCTGCGGAATTAAACACTAAACGAATAACGACATCACTGAAAATACCACAAGTAAGCAAACCCTAAGATTTAACGTGGTTCGACAAATCGTGCCTACGTCCACGGGGTAATCCAGAGAGAAATATGTCATTATGAATCAAGAGTATAATCCCTCCAAGTTACATCTGAACTTGAGGATTAAATCACAAAAGAAAGATACAAATGTTACCTCCAGGGCATCAAAACTCTAAAACCCGTCTCATCAAAAATCTTCAATACCTATGGAGAAACCAACATCATACCCTCGACGGTGTCGTCGTTCTGAATACAACGACTTTTGAATCACTGCAATTGGACAACTGAGCTATCTGGAATCTAAACTTTTTTCTCTCTCTCCCCCCCTCTTTTCTTCTCTCGGGTCACTATTCACGGTTTACTGTAGCACCAAAAAAATTAATGGTTTCTCATGAATAGAATTCCTTTATAAGTAAACTTTATTTTTAGGTCATCTAAACCTATTCCTATTACAACTGGATTCTCTAAATCCTCTTCTAAATAGAATTTTAATTTATGTGGACCTCATGTGGGCCTTATATTGGACTGGACCCACAACAATCTCCCTCTCCAGCCCAACGAGAGGGTATGACAATTTGTAACTCCTCAACAGGACTTCATGCCGACCAATCGTCGATACAACTCGGTCTTCTCTCTAAAAACGGTCTTTATTAAAAACTTTTTGGGATTTTTATCTGTGTAAATCTTCTGTAGCTTTAGCTCCTCTATCTCAATGGCTTCCTAAGCAAATGATATCTTACATCAATATGTTTCATCCTGGAGCGGAATGTAGAATTCTTGCTCAAATCAGTAACACTTTGACTATCAATAAATATTTGATAATTGTCCTGTTGTAAGCCTAACTCATGCAGAAATCTTCTCAACCAAATCATCTCCTTATTGGCTTCTGCAACTGTAATATATTCCACCTCTGTTATAGATAAAGCAACACGCTTCTACAACCAGGATTGCTAAGATACTACTCTCCTTATAAAAGTGTACAACCAACCTGAGGTAGACTTCCTGTGATAGAGATCACATGCCATATATGTATCTGCAAAACCATATAATACTACATTCGAACCTCAAAAACTCAAACACAATCTGGAACTACCTTTCAAATATTTTAAGATCCACTTTACACATTGCCAATGAACTTTTCCTGTATTAGAAAGAAACCTACTCACAACACCAACTGCATGAGCTATATCTGGCCAAGTGCAAATCATGTCATACATCAAACTTCCTACAGCTGAAGAGTAAGGAATATTCTCCATCTCACTCTTTTTCTCATCTGTAGTTGGGTAAAACTTTTTGCTAAACTTCAAATGACCTACAAGAGGAGTACTAACTGACTTGGTATCTTTTATGTTGAATCTATCAAGTAGACGTTCAACATATTTCTCCTGTGATAACCATAACTTCCTGGTTTTCCTGTCACGAGCAATATCCATACCAAGAATCCGCTATGCCAAGCCCAAATCCTTCATGTCAAAACATTTAAATAACTCCTTCTTCAGCCCACCGATTATCTGACTATCCTGACCAATAATAAATATATCGTCCACATAAAACAAAAGGATAATGAAGCTAGAATCTGAAATTCTCCTGAATATACACATGAATCTGTAATTGTCCTCTCGTAGCCATGACTCAACATGAAAGAATCAAATTTCTTGTACCACTGCCTAGGTGTCTGCTTCAAACCATTAAGGTTTTTCTTCAACCTGCAAACCATGTGTTCTTTTCCCTTCACTTAAAAACCCTCCAGTTGCTCCATGTAGATATCATCCTCTAAATCACCATGAAGGAATGCAGTCTTCACATCAAGCTGCTCAATCTCGAGGTCTAAACTAGCTGCTAACCCTGGACTGCCAAGATACTGTTCCCCTACAAAAGTGAACAACCAACCTGAGGTAGACTTCCTGTGATCGAGATCACCTGCCATATCCGCATTTGTAAAACCATGTAATACTGCCTTCGAATGTCCAAAAATCAAACACAATCTGAAACTGCCTTTTAAATATTTTAAGATCTACTTTACACCTTGCTAATGAACTTTCCCTGGATTAGAAAGAAATTATCTCACAACGCTAACTGCATGAGCTATATCTGGCCGAGTGCAAACCATGTCATATATTAAACTCCCTACAGCTAAAGTATAAGGAATATTCTCCATCTTACTCTTTTCCTCATCTGTAGTTGGGAAAAATTTCTTGCTAAGATTCAAATGACCTACAAGAGGAGTACTGACTGACTTGGCATCTTTCATGTTGAATCTATCAAGTAACCGTTCAACATATTTCTCCTGTGATAACCACAACTTCCTGGTTTTCCTATCACGAGCAATATCCATACTAAGAATCTGCTGTGCCGAGCCCAAATCCTGCATGTTAAAAGATTTAAATAACTCCTTCTTCAGCCCATCGATTTTTTGACTATCCTGACCAACAATCAACATATCGTCCACATAAAGCAAAAGAATAATGAAACTAGAATCTAAAATTCTCCTGAAATATACACACGAATCTGCAACTGTCCTCTGGTAGCCATGACTCAACATGAAAGAATCAAATTTCTTATACCACTACCTAAGTGTCTCTTAAAACCATTAAGGTTCTTATTCAACCTGCCAACCATGTGTTCTTTTCCCTTCACTTAAAAACCCTCCTGTTGTTCCATGTAGATCTCATCCTCCAAATCACCATGAAGGAATACAGTCTTTACATCAAGCTGCTCAATCTCGAGGTCTAAACTAGCTGCTAACCCCAAGATAACTCTAACGGACGTCATCTTCACAACTAATGAAAAAATCTCATCAAAATCAATATCCTTTTTCTGACAAAAGTCTTTCACCACTAATCTAACTTTGTACCTTTGAATCTCTTTGTAGCCATCCTTCTTTAACTTGAACACCCACTTGTTCTTCAAACCTTTTCTATCCTTCGGCAAATCAACCAATTCATAAGTATCGTTCTTCTCAAGAGACTTCATCTCTTCCTTCATAGCCTGGAACTATCTGTCCTTGTCTTTATGAGTATGTGCCTCCTGAAAGCTTTCTAGCTCCCCCTCTTCTGTCAGTAAAAAATACTCCGAAAAAGGATATCTCGTGGATGGTCGATGCTCTCTAGCTGATCTCCTAAGTTGTGGCTCTGCAAACTCCTGCTGCTGGTGATGCTCCCCCTGCTGAGGAGCCTCCTGCTCGTGATCCTGATCACCATCTCCCAGCTCTGGTACTCTTTTATGGATCCCATAGTTTGTAGCCGAACTCATCTTCTCCATAACTAAGGAAGATGCAAGGAACTGCTCTATCATCAAGCTTCTATCTCTTCTCCTTTGGAATGTGTGCAAATGCCTTACAGCCAAACACCTTCAGATAAGAATAGAAAATATCTTTTTTGGACCAAACTCTCTCTCGAATATTAAAACCCAAAGGAACTGAAGAAGACCTGTTGATTATGTAGCATGCAGTGCGAACAGCTTCAGTCCAGAAGCTGTTTAGTAACTTCGCCATCTTCAACATGCATCTAACTTTCTCCACAATGGTCCTGTTATCCCTCTCTGCAACTCCATTATGCTGCGGTATACCGGGCTCTATCCTCTGATGTCGAATACCATGCTTGGAGCAATAATCTCTAAACTCAATAAAAGTGTACTCTCCTCCATTATCGGTGCGCAAGCACTTCAATTTCTTTCTTGTTTGCCTCTCTACCATGGCATGAAACTACTGGAAGACTAAAAACATCTGGTTCTTTGTCCTCAATAAGAAGACCCACATTCTCCACGATGCATCATTAATAAATGTGATAAAATATTTATTACCATCCGAGGAATCCACATTAATAGGACCACAAACATTAGAATAAATTAAATTCAGGATATTATTTTTTTAGAAGGCTTACTAAAAGAAACGCTATGTTGTTTGCTAAATAAATAATAATCACAAGGGGTGAGTAATGAATCTTTGACAAAGGGAATGAGAGACTTCTTTGCTAATATCTGCAACCCCTTCTCGCTCATATGCCCGAGCCTCCTATGCCATAAACTGAGATTGTCACCGTCTTGAGCCACACTCAAAGAATCATATGAAACCTTTGCTTGAGTCTTATATAAATTGCAACATATACTTCATCTAGCCACCACAAGAGAGCCTTTGGTAATTTTACATTTTTGTCTACTAACTTGAATTTCATATCCCATTCGGTCCAAAGTAAGACCCAAAATCAAGTTAAGCCGCAAATTAAGAACATGCCACACATTCTTTAAGATCAATGTACATCCGGTATCTGTCTGCAAGTGTATATCACCAAATCCCACAATCTTCGAGTAGCTGGTATTACCCATCTTTATATTGCCAAAGTCACCTGCTTTATATGACATGAAAAGGTCTCGATTGGAGGTAGCTTGACATGTAGCTCCTGTATCCACTATCCACTCAGAATTCTAACTTGTAACATACATACAATCTTCTTCCTTGCAAATGATAATAACATCGGTCTTAGACAAAGTAGCTGTAGTGTCACTGTCAGTTTTCTTCTTCTCATCTTTCTTTTCATCTTTGTTCCTAGCTTGCTCTTTTTTCAATGCCCAACAATTTTTCTTGATATGACCTGGCTTCCCACAATAAAAACAACCTCTCCCTTTAGACTTTGATCTGCCATTGGATATGCCACGACCTTTGGATTGGTCCCTATACCTACGCCTGTTCTCCGTGACAAGTGCCTGTGAGTTATCTATGCTGGTAGACTTCCTCCGAGTCTCCTCATTGAATAAACTACTAGTAACCATACTCATCGATAACACACCATCTGGAGCTATGTTACTGACTGTCACAACTAGTATCTTCTTACTGTCTGGCAAAGAACCTAATAGCAATAAAACCTGTAGTTCATCATCGATAGTCATCTTCATGGTAGCTAATTGATTAATCAAACTCTTGAATTCATTCAAGTGCCCTGCTATGTTATTTCCTTCTTTGAATTTCAAGTTCACCAAGCGCCTCATAATAAATGCCTTGTTTCCTGTGATCTTCTGCTCGTAGAGATCCTCAAGCTTATTCCAAAGAGACTTCGCATTAGTCTCAACAGATACATGATGAAACACATTAACGTCGATCCACATCCGAATATAACCGATCACCTTCATGTATTATTTCTCCCATTCTTTATCAGTCATCTTTTCTGGCTTGACTTTATCTCCCTCAATAGGGTCATGTAAATCTTTACAATACAAAATATCTTCTATTTTGGACTTCCATACTTGCCAGTTGGAACCGTCCAATTTTATCATTGTGCCGTAACTCTCTATCATTTCCATCCTAAAGTAAGCCTCAAATTAGGGCTCTGATACCACTTGTTAGGGATTTTATTGAGATTAATCTATGGAATTAAATACTAAACGAATAACGGCACCAATGAAAATGCTACAAGCAAGCAAACACCAAAATTTAACATGCTTCTGCAAACCATGCCTACATCCATGGGGCAATCCAGAGAGAAATATTTTACTATGAATTAAGAGTACAATCCCTCTAAGTTATACCTGAACTTAAGGATTAAATCTCAAGAGAAAGATACAGTGTTACCTCTAGGGCACCAAAACCCTAAAACCCATCTTACATAAAATCTTCAACACTCGCGGAGAAACCAATATTGTACCCTTGACAGCGTCATCGTTCTGAAGATAATGACTTTACTGCAATTGGACAATCGAGCTATCCGAAATCTGAACTTTTCTCTCTCTTTCTCTCTCTCCCCTCTTTTCTTCTCTTGGGTTACTATTCATGATTTACTGTAGCACCAACAAAAATTACAGGTTTCTCATGAATATAATTCCTTTATAAAAAGGAATTCTATTTTCAGGTCCTCCAAACCTATTCCTATTACAACTAGATTCTCCAAATCCTCTTCTAAATAGAATTTTTATTCATGTGGATCTCATGTGTGCCTTATCTTGGGCTGGACCCATATCAGGGACTTTATACCTGTAGGCTGAGGCATTTTGAATAGTTTTTAATTCTTTCCTCTACCGCAACTAATAAATAATTATGGAGTTGGAAGGGCCCATTCACTGAGATGAATTAAGCTATTCTAATTGGAACTATTTGACTCGGAAAGATTTAATCATATTTGAGTTATAAGTGCATACTTTACCATCTATATATCCATCATATTCTCTTTTCCACTTAGGACCAAATCTCATCACATGCTTTTTATTAACCAAGCGCACATCTAAACAAAACCTGTGTAGGACGTTCTACAAATATCCATCTTCGCTCAGGTCCTGTTGGGTCCAAATCGATTGAGTCCAAAATAGAGGGCTAATAAGGATAGCATTTCAACCCCTTAGCAGACTAGAAGATCCACATTAGAGGCCAATGTGATATCATGCACGCCAAAAGAAGCTCTAATCCGTTGGAATAATTTATATGACCACCAAATGTCAAGTCCACCTTGAGTTCTAGGTCATGCAATAAAATCTCGAAGCATACAAAGCGTTCAATAAAGGCCATCGAAGCATGAGCATTGGTACACATTTGTTAGGGATGGAAAAGCTTAGAGAGAGTCTGGGTTAATCTACTTAGTCCAATTGATCGAGTACAAATATATAACTAGCTATCCAACTTGCTCTCTTTCCAATGTTGGATTACATCTCATCTCATGTTTTTTTAAATTACTAGTAGAGATGCACGTGCAATGCACGTGGTTGAATATCATGATTATTTAAATTGATAAAAATAGAATAAAAATAGAATACAAATAAAATAGAAAATAAAGTTTTTTGCGAGATTAATCAACTCAATAATCTCTCTTTCAAATGAAATATTGTTATTGTTTCCTTCAACACAGAGTGTCGCCACGTGACCTACTATTTATGAGTTCTAATCATATTGATCTAGCACAACATCTCTGTTTATTAGTATCTTAAAGTATTCAAAAGATGTGTGATCATTCAATTCGTAAAGGAATTTTGCATATGAATTTACTTACAATATGTCCATTAAACTTTTAGTAATTCGTAAAGGAATTTTGCATATGAATTTACTTACAATATGTCCATTAAACTTTTAGTTGTGGTTTGATTCATATCCACATTAATTTTTAGTTATGGTTTTACACATATTTACATTATCTAATATTCTCATTCAATTTTATAACTCATTCTCTGCACCATAGAAGTAAAACTGAAAGTATGAATGATTATTTTCTTGTAAAATTAGAGTAAGGAAATTATGATATATTTTGCCATGTGCTCTAAATATAAATTTTTTTTCTTTGATGCAAGGTTTCTATCAAAAAAATTAATGTGAATTATACACTCAGGATTCTATTAGGCGTTCGTTAGGCATACGTTAGCAAGCAATCTTGTCGCTGCTAACTTGCACCCCCGCCTTAGTAAAATGGCAAAAAAAGAGAAATTATGGAAAAATCCTAAATATTGGATATAGTGCTTCAAAATCGAGTTCGTCTCTTCCAGTTGATCACTCTGATACTGAATTGGCTGAAGAAGAAGATGATTTCTTGAATATAATATGGTCAATGGGGCCAAAGGGGGAGAAAAAAAAGAGACTAATGGCGAGTATTTTGAAAGATTCTTCCTCGCGATCTTGCCAGAGCCTGAGTTATCCTCAGGCGATCGAAGTTCAAACTCGTATGCTCTGTGAGTCTTCTTGCTCTCAATCGGGTGTAGGGCAATCTAGTAATTCTGGTAAATTTTCTTGGGCCGATGAGGTTGATTTTGGTGTTGATTCACCTCATCAACAACAAATTCAAATCTCAGCTAAATCTCTTGAATCTAATCTACAAAATTTACATTCTGTTCTTGAAATTGTTACTACTCCTTTGAATTCAATCGAGAAGAGTAAATCTGTTGCAAATCCTATGAATATAAACTCAATCTTGAAATCTGTTACTGTTTCAATGGATTCTTTTGAGAAAAATGAAGTAAATGGTAAAGATTCACAGAGCAAAATTACTAAGAATAGTTGGGCTAGCTTATTTTTCTGATAATAGAAAAGCTGGCTATGGAATGAGTTTGAATTATGTGACTCCTGAAAATAATAATTTTGTGATGTTTAATGAGAAAGAATGGAATGAAGGTAATTTCAACTAGCAGTTCTCCTTAATTGGTAATGTGTTGGGTTTAAATGTCAAGTTCAAAGCCATGGAGAATTATGTTCAAAAAGTTTGGGCTCGCTGGAATGTTCCTGAAGTGTGCTTGCTCAAGCCAAGTTTATTTTTGTTTAAATTCAAAAATAAAGGGGAAATAAAGGATATCCTTACCAATGGTCCGTGGTTCTTTAATTCCAGACCTCTCCTGTTGAAGATTTGGACAAATGATGAGGATATATATAAGGTTAAAAATGATGTATACCCTTTCTGGATTCAACTTCCTGGACTTAGGCTCAATTTATGGAGCTCAATGCTATAAGTAAAATAGCCAGTAAAGTTGGAAGACCTATAACCACTGATAAGCTTATTGCAAATAAGCAAAGATTGGCTTATGCAAGGGTCTTGGTTGAAGTTCAAATGTCTTCCCCTCTTCCTGATTACATCACTATCCATGGTCCAAATTGGAAAAATTTCAACCAAAAGGTGATTTATGAGCTAAAACCTAAATGGTGTGATAGTTGCAAGATTGTTGGCCATAACACAAATTTCTGTAAGAGATTTCCCAGACCTCAAAAATGGGTACCAAAGCAAAAACCAATTATTCTAGCTGATTCTGATTCTTTGGATAATGAAAAGGTTGTTTCAGGGATTGAACAGGCTCAAAAATCAGTGCCTAAGGCTCTCTTCCAAAAATGCTTGGTAAAAATGTTAATATGCCTAGTATCAGTCAAAAAGGAAACAATATTGATGGCCAAAGTTCAAATCTAATATAGGGTAAAGAAGTTAAAACAGTTTAGGAAGCTGTGCACTATTATGTGCATGTTATGCTGGCGCAACAGCCTGAAATAGAAATTGGGGGTAAAAAGGATGTAAACATCCAATTGAAGAAAATTACTGACACTCAGGAAAAGCCTTGTTCAGTTGTGCAGGTTCAACAAAAAAAGGGGAATTCCTGGACTCCAATTCAAAGAAGAATTATGAGGAGAAACATACCTGTCAACATTTTCTCTCCTCTTAAAAATTTGGATAGTGGAATGGATACCTCTACAATTGATAGGGATGGTTTCTAAATGAATCTATCTTTTTGGAATGTCAGGGGATTAAATAAATCCCTCAAGCAGTATTTGGTGAAACAATATCTTATGCAATATCAACTATCATTTCTTGCTCTACTGGAAACTAAAATTAAAGAGAGTAATATACAAACTATTGCACAAAGGATGATAAAAAATTGGAGATGGTTTTCAAATGCTAATAGCACTGATAAAGCTAAGATTTTGATCTTATGGGATCCTAACATTCTAGACATTCAAATCTGTAGTTTTACCGCTCAACATATTACCTGTGCAGTTAAATCCTATGATGGAAGAATTAACTGTATTATTTCTACAATCTATGGATATAACCATCTTGAAGCCAGAAAAGCATTATGGTCAGAATTATCACAGATCTATCAATCCATTGGAGGGGTGCCTTGGTTATTATTTGGAGATTTCAATACAATGTCTAACAATGAGGATAAGCTGGGAGGTGCTATGCTCACTGAAATTGACACCAGAGACCTAAATCAATTTATGGAGGATTTTCAACTTACTCAGATAAAAAACCATTGGTTATTTTTTCACTTGGAATAACAAGCAAGATGCTACCTCAAGGGTTTGGAGTAGGCTTGATTGGACCTTAATTAATGATGCCTGGTTACATGACTACAATTCTAGTCATGTTGAGTACTTATCCCCTAACTTCTCTGATCATTCTCCAGCCCTACTATCAATTTATGATGACAATGTTCATGGAAAAAACCATTCAAATTCTTCACCATGTGGACCAAATATGAAAAATTTCTCTCAACAGTCTCCATAATCTGGCAAAAATCTATTGAAGGGTATACAATGTACAAAGTTCTCACCAAGATGAAACTTCTTAAGAGTGCTCTGGAAGACCTGAACAAAAGAATTTTTCACAATATTAGTGAGCAGGTTTGTAGAGTTAAAAATGATCTAGAAATTGTTCAAAAATTCCTCCAGCTGGATCCTCTAAACTCTGAATACATTAGAAAGGATAAAGAATATATTTCATATTATAATAGTCTCATAGAATGTGAACTCTCCTTCTATCAACAAAAATCAAGAATTGCTTGGTGTCTTCAAGGGGATAGATGTACAAAACTGTTTCATTCAGCCATCAAGAAAAATAGGCATCACAATAGGGTGATGGTCCTATATATCAGTATGGGAGATAAGGTTACAGATGGAAAAGAGATAGTAAATGAATTTATCTCTTATTACAAGAAGTTGATGGGCATGGCTGTTTCCACATGTATGCCTGATATGGGCATCATTCAAAATGCCCCATGTCTCACTAAGACTCAAGCTAGGAACTTATTCTGTCCAGTTACTAAGGAAGAAATAAGAATGGCAGTATTCTCAATGTCTGACAATAAAAGGCTCCAGGGCCTGATGGCTATAATGTTGCTTTCTATAAATCTACATGGTCTGTTGTCGGAGAGGAAGTCACCTTGGCTATTGAGGAGTTTTTCAAAACTGGGAAGCTTTTGCATGCAGTTAACTCTACCTCAATTCACTCCCATCCCTAAGGTACAATGCCCCCAATACCCCTCTGAATTTAGACCAATTTCATGTTATAATTGTATGTACAAATTTATTTCAAAAAAACTAGCAAATAGGCTACAATCTGTCATGGGATCCATCATCAGTGAAGCTCAAAGTGCCATTGTCAAAGGTAGGCAAATCTCAAATAATATTCTTTTTGCACATGAACCGGTGAAGAATTATGGCAGGAAAAATTTATCTCCAAGAGCAATGCTCAATATGGATATAAAGAAAGCTTTTGACACAATAAGCTGGGAATTCATGAAAAACATGCTGAAAGGTTTGGGGTTCAATAATGTTTTACCAAATGGATCATGACTTGCATTTCTTCCCCTACCTTTTCCATATCCCGCAATGGTTCTCTTCATGGATATTTTAAGGGTGCTAGAGGATTAAGGTAAGGTAACCCTCTCTCACCCTATTTGTTTATCATTGGTATGGAGTATTTGTCCAGGAACCTGAGCATGTTTTAGATTGATAAAAAATTCAAATTCCATCCAAAGTGTGCCAAACTCAAAATCACACACCTCATATTTGCGGATGATCTCCTTCTGTTCAGTAGAGGAGATTTTTACTCAATCTAGAAAATGCATCAGTGTGTTGTTAACTTTGGAATCATATCAGGACTTGAAGTAAATCTTTCAAAAAGTGCTATTTTCTATGGGGGTGTGGAAGAGTTTGTCAAAAATGCTATTCAAAGTAGCCTGGGGTATCCTGAGGGGAATTTTCCAATAAGGTATATTGGTTACCTTTGATATGCAAGAGACTAACCTACCTTGACTGCAGTCCTCTCTTCAAGAAGGTCACTAGCCAGTTTCAAACTTGGCTGAACCATAAAAACCTGTCATATGCAGGAAGACTCCATGTCATAAAAAGTGTAATTTTGGGAGTTTAAATCTTTTGGACTTCAAATTACATCTTGCCAGTGAAAGTTCTTTAGAAAATAGATGATCTATGTAGGGATTTTTTGTGGGGAAAATTTGACCAGGTCTTCAAAACTCCTCTGGTTTCTTGGGATAAAGTTTGTAAACATAAAAAGCATGATGGTTTGGGTGTCTTCTTAGCTACAAATTGGAACTATGCCACTGCTCTAAGAACGATATGGTATATTCATATCAATAAGGAGCTGCTGTGGATAAAGTGGATTCATGTTCCCTATCTAAAAGATAAAACAATCTGGGATGTCAAAATCAAAACATGGGATTCTTGGATGTGGAAACAAATCCTTAAAGCTACAGACAAAGCTGTCATTAGCAGTGGAGGTGTTGATAATTTGAAGAATACTATTAGCTCATGTTATAGGAACTCTAAAGTTAAAATCTCTGAGCTATATTCTACTATCTCCCTAGTTTTCAGTAATGTGTAGTGGTTCAAAACAATCTGGGAAAATTTATGCATCCTTAAACACAGTTTTATCTCGTGGTTAGTTGTTCTTGATCGACTGCTCACTAGAGATAGATTGATGAGGAGAGGAATCATTCATGATGGACAATGCTGTTTATGCACATGTTCAGCTCCTGAAACCCGTAATCACCTATTTTTTGAATGTAATTTTTCGATTGGTGTCTGGAATGGAATCATGGAATGACTTCAGTTTAAATGGAGGGCTTGCGATTGGCATGTCTTGCTGGATTGGTTCCGTTGTAGATTAAGAGGGAATGGTTTCAAACAAAAGGTGAAGAGGCTGACTCTTTCTTCTACAATATATAACCTGTGGAAAGAGAGAAACAATAGGATTTTAACCAGAAGATTAAGAGCATTGATCAATTAATTAGGGGGATAAAGGTGGATATTATGACAATCATCCTCAATAGCTCATTTTTAGTTGAGCAGAAAGAATGGCTACTTGCTCTATGAGCACTTATTGTTTTGTTGATACTATTTTGATTTTTTAGTTTTCCTATAGAGCTGAAGATTTTGATGTACATAACTTTCAAATTTTGGTAATGAAATAAAGTTCTTCATTGACAAAAAAAGGTCTCTATCAAATCTTGCCCCAAACAATATGAATGAAAAATACTATTATAACTCACTTGCCTAGGGCAATTGTGGACAATTGTATTGTATGTATGACATATACACTAGTCTCGTGTATTTTCTGGTTCTAATTGCAAAATACGCAAGAGTGGTAGTCCCGTATATTTTTTTGACTTTAATTACTTTTATAATTAATGTTCTCTAATTACACGAGACTATTAGTCCCGTGTATTTTAAAGATGATTTTTTGTAAATTCGACATCTTTTTTGCCAATCTTGATGATGTGACAAAAAAAGAGGTTAATTTTGTTAATTATTATGTACAATAGTCGATTTTGCTAATATTTTTAAAAAGTAATCTTTTTAATAATTCTCCTAAAATAAACTATTTAATCCAAATATAAAATTAGCAAAAAGGCCTAAATATTCTGGGGATTAATTGACCTATATATAGGGAAAAATAATAATTGAGATAAATGTATATTTAAATTGAATCTAACAAGGCACTTCATAGAAGGAAGCATGAAATGGATCCAAGAAATTATTAAAAAAGAATTAAAGAAACTAATTTAAAAAAATATGAGATCAAGGGATAGAGGGAGAGAAGACCTCACCAACATGAATTCTATTTCTATCCGAACGTGATAGAAAAATTGGGGGAGAATGAGTGAGGAGAAAAGTGAACAGAATAGGTAACAAAGTGGGCGTGCTTATATAATTAGGTTATTAAGACATTCATCCTAAAATCTTAAATACATACATATTATTCCGTAACATCTTTATAATTGCTCATTTACAACGATGTTAGTATTCAGTATTAAATCAATTTTATTATATAAGATTATATGACCATTTTTAATAAATTATAAAGTATATATATGAAAACCTCAATGCTTAAAGGCGGTAGGTGAGCTCCACAAAATAGGTAACTTTTTATTGTAGTTTGCTATTAGTAATACTGTTGGTAATGCCATTACATTTTCTCTTTATATTATTATTCACACTTTTCTAATATAAGTCCTCTTTTGCTAATCATTCAATTGGTTATATTCAGTTTTTATAATATCAGAGGTTAGAATATTCTCTTTTATTTAAAAAGTGTTGACATGATTTTCTTAAAAAATATATATACATAGTAGCAATAATATATACTTTAGTTCAACTCAAACATTGACTTGAAGCCATTTATAGTGATGTCATTTCTACGCTAGAATAGTGATATAGTGATTACATAATCCAAAAGTTAAAGAAAAAATTTCTACAAAGGACAAGTAATTTAATATGTCAAACTAACAACTAATTTATAAAATATACATGGGCAGTGTAGATAGCTATAGAAAGTAAGATATATATCTTTATAAAAATTTCATAGTGAGTGACCAACTACAATCATCCTAATTTAAGCATAAATAATTATTATTTTAGTTACTAATTTTATACGCGAAACTATGGAATAAATCCCAAGCATAAAATAAGAATTAAGATTATATTATCCTGTAGGTAGATAAATAAATATTATTAGAGCTCCTTTTTATATTAAATTTAAGAGTAACTATTTAAATTATTAAGTGTCAAATATTAGTTCATGCGAGAAAGTAAACTAATCTATGGTCTATATACCTATATAGTCAATCAATTAAGTGTATTAAAATTTGTAAAAGTTTAATGTGTTTATTGTAAATTCCATAATTTTTTTTTTTTTGGGGGGGGGGGGGGGGGGTATTTGTGTTATTTGTAGGTTTTTAGTATGTTTATATGTTTGACATTATCAAGGTATTTTTTTCAAATTTTAAATTTTAGGGGTGTTTTTGTATTTTTCAAAACTTACAAGATACTTTCTCCAATGTCAAAAACTTTTAGTTTTTAGGCAGCATATGTTTTTTAGATTTCTCACTGAATTAAAATAAGTAAAATTTATAATTTAAGGCGTTTTAATAAAATTTTAAATTTGTAGGGGTGTTTTTGCAATTTAAAAAAATTTGAAGAATATTTTTTACAAAGTCCAAAAACTTTAAGGATGGCTAGCATATGTTTTTTAGATTTCTCTACGAACTGAAATAAGTAAAGGATTTTAAATTATATCAAACATATCTCTTTTATTCAATAACATGTTAAGTCTCACTATGAATGGGATAAATCATTTAATTATCAATTAAAAAAAGATAGGATAATTAGAATAGATTAGGATAACAATGTAATATTAAAAAAATTAAGGGTAATATTGATCATGAAAAGATTTTCCCGAACTCATACTTTTAATGGGAGTATGATATGATAATCAAACTTGATCATGTTAATATAAAGGATGTGAGATATTTTCAACAATATAAGTTATGTTAAATGAGCTATTAATAGATGGACCACTTGTTTAGCTAGCCACACTAGAAGAGGTAATTAATCTCATTACTTATTTATATATTTTTTAGTATCTCATTTTGCTAAATAAGATGACAGTTTATATCTAGTACCTCATAACATTGAACAATAATTTCATTCTATATGTATATATCTAGTAGTTAGAATAGATGAGATGGATAGATGCAGAGAGAGGTAGGGGTGCTAAACCGTATCCGTATCCGAGGAAATATTCGTAACAGTATATGTTAGGATACATATATGTTTACTCAAATCTATAATCGATAGAGATATAATTTTGTAGTGAAATATCTATATCCGTATCCGAAATATCCAAATACATATTAGTCATACTCTTATGATAGTTTCGATTCTTAAATTATGGATTTGTGGTTAATTTTGATGATCAAGATGTCTAATCTTAGCTTTTTAATGATAATAATGAACATATTAACGACCTCTTTTATATCATATGAACTATATTTTTCTCAATACTATCTAGTTTTCTCATATCCGTTTTGTATCAGCATGCATATCCGCTTATATATCCGCATCTATATGTTGGGGATTTTATGGAGATTAATCTACGAAATTAAATACTAAATGAATAATGACACCAATGAAAACATATCACAAGCAAGCAAACACCAAGATCTAACGTGGTTCAGCAAATCGTGCCTACGTTCACGGGGCAATCCAGAGAGAAATATTTCACTATGAATCAAGAGTACAATCCTTCCAAGTTACACATGAGCTTGAGGATTAAATCATAAGAGAAAGATACAGTGTTACCTCTAGGGCATCAAAACCCTAAAACCCGTCTCACAAAAAATCTCCAACTCCTGTGGAGAAATCAGCACCGTACCCTCTACGGCGTCGTCGTTTTGAAGATAACGATATTTGAATCACTGTAATCGGACACCCGAGCTATCTAGAATCTGAACTTTTTATCTCTCTCTTCTTCTCTCTTTTCTCTCTCCTCTCGACACTGTAGTGATTACTATTCATGACTGGTTACTGTTCACACAAAAATTGTTCATCTAAAAATTGATCTCAGGGCTCTCTTATACAGAATTCTCCAAACCTATTCTTATTTCAAATAGATCATCCAAATCCTCTTCTAAATAGAGTTCTAATCCATATAGCCTTCTTATAGATAGAATTCTAATTCATGTAGACCTCATCATGTGGGCCTTATCTTGGGTTGGACCCATAATAATCTCCCCTCCAGCCCAAGGAGGGGATATGCCAATCTTTAACTCCTCAACGGGAGTTCATGCCGGCCAATCACCGACACAACTCGGTCTTCTCTCTGGAAACGGTCTTCGTTAAAAAATCTGCTGGATTTTTATCTGTGTGAATCTTCTATAACTTCAACCCCTTTTTCTCAACAGCTTCTCTAAGCCAATGATATCTCACATCAATGTGTTTCGTCCTGGAATGGAATGTAGAATTCTTGCTCAAATCAAGAGCACTTTGACTATCAATGAAGATTTGAAAATTGTCCTGCTGTAAGCCTAACTCCTACAGAAATCTTTTCAACCAAATCGTCTCTTTACCGGCTTCTGCAGCTATAATATATTCTGCCTCTGTTGTAGATAAAGCAACACACTTCTGTAACATGGACTGCCAAGATACTGTTCCCCTACAAAAGTGAACAACCAACCTGAGGTAGACTTCCTGTGATCGAGATCACATGCCATATTCGCATCTGCAAAACCATGTAATACTGCCTTTGAATGTCCAAAACTCAAACACAATCTGAAACTGCCTTTTAAATATTTTAAGATCTACTTTACACCTTTCCAATGAACTTTCCTTGGATTAGAAAGAAATTATCTCACAACGCTAACTGCATGAGCTATATCTGGCCGAGTGCAAACCATGTCATATATTAAACTCCCTACAGCTGAAGTGTAAGGAATATTCTCCATCAAAATTTCTTGCTAAGCTTCAAATGACCTGCAAGAGGATGACTGACTGACTTGGCATCTTTCATGTTGAATCTATCAAGTAACCGTTCAACATATTTCTCCTGTGATAACCACAACTTCCTGGTTTTCCTATCACGAGCAATATCCATACTAAGAATCTGCTGTGCCGAGCCCAAATCCTGCATGTTAAAAGATTTAAATAACTCCTTCTTCAGCCCATCGATTTTTTGACTATCCTGACCAACAATCAACATATCGTCCACATAAAGCAAAAGAATAATAAAACTAGAATCTAAAATTCTCCTAAAATATACACACGAATCTGCAACTGTCCTCTGGTAGGCATAACTCAACATGAAAGAATCAAATTTCTTGTACCACTGCCTAGGTGTCTGCTTCAAACCATTAAGGTTCTTCTTCAACCTGCAAACCATGTGTTCTTTTTCCTTCACTTAAAAACCCTCCTGCTGTTCCATGTAGATCTCGTCCTCCAAATCACCATGAAGGAATGTAGTCTTCACATCAAGCTGCTCAATCTCGAGGTCTAAACTAGCTGCTAACCCCAAGATAACTCTAATGGACGTCATCTTCAAAACTAATGAAAAAAGCTCATCAAAATCAATGTCCTTTTTCTGACAAAAGTCTTTCACCACTAATCTGGCTTTGTATTTCTGAATCTCTTTGTAGCTATCATTCTTTAACTTGAACACCCACTTATTCTTCAAAGCTTTTCTGTCCTTCGGCAAATCCACCAACTCATAAGTATCGTTCTTATCAAGAGACTCCATTTCTTCCTTCATAGTCTGGAACCATCTGCCATTGTATTTATGAGTATGTGACTCTTGAAAGCTTTCTGGCTCCCCCTCTTCTGTCAGCAAAGAATACTCTGAAAGAGGATATCTCGTGGATGGTCGATGCTCTCTAGCTGATCTCCTAAGTTGTGGCTCTGCAAACTCCTGCTGCTGGTGATGGTCGATGCTCTCTAGCTGATCTCCTAAGTTGTGGCTCTGCAAACTCCTGCTGCTGGTGATGCTCCCTATACTAAGGAGCCTCCTGCTCGTGATACTGATCACCGTCTCCCTACTCTGGTATTTGACCATCATTATCAACATCATCATCATGCACCTGTTCTGTATCTATAGGATGCAATTGTACTGGAGACGAAACATGTGTCATATTTGGAATCTCACTAGCAACACTCTCTGACTGCTCTACTCTCCCGAGATCTGCAATAGTCTGATCCTCCTGAAAAATCACATCTGCTCGTCTGATAATTTTTTTTTCTGGATCCCATAGTTTATAGTCGAACTCATCTTCTCCATAACCAAGAAAGATGTAAGGAACTGCTCTATCATCAGACTTCTGTCTCTTCTCCTTTGGAATATGTGCAAACGCCTTGCAACCAAACACCTTCAGATAAGAATAAGAAATATATTTTCCGGACCAAACTCTCTCTGGAATATCAAAACCCAAAGGAACTGAAGGAGACCTGTTGATTATGTAGCATGCAGTGCGAACAGCTTCAGCCCAGAAGTTATTAGGTAACTTCGTCATCTTCAACATGCATCTAACTTTCTCAATAATGGTCCTATTGTACCTCTCTGCAACTCTATTATGTTGCGGTGTGCCGGGTTCTGTCATCTGATGTCGAATCCACCCAAGGACTCCACCTCAATAGGACCACAAACGTCAGAATAAATCAAATCTAGGATATTATCTTTTTTTAGAAGGCTTATTAAAAGAAACATTATGTTGTTTGCCAAATAAACAATAATCACAAGGGGTGAGAGACGAACTTTTAGCAAAGGGAATGAGAGACTTCTTTGCCAATATCTGCAACCCTTTCTCGCTCATGTGCCCGAGCCTCCTATGCCACAAACTGAGAGTGTCACCATCTTGAGCCACGCTCAAAGAATCACATGAACCACGCTCAAAGAATCACATGAAACCTTCTCTTGACTTGTATAAATGGTAACATACACTTCCTCTAGCCCCCACAAGAGAGCCTTTGGTAATTTTACATTTTCCTCTACCAAATTGAATTTCATATCCCATTCGGTCTAAAGCAAGACCCGAAATTAAGTTGATCCGCAAATTGAGAACATGTCGTACATTTTTTAAGATTAATGTGCATCCGATATCTGTCTGTAAGTGTATATCATCAAGTCCCATAATCTTCGAGTAGCTGGTATTGTCCATCTTCACATTGTCAAAGTCACCTGCTTTATACGACGTGAAAAGGTCTCGATTGGAGGTAGTGTGACATGTAGCTCCTGTATCCACTATCCACTCAGAATTCTGACTTGTGACATGCATACAGTCTTCTTCCTACAAATAAAAATAACATCGGTCTCAAACAAAGTAGCTGTAGTGTCACTGTCAGCTTTTTTCTTCTCATCTTTCTTTTCATCTTTGTTCCCAGCTTGCTCTTTCTTCAATGCCCAACAATTCTTCTTGATATGATCTGACTTCCCACAATAAAAGCAATCTCTTCCTTTAGACTTTGATCTGCCCTTGGATATGCTACGACCTCTGGACTGGTCCCTGTATCTACTCCTGTCCATGTTCTCCGTGACAAGTGCCTGTTAGTTATCTGTGTTGGTAGACTTTCTTCGAGTCTCCTCATTGAATAAACTGCTAGTAACTATACTCATCGATAACACACCATCTGGAGTTGCATTGCTGACTGTCACAACCGGTGTCTCCCAACTATCTGACAAAGAACCCAATAGCAATAAAACCTGTAGCTCATCATCGATAGTCATCTTCATGGTAGCTAACTGATTAATCAAACTCTTGAACTCATTCAAGTGCACTGCTATGTTACTTCCTTCTTTGAATTTTAAGTTCACCAACCGCCTCATAATAAATGTATTGTTTCCTGCGGTCTTCTGCTCGTAGAGATCCTCAAGCTTCTTTCAAAGAGACTTCGCATTAGTCTCACCCGATACATGATGAAACACACTAACATCGATCCACATCCGAATATAACCGATTGCCTTCCTGTGTTGTTTCTCTTATTCTTTATCAGTCATCTTTTTTGGCTTGGCTTCATCTCCCTCAATAGGGTCATGTAAATCTTTACAATACAAAATATCTTTCATCTTGGATTTCTATACTTGCCAATTTGAACCATCCAATTTCATCATTATGCTAAAACTCTTCATCTTTTCCATCCCAAAGTACACATCAAACTAGGGCTCTGATACCACTTGTTAGGGATTTTATGGAGATTAATTTGCGGAATTAAATACTAAACGAATAACGACACCAATGAAAAAATATCACAAGCAAGCAAACACCAAGATCTAATGTGGTTCGGAAAATCATGTCTATGTCCACGGGGTAATCCAGAGAGAAATATTTTACTATGAATCAAGAGTATAATCCCTTCAAGTTACACCTGAACTTGAGGATTAAATCACAAGAGAAAGATACAGTGTTACCTCTAGGACACCAAAACCCTAAAACCTGTCTCACCAAAAATCTCTAACTCTCGTAGAGAAATCAGCACCGTACCCTCTACGGCGTCATTGTTCTGAAGATAACGACTTTTGAATCATTGCAATCGGACACCCGAGCTATCCAGAATCTGAACTTTTTATCTCTCTCATCTTCTGTCTTTTCTCTCTCCTCTCGACACTGTAGTGATCACTGTTCATGGCCGATTACTGTTCATCAAAAATTGTTCATCTAAAAATTGATCTCAGTGCTCTCTTATATAGAATTCTCCAAACCTATTCCTATGTCAAATAGATCATCCAAATCCTTTTCTAAATAGAGTTCTAATCCAAGTTGACTTCTTATAGATAGAATTCTAATTCATGTAGACCTCCTCATGTGGGCCTTATCTTGGGCTGGACCCACAACACTATATCTATAACCGTATCCGTTTTTAGCGGATATGGATATGAATTTTTTTACCGAGGTATATTCGTATCCGTATTCGAGTGGGTAAACAGATATGAATATGATAAACATCATATCCGAGTCGTATCTGAATCGTATCTGTACCGAATGCACCCTTAGAGAGAGGGGAAGTCTGTACCGAATGCACCCTTAGAGAGAGGGGAAGAGAACACACGTGTATTGGAGGCTAGGGCCCTTTGTTAATGCATGTAAATTTATTGCCAGTAGTGAAATTATGAGGTTTTTGTTTCTTTGTGGCGGAGTTTTCCCTCTCTGTCCTACTTCTCATAGTTGGTGGGCTCAGGTTTCTATGTCAGCTGATTGAATTCCCCAGCTTCTTCCTCGCCTCGCCCCCCGCGACCCCCCAACAAACTTATACTATTAATAACACATCCCTCAGTTCACAACAAACATACAAGAACAAGTGAACAAACTCCAAACCCCTCCAATAACTCCAATTGCCCATCAATGAACCCCTAAACAAAGCCTCCTCAAAGCTCAAAAGCTGTCTCAAAGCTGGAGCTCCTCTATATATCCCCCTCTCAATGAGAAAATCCCCCAAGAAAGAGACTCACTCACAAAGATAATAAGAAGGAACAAAATCTCAAGGCCTTTCTCCTTCCATAGGCATGTTTACCTACTCCTCTTCTCCGGCCACCAACAACGTCGACAATGCTAATGGATCGAAGAGGAAGCGGCGCCCCGCAGGCACTCCGGGTAAGCGATAGCTGAATCAAGGGTTAAAGGGTTAATCGTAGGGGGTTTACAACCACTTATTCTTAGATATCCTGATGTTCAAACAGAATTATCTCTCAGTTATTTGTACGTTACAATTTTGGAGTGTATATTCAAATAAAGGAGAAATAACTCTACTTCTGTTATTCTGTATTAATTTATTTATAACTTTTCTACCATCATTAGAGAGGATCTCTCTGCAACTCATTGATGTCGTGTGGTGTCAAGTGCATAACCTATGTGACAGTGGTTCAAATAACGAAGAAATAGCCTTTTTTTTTTCTCCCTCTCTAATATGAAGTTTAAGGATATTAAGTTATTGCTTGTAGATCCAGATGCAGAAGTAGTATCCCTGTCCCCAAGAACACTGTTAGAATCTGACCGCTATGTCTGCGAAATCTGCAACCAAGGATTCCAGCGAGATCAGAACCTGCAAATGCACCGGAGACGGCACAAAGTTCCCTGGAAACTTCTAAAGAGAGATCCATCCACGTCCGAAGCTCGGAAACGGTGTTCGGTGCCGAGCGCGAGCTGGCCCTCCACCACGACCCGTCCCAGCCCCACGCGCTCTCGCGACATCGTTGGCAATCCACGAGAAGCCTTCAGCCGCGAAGCATCGTGATACACAACAGTGGGTGTGTGTAAGTGTGGGAAGGGGTAGCCAGTTGCAGTCCGGATTCATAAAGTCTATCGTAATGAGCTTTGGGACTCGGCCGTGGCCGCAGTTCCTGCGACTGGCGGCCCGCGTTTTTCGAGGTTTGTGCTCTTATGATTCATTAATTTATGAGTTTCTCAACATGTAGTTAGATTTTTAGATAGCAGATAAATGGTAAAAAGATTTTTCCACCACAACTTTTACTTTCAGATCATGTAATAATGTGCACGACAGTAGAAGTAGCTAATACTTGTTTTCTCTATAGATTTTGCCATAATCAAGAGTCTTTATGTGTTTGAATGAAACAATGGGATTAGATAATATTCATAAAATGCAGTGTTTAATTCAAGTGTCATTTTCTTGATGATAATCGTATATCGTTCTCTCAAGTGACCAAATTATTTCTTAAATTTTAACCGTTCAATGTTTAATAAGATAATTATGATTTGATCTATATATATATATATTAGAAATAAAAATTCAAGGTAAACTGCACATATCCTCCCTCATCTGTATATACTATCAATTGCATTAAACCTCCTCAACTCATTTACTAGCAATTCACACTATTGGAATTCTATCTTTGGAATGATAAATTGCAAGACATCCCTCTTCCTCCTGAATTAAGAGGGTTTATGTGCTGGGTTGAAAGAATTTAGTGCAACTGAGGGCATATATACATGAGGGGGCTTATGTGCAATTTACTCCAAATTCAATCAAGTTAACTGTGGAGAACATCTAAATCCTTACAAAGACAATACATTTTAGTTATTTTATTTTCTCAAAGAAGTAGTTATAATCCATACTTTAGTTATTTTATTTTCTCAAAGAAGTAGTTATAATCCATACTTTCTGGATGATTAGAGCTCATGAATGTATCTCTCTAAAGGTAAAACCACAATAGAAAAGCAATTAATGCAAATCCAAAAATGTAATATAGTCCTGTTATCCTATGTTATTATAACAACAATTCACAAAATTTAAGGTGTAAAATGTGTTTTGTTCGCCTCTTCACAATTTTGATTGTTTGTCATATTGACGTGACACAAATTCAAACCTTGCGCTATCAATATGCGTGTTAGTAATTACAGGCTAGAACATGTGCCTTGTAAGCAAATGCCAGCTAATTAACCGTGTGGAGACACACACTAATTAATTCTTGTTTAAAGTATATTGATCAATAATCTAAAATAGTGAAATAAGGGTATGATCTTACCACCAAAGAGCAAATTTCATCTTTGATTGTGATGAGTTGATCACTTCTCATCAACCCATTTAATAAGTGAGTAGTAGTCAGGTAGGCAACATTTAAGTGGACAGATTTAAATGTGTCAAGTAAAAAAAAAAAAAAGATCATTTCGCAGTCAATTACCAATTTTATCTTTGACACTAGATGCTACTCATTCTTTTTTCTCTTCGCAATAATATATAAAGCTGTTGGCTTATACATGCTAATCTCCATCTGAAACCCTAAACAACAGGGTAGAGAGCTTCATCGAGCATCAAGACACCTGCACAGCCACCAGGCCCCTCAACATCGACATGCGACCCCATCATCAAATCCACCCGCAGGCCCACCGCCTCCCGCACCGCACCTCTTAGCCCAGCCCTTGACAACCGAGACCAACCAATCCACCGCCGATGAGCTAACCATCCTCCCTCTTGTCTACCATCCAAAACCCCCCACCAGCACGTCGTCAAAACAGTCCTCCCATCCTATCTCCGCCTCCTTAAGACGCCGCCTCAAAATATTATCATAGCTACAGCCTCCTCTTTTGCGCTCAATGTAAATAAGACATGCTGGCTCCTGACGAGGTCGGAGGATGCAGGCCGAAGCGGCTTGATGGGATTGCTGTAGTCGTGACTGTGAGTTAGATAGCCAAGAGAACTCCGGCTGCAGGCGCAGGCGGAGCTCAGCAGGGCTCTTGCCGTCAGAGACCGGGCAATGGCAAGGATCGACTCGACGATGGTGATGATTACTTGTCAGGCTTGCAAGTGTCGCTTCCGGGCGGTGCATGGGGATGAGGGCTCGGTGGTTACTGAAGGAATTGAGATGTCTTCTGCAAATTCTTGAGTGTACATCTCAATAAGCTTTGCTTCTTGGTTTGTTTTGTAGTTTTTCTTTGGGTATGAGATGTAATTAAGAATGTTAATTTGGTGTTAAGAGTTTTTAGTTCATTAATGTTGGATGATAAAATTAGGGTTAATTGCACATACCCCACAGTAGTAATATCGCCGTTTTAAGTTTCATTGTAGCAGATAGACCCCTGGGTTACATTTTTTTAAATACCTCTTTTACCCAGGGTGAAATTTAATTATATATTGTCCTCTGGTGAATTAAATGAATTTACCTGAGAGTAAAGGATTGAAGGACTTAAAAAAAGAAAGAAAAAGAAATCGGGATCTATCTGTGATAATGAAATTTAAGGGTAGTAAGTTCAAAATAACAATACTGCAACGGGTCTAAGTGTAATTAACCCTTAAAATTGTAACCCTCAATGCAACCAGCATGCATGTTGTCAAAACAAAATTGACTTCAAATTTCACCGGCCGGGCACACGTTTAACATAAATTCATTGATTCTATAGTTTTTAAGAGAAGAGAGATAGAAAGGAGGAACAAAATAGAGAAAATAAGTGCGACCATACAAGTAAGTAACACACAAAAATGGCGAAATTTGTTTATTTTACTAAACTCCCAATAGTTCTACTTAAATCTTTAAAAATGCTACTTAACCCCCGTTTGAGAACGCCACATAAACAGTTGTAATGTTTTGAATAAACCCACTGATTATTAAATTAATAAAAAAATAATTAAATCTTAATTAGTTTTAACCCTAAATTAATTTGAATTGGAGAGAGAAAGAGGGGACAGGGGTCGACGCAGAAAACCATTATTAAAAAGGAATAATGGAGCTAGATTTGAGGGTTTTCTGAGAAAGGGACATTTTTCAAAATTTATGAGAAAACGCTACTTATTAGAGGGGTCTAGTAAAAATTTATTCAATTATTTTAGTAGAACAGAGAAGGAACAACTAATTAATATAATGGAAATGTGTCTTAAGGTTTGTTTTCTTGCTTAAAATCTTGTCATGAGAGCCCATATCTGTTTCTTGTTGTCACATTCTAAAATCTTTTGGATGCATGCCAACTGGAGCTCTGAACAGACAGGCATTGATATTTGATTCAATAGCAAATAGATTGGGTTCAAACCGAGTTCTCTCCAGTAAAAAGAGAGGTCAGAAGCAACAGTACATTTTGAGAGCATTTGGTTGAAGTAACTTTCTCAATCTCTTTCTGTATTATATGCATATAAGTTTGTGTCTGAAATCTATGTACTCGTCTGATTTAATGAAGTGCCATGGTTTTCAGTGCCCGGACCCTTGTCTCTCCTCTTCCTTTGTCATTTTCTTTCCACCTCTAGTGAATTAGATGCGGAGAGAGAGAGAAGGCATAGTAAATAGCATCTTTTCCATGTAAACAAGAAAAATTATCCAAGTTCATAGTATTAAATATGTACAAACGGCGAACACATTGACGAGGTTTAGGAAATTTGAAGCTGGGAACATTTTGAGTGCTGTCCGGTCGACCGTCAAGTTCGTCGCGGTCGACCGCAAACGTGCACAACACATGGAAGATTTCGACACAGGTCGCGGTCGACCGCCAAACTATGTAGTCGATTTAATGTTTTTGTCTTTCTGGTCGGTCGGCCGTGATGATTTCGGCAGTCGACCGCGAGTCGGGTCTGGGCCTGCTTCGGTTTCTTGCGTTGTTTGGAATTTCTATTTAATATAAATAAAAACACGATTTGTTTAGGGTTTCCTATCGCATTGATTGAGTTTTGGGGTAGCTTGAAGGAGAGTTCTGATCATAGAAAAGAGAGTTCTTTCTGAGCAATTTGTTTGTGTTGCGCGCAGCAAAAATTTCAGCAGCACTTCGGCAGCACAACAAGAGAGTCAGGTCGCAATAAGAATTCCCGTCTCACCAAGGAAACAAGAATCTGAAGCAAAATATCTCAACCAAGTAAGATATCAGCTCTTCCTCTCATCAGTTCTAGGACTGACCTATCGAGGGAACCTAAAAGCTATTACAAATCGCACAAATAGCGATACAACCAATTTTACGTGGTTCGGCAAATTGCCTACGTCCACGGAGCAAGGAGGGGAAGATCTACTATTAGAGGGAGAGAATACAATTAGGGTTTACAATCACACAATCTAAACCCTCACACAATCTCTCAAATCGCTCACAAAATAACTCTCTCAAAAAGGTACACAAATCCCAAAAAAGTGTCAGCGGCTTCGTTTACTTCTTCTGCAGTTGCGCTTTCCCTGCAGCCGCAAAACAACTACACCCAATTCACAAAATCTCCTTGCACTTACTTCTGTTCCGCAGCCGCACAAATAAACCAAAAACTCCTTTGCACGCACCTCCTGCACACCCTAAAAAAAACAAGTTGATATATATATATTCCTATTTCAATTCGAGTGGGCCTTGGGCCTTTGTTGGGTGAAGAGATCACGCGCAAATCTTTCACGCGTCTTTCCTTCATTCACGTGGTGGTGGCCACCAAAGCATCCAAATGTCCCACTTGTTGTGTTCAGTACGTCGTGAAACAATTCACGACAACGGACTCAATCCACAACACGTCGGGAACCTGAACGAGAGTCCAAACAATCTCCCTATCAAAATCAACTAATCCAAACCGGCTGCATCAAACATGACTGCCTATGTATCCTCTTACTTAAGGAATCAAGTCGAACGTAGTTCACCCAAATGGCCACCAACGGCCTCAACAATCATGAATGTTCAACAAGTTTCGACAATGATCAAACTTGTTGCTCGGAACCACCTTTGTGAGCATATCCGCTGGATTATCCTTCGTGTGGACTTTCATAATCTCCACATCGCCATCTTCAAGAACATCACGAACGAAGTGATAACAAACATCAATGTGCTTCGTCCGCGCATGAAAACCTGATTCTTCACCAAATAGATAGCACTCATGCTATCACAATAAATAGTGATGGACCTCTGTGATATACCAAGTTCCTCCAAAAGTCCCCGAAGCCAAATAGCCTCCTTCACAACCTCCGTAACCGCCATATACTCTGCCTCCGTCGTAGACAAAGCCACCGTCGACTGTAAGGTTCATCTCCAATACACCGACACACGGGTCAAAGTGAATACATACCCCGTCGTAGACCGACGCTTATCTAAATCCCCGGCATAATCCGAATCAACATAACCAATGCATAGCTGGTCACCTGTAGTGTTCCACTCATAAACTAAACCAACATTGAGCGTACCTCGAATGTACCTTAAAATCCATCTCACAGCGTCCCAATGACTCACTCCTGGATCGTGCATGTATCTTGAAACTATGCTCACTGCCTGTGACAAATCCGACCTCGTACATACCATCGCATACGTCAAGCTTCCAACCGCACTAGCATATGGAGTCTTCGACATCAACTCTCGATCTTCAACTGACTTTGGTGAAAGATCATCTGAAAGCTTTAAATAGGCTCCCAAAGGTACACCAACTGGCTTCGTATCCATGCTAATATGGAATCGTTGTAGAACATTCTTCAAATAAGCCACTTGTGTCAAACAAATTCTGCCATTCTTCTTGTCTCTGCCGATCTCCATTCCTAAAATGCGTTTGGCCTTACCCAAGTCCTTCATCTCAAACTCATTTGAAAGTTGAACTTTCAACTCATCTATAACCGACCTGGAAATAGAGGCAACCAACATGTCATCGACATAGAGCAACAAATAAATGTGCGCACCTCCTTTCAACTTGTAAAAATATACGCAAGGATCAAACTAGCTCCGAGTGTACGAATGACCAATCATAAAACCATCGAATCGCCTATACCACTATCGAGGAGACTGCTTCAAACCGTATAGCGATTTCTTTAATATGCAAACCAATTTTTCCTTCCCTGCAGCTCGGAATCCTAATGGCTGAGTCATATATATTTCTTCATTAAAATCACCATGAAGAAATGCCGTCTTCACATCCAACAGATCTAGTTCCAAACCATACTGTGCCACCAAAGCTAGCAAAATCCGAATCGAAGAGTGCTTCACCACCGGAGAGAAAACCTCATTATAGTCAATACCTTCCTCCTGTGCATAGCCCTTCGCAACCAACCTAGCCTTGAATCTCAACGGAGTGCCTTCAATGCCCTCCTTCTTCGTGTATACCCACTTGCAACCAATTGCCTTCCGCCCCTTTGGAAGCTCAACAAGTTCCCATGTATCGTTCTTATGAAGAGATTCCATCTCCTCCTGCATAGCCATCTGCCACGAATCAGCCTCCGAACTCTGCTCAGCCTCTTTGAATGTAGTAGGTACCAACTCATTGATACTCTCCACCGGAAGTGCATACGCAACTGTGTCGGCATACCGTGCTGGCATCTGTATGTTTCTCCTCTGTCTCCGAACCGCAATCAAATCTTGAACCTGAACCATCGGTCCATGATCTTGCACATCAGTACTCGTATCCCCCGTGTTATCGTCGTGCTTACCTGGCGTCACCTCAGTCAGCACTCTAATGGATACTGTACCATCTGGATAATGTGGAGCTGCATCGATCTCCACCACCTGTAATATCTCCTCCGTCAGGTCGCTCTTCACCTGATGAGAGCTGTGAAGCTTCAAGATAGAAGCCTCATCAAACGTAACGTCCCTACTCAGTACAATCTTCTTATCAACTAGATCTCAAAGCTTGTATCCCTTGACACCACGCTTGAATCCTACAAATATGGCCTTCCTAGCTCGAGGTTCCAACTTATCAGTTCTCACATGATAAAATGCAGGACACCCAAATACCTTGAGCTGGTCATAATCTCGCGCTGGCTCTCTCGACCACTTCTCCATAGGGGTTTTCCTCTCAATCGCAGATGAAGGCAGCCTATTAATGAGGTGGCTCGCATATGTAAGTGCCTCAGCCTAAAAGATCTTCTCCAAACCACTCTACGATAATAAGCATCAGATCTTCTCTAGTAAAGACCGATTTAGTCTCTCTGCCACCCCATTCTATTGTATGACTAACTGTGAAGTATCTCTCTATGCCCTCGTCTCGACATAGCTGCTGAAAGGGGTCAGAAGTATACTCACCACCGTTGTCGGATCACAACGTCTTGATTTTTCTCCCAGTCTGCAGTTCCAATCTCTTCTTCTACTCCACAAATAAATCTAGGACTTTATTCTTCTTCGTCATGGTGTACACCCAGCAAACACCCAGCAACACCTAGAATAGTCATCAACGAACGTGACAAACCAATGTCGACCACCAAATGATGCAGTCTTGGTGAGACCCCAAACGTCTGTGTGCACGTAGTCCAAGATGCCCCTCGTCTGATGAATGGTAGCCCCGAACTTCACCTTTGTCTTCTTACCAAGAACACAATGCTCACAGAACTCAATCTTCTCACTCTTGGCTCTCTTCAATAGCCCCTGCTTGCACAATGCCTGCAGTGACTTTTTACCTGTGTGACCTAACCTATAGTGCCAAAGTTTGCTCATATCCGCTTCTGAAATAGCCAAAGCAACCTGGCCAATCTCGGTGTTTCCCTTCAGATAATACAAATTTTGATTGCGGACTCCATTCATCACCACCAATGATTCCTTAGTAACCTTCGCTACAGCGTTTTCGAAAGTCACATTGAATCCCTTCGTCTCCAAAGCTCCAAGTGAGATAAGATTTTTCTTTAGTTGAGGAACAAATCTCACCTCCTTTAACTCACGGACTACTCCATCGTGCATCCTAATCCGTACGGTACCTATCCCACAAACGCCACAGGATTGATTATTTCCCATGACAACATCACCCCCGTCGACTTTCTCAAAAGATGCAAACCAATCTCGCCTAGGGGTCACATGATAAGTAGCGCCAAAATCAAGCATCCAATCTAATGCATCCATATGGTTCACCTCTGGAGTAATCAGTAGAGAAAAGCACGAATCATCGGAATCATCGCCTTTCGTAACGTTCACCTCATTGGCATTCGGGCCCTTTTTCTTGCCATTCTCCTTCTCCTTGAGCTTCGGGCAGTCTCTCTTCCAATGTCCCTGCTCCTTACAGAATACACATTGGTTCTTTGCTAATTGGTGGTAGCTTCTTGACTTTGACCTCCCTCTATTACCACCTTTCAGATATGCGCTTCTACCTATCGTCGACAAGGCCTCGCCTGAAGTGCTAGCACGGGAAGTCTCCTTGTCCTTCCTCCTCAAATCGTAATTAGTCAATGTATTAGTCACTTCACTATAGCTGATAGAATATCTCCCATTTAATAAAGTGAGCACAAAGGTATCATACTCCTCATCCGGTAAGGAGCCTAACAAAATAATCACCTTGTACTCATCCGATATCTTCTCATCAATATTCGTCAAGTCCGACAATAACTTAGTATAGTTGTTCACATGAGCCACTAGCGAGGTGCCTCTGGACATCTGAAATCTGAAGAGTCTTCGCAGCAAGTGTAACCTGTTCTCAACGCTCTTTGTGAGATACTTATTGTTAAGAATTTCCCACATATTCATTGCAGACGTCATCCCAATCACATCATATTTCAGCTCTTGTTTTAAAAAGAACCTGATCACCCCACAAGCGTTCCTATTCATTTTCTCCCATACCGCCTCTTCATATTTAGGTGGCCTCTCGTGGACCATGATGGTCTCTTCCAGATTCTGAGCATTGAGCTCATCCTGTATGTCATTCATCCACAAATCAAAGTTAATTTTACTGTCGTACTTCACCACATTAATCTTAGTATTCTAAAAACCAACTTGTATTGTACTCACCCTCGACTTGCTGTTTTCACCTTCTTCTTCCATTGCAAACTAACTCCAAATTATAGAGAAAGAACAAATTTGATAAAAAATAGGAATCACCCAACTGAACCCTAGATCGGATTCCAAATAGATCTCCTATCCACACGAGGAAAGCAAAATCTCCAACGACAACTTCTAATGCTATCTCCACCGAAGCCTAGAACTCTAACAACCAAGCTTCCAACTGAATCTTCCTCCACCTAATCTAAAACACCCTAGATCTAAAATCTGGGCTCTGATACCACTTGTTACGCGCAGCGAAAATTTCGGCAGCACTTCGGCAGCACAACAAGAGAGTCAGGTCGTAATAAGAATTTCTGTCTCACCAAGGAAATAAGAATCTGAAGCAAAATATCTCAACCAAGTAAGATATCAGCTATTCCTCTCATCAGTTCTAGGACTGACCTGTCGAGGGAACCTAAAAGCTATTACAAATCGCACAAATAGCGATACGACCAATTTTACGTGGTTCGGAAAATTGCCTACGTCCACGGGGCAAGGGGGAGATCTACTATTAGAGGGAGAAAATACAACTAGGGTTTACAATCACACAATCTAAACTCTCACACAATCTCTCAAATCCCTCACAAAATAACTCTCTAAAAAAGGTACACAAATCCCAAAAAAGTGTCAGCGGCTTTGTTTTCTTCTTCTGCAGTTGCGCTTTCCCTGCAGCCGCAAAACAACTACACCCAATTCACAAAATCTCCTTGCACTTGCTTCTGTTCCGCAGCTGGACAAATAAACCAAAAACTCCTTTGCACACACCTCCTGCACACCCTAAAAAAACAAGTTGATATATGTATTCCTATTTCAATTCGGGTGGGCCTTAGGACTTCGTTGGGTGAAGAGATCACGCGCAAATCATTCACGCGTCTTTCCTTCATTCACGTGGTGGTGGCCCCACGTTTATAGTTTGAGGGTTTTGTGAAAGATTTGAGAGTTTAGTTTGAGAGATTATTTGTGAGCTTTTGAGTGATCTTGTAATCTCTTTCTTTATAGTGAAAATCCATCCCCTTCTTGCCCTATGGACGTAGACAATTTGTCAAACCATGTTAAACTTCTGTTTTTAAGTTTGTGCTTAGTTGATTTGTGTGTCTTCTCTCTCGGCAAATTTGTGAATCCTCAGAACACGCTTGGGACTCCCAACAAGTGGTATCATAGCTTCAGGCTACGCTTGGGGTTAGGTGGAGGAGTAGATCACTTTGAAAGCTCGTTTAGGGTTTCAATTAGAGATAAACATTTTTTTGGTAAAAAATTTATCTTTTCTCAGTTTGGATCTATTCTTTAGTTTGTTCCGCATTGGTTGTTGGTGTTTTGTGGAAGATGTCTGGGAAAAAAAGTGTTGAGGGTGGTGCTTCTGGCGTGAAGACCATTCCGAGTTTGAATATCCACTCTACAAAGATAGATGTGAAGAAGTTTAATGGCATGAACAAATTTGGATTATGAAGATGTGAGGTTTTGGATGCGCTGAACACATAAAATTTGGAGGATACTTTGGAATTAGATGACAAGTCAGATGATATAGAAGAGACGGTTTGGAAGAAGATGAATCGAACGACGTGTGGTATTATTAGGTATTGTTTAACATAGAATCTAAAGTATGATGTGATGAATGAGACTTCTGCAAAGAAGATTTAGGAGATTCTTAAAAGCAAGTATTTGACTAAGAGTGTTGAGAACCGCTTGTATTTGAAGAGGAGACTTTACCGTTTCCAGTTGAAGAAGGGAATCTCAATTAGTGATAACATGAACAACTACACAAAGCTTCTTGTGGGTTTGGCGAATGTGGATGTTATTATAGAGGATAAGGACAAGGCATTGTTGTTGTTGAGTTCCTTACCAAATGAGGAATATGTGACCTTTGTTCTTACCCTAATTAATGGGAAGGCGTTCCTTTCGTACAGTGAGGTAACCACTGCTCTTGTGAATTACCAACTAAGGAAGAAAGATGAGGAGTCTACAAGTGATATAATAGCAGATGCATTGATCGCAAGAGGGAAGAATCTAAACCGAAAGAATAGGAAGTCACAGTCTAGAGTAGGACATCCTACAGTTGGCAAAGGTCAATGTGCTTGGTGTAAAAAGACTAGTCATTGGAAGAAAGAGTATCCAAAGCTTAGTGAATGGATGAAGAACAAGCAAAAGGGAAAGGGAAAGCAACCATCATCAAGCAAACATCGTCATATCGGGTGGTAATCTTTCTAACTCATCTGTTTATTCACTTTCTATCAGTCCCATAGTTGACTATTCGGAGGAATCTGAGTGAATGTTGGATAGTGGTGCAACCTATCATGTGTGCCCTAAAAGAGAATAGTTCTCCAGTTTGAGAAGTTGGATAGTGGTGTGGTATACATGGGTGATAACCGTGCATGCCAGATCATTGGGATAAGTAAAATTTGTATCAAAATGTTTGATAGGATGGTTAGAGAGTTATATGGATTGAGATATGTTTCTTCTTTGAGGAAGAACTTGATCTCGATTGGAGCTTTAGTTGGAGAGGGTCTAAAAGTTCGTATTGAGGACATGGTTCTTGAGATTGTGGAAGACTCTTTGATTGTGATGAAGGGCGTCAGGAATAATAACATGTACTATTTGATTGAAAGTATGATGACAAGTAGAGAGATGTCGACTTTTATTGATTCGACTAGACTACGACATTTGTGGCTTGGTCATTCCAGTATTGATTTGGAGAAATGTGCATCGACCTGCAGTTTGAAATCTAGTGAATATTTTGATGTGAGCAAGAAGACCGATGTAAAATTTGGCACCTCTATTCACTGAGTTAAGGGTCTTTTCGATGGAGTTACGTGGGGAGTTTGAGCCCTTTCAAGGAGTCTTCATTGGGAGGTAATAGATATTTGGTTTTCTTTATTGATGACTATTCTAGGCATGTTTGGGTTGCAACCAAGTCCCATTTGAGTGAATTCCTAGTAGTCTATAACATGTTGAAGAAGTGTAAGAAAGACAGAAGGATGAAGGTACTCCATTTTGATTTTAGTATGAAGTACAAGAGGGATCTGTTTCTGTATTCATGCCGAGCTCAAGGCTATTGGAGATACTTTATTGGAGAGGAAATCTTGGGGCTACTAGATGGGGTGGTAAAGTTGGAGAACCGTGTCTTGCTAGAGAAGGATCAGTGTTTGTGATTAAGTAATGGTTTGCAGAAGAGTTTCTAGGCTAAGGCTTTGACATATTGGAGTGTAGGCTGTCTAAAAATCACAATGGATAGCTGATCCCTATCAAGCTCCTACGATGGAAGTCACAATCAGGTGGCTGTCTAATCACTGTATTCGCAATCCTACAATCGCTACAAACACGGCCTCATTTCTGAGATGATTGATCTTGATGGTTGCGACAACAACATGACTAACATTATATTAGCAACTGTTAGAGATGCTGATGAACAGTGCAATGATTTTAGAAATAAAAGGTTGGACGTAGTTGGTGAGTTGCTTGGTAGAGAGCTGTGGGCAAATATTCATCTTCAAAACACTATGGATGTTGATTCCCGTCAAGCTCCCACAATGAAAGCTACAATCAAATAGCTTTCGCGCCGACAATCGAAAGCGGCAAATAGAGGACTTTTCACATAGATCGAGAAGAGTTACAATTCAACGACACTTCCGACAACTGATGAAAACTCTATTCAGCAGTCTTCACATTCTACAGTAAAAGTTACAATCTGACGACTTTCACACCCCACAACAGCTAAAACTAGGATTACTGAACAACGGTCCTCGCAACGCTTCACAGAAGAAGTTACAAGTCAAAAAGCTCCTTCTAAAACGCGAAAGTCATCCCCGCGTTACAATTCTGGAAGTGCAGGCGACCCCCGCGTTTCCAAGCTACAAGCTAAACGCGAGCTATCCTCGCGTTCGTAGGGGTCCAACCAACACCGACCCCCGCGTTTCCAAGCTACAAGCTAAACGTGAGCGACCCTCACGTTCGTAGGGGTCCAACCAACACCGACCCCCGCGTTTCCAAGCTACAAGCTAAACGTGAGCGACCCTCGCGTTTCCAAGCAGGCAACAAGCTAAAACGCGAGCGACCCTTGCGTTCATCAATGTTCAGCCAACACCCAACCTCGCGTCTCAATTCTAAGACACGAAGTTGGGTTCTGAACGCCAGATTGGGCGTTTGACTCGTTCAAACACGAGTCGAACAGTTTTAGAACTGTTTTCCCCACGATCTGAGGAAATCACGCCCACTTAGGAACGGATTTAGAGGGCAGTTACAACCTCTTACCCCCCTATAAAAGCTCAACAAACCCAATGAAGTAGAGGGTTAGATTTTGGAGAATCTAAACCGCATAGGTTGGAGATTTTCCAATTATCAAAACCAGAGGCTGGCTTTTTGGAACGGAAGAGTTGGCAACAGGTTGGATTCTCAAGATCTCAACCACTCAGTTCGGTGATTCAACAGCAGCAGCATTGAAATCCCTGGAGATAGGATTTTTGAATCAAGTCAGAAGATCAAATCTGAGAAGATTCTCCAGCAACAGAATCTCAGCTTGGTCATTAACCGAATTTTCGGTTCTAACAACTCTATTAACAGAGTTCTAACTCGTTCAGAGTTCTTAAACTCATTCAGAGTTAACTCATAAAGCTTTCCATAGAAGTTCATCGTTCCCACGAGATAGAAGACGGTCGGATCGTCAACGGAGAGCAAATTCGACGCGAACAATCGAAGGAGGCATTCCATCGCTATCGAGAAGAACCCAGTTTTAAACAAAGGAGAGAATCAAATTCGTTCTTTTCTCTTTTGTAATCAAATTGTAACCAGAATCAAAGGAATACAAGTCAATTTTCTTTGTTCTTTTCTTTGCAATTTTCCCCTACATACAAAAGATGGCGACTCCGCTGGGGACTAGCTTTTCTGACGAAGAAGTGGTGGCGCAGTTCGACGTTCACCTCATGGGAACCACTGTAGAAATTCTCGTCGTGGAGTTTGATCAAGCTAAGTACGAGGAAGCATTATCCTCTGGATCGCTTAGCCCCAAGGCTAAGCTTGATGTCCGCAAGACCTCCAAGAAGGTCAATTCTGTTGTTGAAGTGCCGAAGAAAGCCCTCTCCTTCGGCCAGGAACTCAAACTGGCTCTGCTGGCGGAAGATCCCACATCCGCGTCAGCAAGACATGCTTCGGGCTACAAACGGCCTCTGGAGGAGACGAGTCCTGTAAGCGTCAACAACGTTGCTGTTAAGGCTTTGAAACAAGCCAAAAAGAACGCCGCTCGCCGACGGAGAAGATCCATACGACGAGCCCATCTACGTGAAAGCCGAATGTTGGCCCAACGCGAAGACCGCGTTTCTGAAAATCCAACCGAGCCTAGCGTTCCCAAAGAAGAACGCTCACTTCGCGGCAACGAGCCCAACTATGAGCCTCGGCTTATGCAGCTGAAACGCGACCCTGAATGGCGCGTTGTTTCCTCAAAACACAGCCCTCAGAGGGGAGCTGCCAAAACCAAACACGACCCTCAGGTGCGCGTTCCAATAGAACATGACTCTCAGGAGTCTGTTTCACCAATTAAACGCGACCCTCAGGGATGCGTTCAACCTAAACGCGACCCTCAGGGTCACGTTCAACCTAAACGCGACCCTCAGGGGCGCGTTCAATCAAAACATGACCCTCAGAGGTCTGTTTCCTCATTTAAACGTAGGCCTCGGCCTAATGTTTACAAATCTCAACGCGACCCTTGCGTTATTCTCTAAGAACGCGACCCTCGCGTTATTTCTCAGGAACACGATCTTCAAGAGGTCCGCCAGGTTCAAAAAAGTCAGCGTGGCTTCAAAATCCACGTTCGACAAGAACCAATTTCACCCACCCAAGGGCAGGGGGTTCCATCTCCGTCTCCAAGCCCGGGGAAAGTTTCCTCCCCAGTTCCTGGTTTGCGGGAATTACTATCGATAGGAAAACCAACAGTACAAGCAGCTCACTCATGTCAATGTGAGAGGCTTATTTCGGCGGTCCTGTCAGAATGCCATTGTTGTGCATCCACACCTCGGCAGTCCGTATTCGACAGGTTGACGAACGTCGTTAGGCCTGCCAAACGACAACGCCGCTACAGAAAGAAGACAGCTGAAGCGGAATACCCTCAGGTTACTATTAATATGATCGGCCGAGGGAAAACCTCGCATACTGATTCTGATGAGTCACAGAAAAGTCACTCCCCAACTGTTAGGGAAATTTGTGACCAGTTCGAAGGAGTATATCAGAATACTCGGACGCGGACAGGAGCTATTCGCCCGGTTAACTATCAAAAGTTAGCCAAAGGCATTACAACAAGTGAAGAACATTTGGCAATAGCCGAATCTCAATCTTGAACATTCAGATCGTGAGACTCACAATCTGGGATCTTCTTCCGAAGGTGAGAGGGAGATAGAAAAAGAACTGCACCCTCAATCCACCAAGGTGGATGAACTGGAGGCTCGCCTCAACGCAATCGCCAACCGAAACGAGCTCCGTAAAGAAGGAGTAGTGCGGCCTTACCCTGCCGAGTGGGATACAGCTCCTTACCCATCGAAATTTAAGGCCCCTACCTTACAACCGTTCGATGGCACAGGATCGCCAAACCAACACATCTACTACTTCAAATCCCAAACTGGAGATGTAGTAGCAAATGACGCCATCCTGACCAGGCTATTCATCGGTACCCTTAAGGGTGTCGCTTTCGAATGGTTCATAAAACTGCCTGCCGGATCCATTTAGAAATGGGTAGACCTGGAAAGGCTATTCTTGGCCAGGTTCTTTGAGGACGATACAGAGGTCTCAGTCCCAACTCTTCTCGCCAGTAAACAAAGGAAAGGAGAGTCCATCAAGGCCTATGTGGAAAGATTCCGCAGCATGGCATTGCGATGTCCCTCAGGTATGACTCAATCAACTTTGGTTGAAACTTGCAGGCACAACCTGCAGACCCAGCTCCTTGCTCAGATGGGGGTAGCAGAGTGTCGCTCCTGGAGATAACTAGTTTCACAAGGAGAACAAAACAAGCTGAGGAGATAGTGGCGCGAGTTAAAGCTGAAGAAGAGCCGCAACCCAAGCCGCAACAGCAACAACAACGCAACCAGAACAACGCCCAGCGGTCTAAGGGGAAGGAGACTTTAGCAGCTGATTACACGCGAGTACCACCGCCTAATAAGCAAGGCAATGCGCCCAATCAACAAAGGGCGCCCAAGCAATATTCGTTTAAAGAGGAGCATGTGGATACCTTATTCCAGTTGCTTCGAAAGAACAACAAGCTGCAATTGCCTGAGATCAGGAAGCCGGATGAAGCAGGGAAAGTGGATGACCCTAATTATTGTCGTTACCACAGATTCCTTGGGCATCCTACCAAAAAATGTTATGTCTTCAAAGACATTTTGCAGAATTTGGTAAATGCTAATGTGCTCACCTTAAAACCTGAGCAGAAGACCGTATCCACCAATATGATAGCGATCCAATTCGGTGACTTCCCTCCGGTGGTGACTGCGAACGGCGTTGTCCCCATTCGCAAGGGAGAAATGTACTTAAAGAATGTTGACTTGCATAGTCAAAAAGACAGGGGTTTGGTACCCCTCACTACCCCAAAAGGGGAAATCATGTGGGTCTATCCTGATTTGCTAAGAGATCAAGAATGGACAAGCACCTCGTCCAAAAAGAAGGGAGGCAAGGCTAAGTCTTCCAACATGATTAGCCCCTCCATTACTGAGAATGATGACCACCTCAAACCTCTTACTGATTCAGAAGAGGAGAGGATTGCCCTGGCAGCATACCCAGGAGACAACCATGGCACTCGGTCAGGAAAAGCTTACTTGAGGGACTACAACCAGAATACTCAAGAAGCTGAAGAACAGCCTCAAGACGCTGGGGGTTCTGTCCCGAAAAAGCCAGTTGATAAGGGGAAACAAAAGGAGCTTTGGTTCAACAAAAATCTCCACCAAGAATCCGGGGAGTCAAGCGCTCCCTTCCAATTCAATGTTATGGCTCAATTGGCCAATATACCGGCCAGGATTACTCTGTATGACCTCCTGAGGTTGTCCAAAACTACCAAGGAAGCTCTGATCGAAGCCTTAAAGAATACGGAGAGCTTCATTACTCAAGTAACTCTGATTCCCGAAGCTTCTGAAGATCAACTTTGTTTGCAATGCCTACAAGCAGTGAGAAGTCTACCATGCATATCATTCACTCAGGAAGATATGCAAGTCAAGCACGAGCATGACCGACCACTATACTACACGGGGTATATTGGATCCTCCGAAATCAGTCGTGTTCAAGTTGACCCAGGCTCAGCGCTCAGCATCATGCCTTACCGGGTCATGCAGGTCTTAGGGATACCTATGCACCGACTGCACACCACCCAGACTACTATCTTCGGGTTCAATGCAAACAACACCCGACCCCTGGGAAAGATCAAGCTCAGATGCCAGATCGGAGATCTTAAGTCTGAAGTAGCATGCTACATCATAGATGTGGACACGTCCTATAATCTTTTGCTAGGACGACCGTGGATACATGCAAACCGTATTGTCCCATCTACTCTGCATCAAGTCATGAAGTACGCCAATAACGAGGGCGAAGTTCGAACCTTAATCGCAGAAAAATACCCCTTCCGAGGGGTAGAAAACTTCCACACCGACTCCGTCTTCTATTTAGAATCCCAAGAGAAATAAGATGTGGACAGCGGTAACGAAGCTGACATCGAACCAGATCCTGATGAAGATTGTTCTTGGGAGTTAAACTTTGATGTAATGGGTCAGGGGGAGAGTAATAATGATGTACCGAGTGAGGGCGAGTGGTGCATTAATGAAGATTTCATTTTAGCGTACTTGTCTGATGTCTCTCCTAAAAATGAACAAATAGAGAATGATTCTAGTGCAGGTACCAACCCATGGCACATACTGTGCACAGAGGCGTCGCTCACCTTGCCAATCCAGTCATCCTTCGCTTCAGATGAAGAAGTGGAGGACGCACGGAAGGCTTTCTTCAAAGTCCCATCCAAAAGGAAAGGGCAGAAGCCGATCTTTTTTGGTAAGGTCAAACCCGAACAACTCAAACGAGCAAGTTCAGAGGAAGACGACGGAGTTCCCCAATTCCATTACCACGAACCCAATTCTATATACTTAATGAAACGAATGGGGTATAATTTTAATAAGAAACAGGGCTTAAACTTTGGGAAAGGAAGACAAACCCCTATCCGGATGTCTCTCACTCCTGAAGGAAAACCTCCGGACTATTATCAAAAAACCGGGAGAGGCGTGGGTTACGTTACGCCTCCCCCCACCTCGAAAAATGAAATCAGTAATTACCTGCGTCACGATCATTCATCTGGAATATCTTCATACGAGTCCGACGTCAGTGTTGGACCTTTCTTTAAAAGCCTGACTGTGAACATGGTTTCAACCAGTAATCTAGATGAAGACGCAGGGGGTGACGAGGAGTTAATGGAATCGACCGACAATCCTTGGATCAAGCGTCTCAATATCCTGTGGGATATGCGTTTCGAACAATGCGAAACGCCCACTGAAGATAAAGTGATCCAGGTCAACATGGGAGATGAACATGATCCTAAGCCCATCTTTATAGCCGAAGACTTATCATCATCCGAAAAAAAATACCTTATATCTCTCATCCGAGAATATATAGATGTCTTCGCTTGGAACTATGAAGATATGCCGGGTCTTGACTCGAAGGTTGCCATGCACCGTCTCAACATCGATCCGGATGCAAAACCCGTTAAACAGCAACAACGCAGGTTTCGTCCAGAGATCATGGAATCAATTGAGTCAGAAGTTAGAAAGCTTATAGATTCAGGTTTTGTTAGGGAAGAACAACACCCGGACTGGGTAGCCAACATTGTTCCAGTTCCCAAAAAGAACGGTAAGGTCCGGATATGCATCGACTTCTGCGATCTCAATGCCGCTTGTCCGAAAGACGAATTCCCGCTTCCTATCACGGATGTTATGATTGACAACACATGCGGATATGAAAGGATGTCTTTCATGGACGGATTCTTCGGGTACAATCAGATCAAGATGCACCCGGACGACGAGAAACACACTGCTTTTAGAACACCACTGGGGGTATATTGCTACACAGTGATGCCCTTCGGCCTGAAAAACGCAGGTGCAACGTATCAACGTGCAATGAACATGATCTTTCATGAACACCTTCGAAAGAAGATCGAATGCTACGTCGATGATATAGCAGTAAAGAGCCAATGTAAAGATGATCATCTTACAGATCTGAAGACAATGTTCGAGATCATGCGAGCACATCAGCTGAAGATGAATCCGACGAAATCGTTTCTTGGAGTTTCAAGCGGAAAATTCCTAGGATTTATCGTTACTTCCAAGGGGATCTCCCTTGATCCAGAGAAAGTGCGTGCCATCCAAGACATGCCACCTCCGAAGAATCTCAAAGAGCTCAGAGGTTTACAAGGGTTGCAAGGTAGACTGGCCTACATCCGAAGATTTATATCGAATCTTTCAGGGCGTTGCCAACCTTTCTCTAAGCTCATGAAGAAAGGAATATCCTTCGTCTGGGATGGAGAGTGTCAAAAAGCATTCGAGGAGATTAAGAGATATCTCACTCAACCGCCAGTTCTCGTAGCCCCGATACCAGGAAAACCATTCCTGTTATAGTGAGGGCCATGGACCATTCTCTTGGAGCTTTGTTAGCCCAGAACAACGATCAAGGTCAAGAGCAAGCAATCTATTACCTGAGCAGGACTATGATGGGAGCCGAACACCGGTACAATCCGGTCGACAAAGAATGTCTCGCCTTGGTATTCGCAATTCAAAAGATGCGACATTACCTAGTTGGACAGACAATTCACGTCATCTCTAAGGTGAGTCCCTTGAGAGTGCTGATGACGAAACCATCATCTCTGAATTGCCGGCTCGCAAAGTGGGCCATTCTCTTGTCGCAATACGACATGCAGTTCATGCCTCAAAAGGCGGTCAAAGGTCAAGCACTGGCAGACTTCCTAGCCGATCATCCAGTATCAGGAACGTCTAAGTTGTATGAAGAATTACCCGACGAAGTCGCCGAAGCTTGCGAGAGCAAACCCTCATGGAGCAATTACCGCAGGAGTGGGAGTAGTGCTAATTTCTCCGAACGACCATGTAATCCCAAGAGGATTTTCCTTAATCGAACCCTGCACCAACAATGTAGCCGAGTATAATGCTCTGCTATTAGGAATGCAGTTAGCTGAAGAGCTTAATATTCAGCACCTCGAGGCTTATGGTGACTCTCAGCTCATCGTTAATCAAGTCCGAGGGGAATACGAAGTACGCCACGAAGATCTAATCCCGTACTACTTCGCAGTGCTAAAGCAAGCTCAAAAGTTCGAAGGTTTCTTTATCGAATATGTACCACGAGCTCAGAATGCGTATGCGGATGCTTTAGCCTCCTTGGCAACCTCATTAGCATTGCCACCGAAGACTGAAACAACGATTCCAGTCGTGGGATGGAAACTATACTTTTCCAAAATTCCTATGGAAGAAAACTCAGACGAGACACCGATAGGAGAAGTCTGTACAACCTCCATGGAATTTGAGTCTAGAGATTGGAGATTCCCGTACATCGACTATGTCCTATACGGGATCCTGCCCGATGACCCTAAGGAAGCGGCCTCTATCAAAAGAAAGGCCCTCCGATTCTATTACGATGCAATTTCTCAAGTCTTGTATTGCAAATCGTATGATAGAGTTTTACTTCGATGCCTCTCTCGGAAGGAAGCGAAAGAGGCCCTCAAGGAAGCTCACGACGGAATGTGCGGAGCTCATCAGCCTGGAGCTAAATTAGGAGATCACCTCCGACGAATCGGCTATTATTGGCCGAAGATGTTTTCAGACGCGGTTGACTATGCTAAACGTTGTCACGCGTGCCAAATTCATGGGGATTTCATCCACCAAGCACCAGGGAACTTACACCCCACATCAGCAACTTGGCCATTCGAGATGTGGGGTATGGATATCGTCGGACCGATTTCCCCTCCGACGTCCAAGGGACACCGGTTCATTCTAGCCGTAACCGACTATTTCTCCAAATGGGCGGAGGCTATCCCGCTGGAAAAAGTCAAGACTTCGAATGTGATCAAGTTCATCAAACATCATGTCATCTACCGTTTTGGAGTCCCGAGGCGAATAGTTCACGATAACGGGACACAATTCGTCAGCTTTGGATTCCAGAGATTTTGTGACAAATTCAGAATCCAAAGTGTTGCATCCACAGCATATTATCCGCCAGCAAATGGTCTTGCAGAAGCTTTTAACAAAACCATAGTGAAGCTTCTCAAAAAGTTTGTTTCCAAAAGCCGGCGCGATTGGGATGAAAGACTTGGCGAATGTCTGTGGGCTTACCGCACGACAGTAAGGACTTCTACAAGAGCTACACCGTTCTCTCTAGTATACGGATGCGAGGCTGTATTGCCATTGAAAATCTAGATCCCTTCTCTGAGAGTTGCTATCACAACTGGACTAACAGAAGAAGAAAAGCATCAACGACGTCTGCAAGAACTTGAAGCCTTAGACGACAGACGACTTCAAGCTCAGCAACAGATCGAATTGTATCAAGCCCGTATTTCCAAAGCCTACAACAAAAAGGTTAAGGAACGGATTTTCAAGAAAGGCGATTTAGTTTTAGCCAACAGACGACCCATGGTGATGACACACAAAACCAAAGAGAAGTTTAATCCTAAATAGGAAGGGTCATTCGTAATAGAATCTGTCTATTCGAACGGAGCATACCGCCTCATCAACCAAGAAGGAGATAGGCTCATGATGCCAATTAATGGGAAGTTCCTCAAGAGATACTTCCCGTAAATCATGTAGCCCCCTAAACCCCAGCTAAATCAGGCTGGGGGTTGCCTATTTATAGTATAATTCTATCTTATATTTCGTCATGTTAACACTACACCACTGACGATTGTAATTTGCTGGAATTATTCTAATAAATGATAAAGAGAATTTCAATAGTGTTAGCATTATTCTCCATTGTTTTAAGCCAGATTTCAGCAAAAGAGACGATAAAAGGCAAAATGATATCATTTTCATTCAATGTTGTTAGTCTAAACACAAAATGATGACAAACAAAATGAAAAAGATACAAAATTCCTTAGCCAAGGACGGAACAAGATCTAAACATCAGGTCTCATCAACTTGAGGGTTTTTAGCCTAGACTTGAAGGCAGAAAGTTTCTCCCGGTGAGCTGCTCGGACTTGTTCCTCGATCTCCTTTCTGAGCTCTGCTTCAGGTGGAGAGGCAACAACAATGTCTTTGCGAATCCGCTCAGCCGCGTGGAGCGTACGGTAAAAATCTGTATAAATTTGGCCACTTTGATGCTCAAGCTCTTTTCTGACATCCTCATAGTGGGCCAATTAGGCTTTCTTCTGGTCCAACTCGGCCTCTAATCGAACGATAGTCTTTTCGATACCGCGGATATCAGAAGCAACACTTTTGCTTTTAGCATATGCTGCAGAGTGCCGCTTTCTTAAAGCTGATATGCGGGCCTTTTTGTCAAACAAGTCCTTGCGAAGGGTCCCTGGGTGATGTGCTCTGGAGATTATCGCCAAGGAAAGAGCCGGCTCCACTTCAGAATCTAAATTGGTGCGTTGCAGCTCCCTGAAAGTTGCTAATTCTGCCTTCAAGAGAGCGATTCCTCCCTGACAGTGCTCAGTCCATGATGCATCCCCTTTAGCCTTGATATCATCCAAACACTGGGTCAAGATGGGCTCACAATCTTCAAAAGAAGCTCCTTCAACACTGACAATATTAATAATTGTCTGCATCCAACGTTCCAGTTCCTCAATGGATTTCTTCAGAGCCCTCGAGCGTGGAGGAGGAATAGTTGGATAGATCGGACCCGTATGTTCATCCTGAACAAGTGATGGAGCAACTTCGGAAGAAGGGTCCTTGCGTGCACTTTCGTCTCGCGAAAGAGAAAGAGGAGCAGATTCAGAACCCTCAACGGGCGATACCACTCCAGCTCTAGCATCCTCAGGGAAAGAAGGGGTTGGTTGGGGCACTTCGTCCTCTCCATCAGTGAAACACTCAACGAGCGCAGACTTCATCGCATCCCCCATTAACTTGGCCCTTTTAGAATTCTTGGTCGTAACAGAAATCTCCTCAGTTGTCTTTTCTTCGGGAGAATCATCAATTGGCCTTCCTTCTTCAATCCCCGTAGGAACCTCTTCCTCAGAAGGTTCTATGGTGGACAAGTCCTGAGGAGCTTCAACGGCTCCGGTCGCTTCCTGTTTACAAGATAGGTGCTCTTCCATCCCTGGCAGACGAGTACTCGCAGAACCGCTCCGTGAACAATATAATTCTTGAATCTCGCTTATACATGAAGTATAAACGTCATATTCTGGGACCTGAGAAACTTCAGCAAACCACTGGCGGAAATCCATAACAGTAGAGCAGCCAGGTGGTGAGTTGGGTAAGGTGAATTGCGCATGGGTTCCCCCGGCGGAGAAGAAGTACCATGCACGAGCTCCTTCATACAAATTCCCAATCTGAGCTAACGCCGGGTTAGGATTGCCAACATAGAGTTGGTCATATCCAAACTGTCTAGCGAACCGAGAAAGGCATGTAAGGCTCGATTATGCACTTCTCCCGTAAGCGGTAGACCAGGTAACCCAACCTGATCATAAGAAGCCAGCTAAATGTACCCTCTTCCAAAGAAGACGAGCTTTCGAAAAGCAAGTCCATGAAGCGGGCATCCTACACGTCAGCTCCGTCAAAATTCGGAGCGCAACAGAAAATCCGGTAATTGTCCTTCCGGGATAGAAGTTGTCGAGCCCTGACTATATAAGAATTAGTCCACGTGGCCGACTCCAGTCTCTGTACAAAGGGAATATAAGCATCATCGCCCTCATGTATTCCCGTCATCAATGAAGGGCAATGCAACACGAACCAGGCCACTAGATATGTATACGGCACTGGGACACGTGATTGAGGAGCTTTCCCAGCTTTCTTCTTAGTAGCTTTGACCCTCGAAGCGCTGAGAAGTTCTGAAGTCAACACCCTCAGGCCGTTCTGAATACAGCCAACCATAGCAGTAAGGAGACTCACAGATCTCCCATGCGCTAGCAAAACAGCTGGGTACACAACCTCAGCTAATATTGCCTTTATTGGTCTTGACGGTACCACACACCGCTTCAACCAAATCATGAAGAAGCCTGCAAGTAGAGCGGTGTCAGAAATAGGGACTGTGGCTTGGTAGTGGAAACTTTCAAATTCGACACCAGCTTCAAAGTCACCCTCTGCATGCTCTGTCTTGTAAGTAGCACCAGGAGCTTTAATCTGAGCCTTGACGTCCTTAAGAGAAATAACTGCGACACGGGATACGGCTACATCTTTCTGGTTTAAGTTTTGAAAGAGGTAGTCTGCCCATGTGGTATGCATAATGCCCCCTCCACGCATCCCAAAGACTTGGGCACATATGTGGAAGTGGCACATCAATTCCCAGAAGGTAGCATAAATTTCCGGGTGCGCCACCTTCAGTAAAGAAAGCTCCTCGGTGGTGGGGACAAACTCCTCATAGGATGTTTTTCCGAGCGACAACCCCGATACTGCCTGCATCTCATGAAGAGAAAAACCTAACTCTCCTGCAGGTGTGAAGAATGTGCAGCTGTCCGGGTTGTATTTCTCCAACATGGCGAAGAAATTGTGAAAACTCTGCACGATTCCCCCCCATCGTGTAGCTAACACAGGAACTGTGAGACCCGATTGAACGAGCGAGTCCTTAAGCTCCTCAAGAACGAAGTCAACCATGCGGGTCCCCCAACCTCCTTCTCCAGAGTAGACCCATCTAGGGGATCTGAACGTCTGGGTAGAGAATTCACCCTGAATGGCAAGGAATTGGCGGATAAAAATATTCGCTGGACGTGGCATCTCCGGAACCAGCTCCTTCTTCTCAAACAAACCAGGTCTTAACCCCTTGAGTTGTCCCCCGATTTGTGTACGAGCTCGCCGACCAAATCCAAGCAACACGTTCTCCTTCTCCTTTACTATGTCAAAGGTCAAATCCCGACGGCAGCTCACATTCCATGTCTAAATCAGTTATCAGAATCCTGAGAGTAGAGCATTGAGGGAATTTGATCATTTCCGCTCTTTCTGAATCAGGAAAAGTACACAATGGAATCCTGTTCTGAAGACTGAATAATTCATTCGGGTCAGGTCCACCAATATATCCGAAATGGTGCTCTTGTGAAAGCGGCACGTTTGGGAAAAGCACTGCACAATCGAAAGCAGAAGTTAGCAGCTAGAAGCGGGCTATCGACATAAAGACAGAGTCTGAAACACAAAGGGGTAAAGCCTTGTGTCAAAATCTCCAACGCGAAGGTCAAGCCTCGCATCAGAAGTCTCAAACGCGAGGGTCGAACCTCGTGTTGAACAAGTTGAACGCGAGGGTCGAGACCCATAGGGTATCCCAACCCCGCGTTATCATTGAACTAAAACAAGTCATCTTCCTTGTTATCAAGAACCCATCTAGGGTTTTCAAAGAACTTGCCAAGGCAAGTTATTTCGGTCAGCACTCACCATGACAGGGAGGCCCCTGCGGCGACGATGTCGACGGCAAGGTTCCCGCATGGACAAGAACACCGCCGGCGTTCTCAGCCGACGGCATGTCGGAAGTCGCTTCAGCGACCTTCTTGGAGTTCGAACCCGTCCTCCGAGGCGCCATTGATGCAGTCGATCGGAGGAAACTCCTTTGAACGAGAGAGACGAAGCTCGTCGGAGATCTCGCCGTAATCAAACGAGAGTTCTCGTTCTTGGAAATAGCCGAAAGTTTTGAAAGTCAAGTGACTTTTGACGTGACCATTCAGGTCTATTTATAACAGCCGCCAAGCTGTTAAGATGGCACGGGATTCTAGGAGTGAATCCCAACCATCTCCAAAATGTGAAGCTCACTATCGCGTTCAATTTCCCATGTGCAAAGCTTGAGCCAGCGTCACGAAGGCCCGAACCTCGTGTTTCAAACATCAAACGCGAAGGTCACTTCAGCGTTGCAACTCTTCTAAATGTAGAACCTGCACTTGTGAGCCCTCTTAACAGAGTGTTAGTCAAAACCTCTGTATCTCTTCAGCAGAATCTAAATTCTCATTGGGTTAATACTACACCCCGAAATTCACTTATCAATTCTCGTTAATAGAATGATAAGTCTCCAAATCATTGTCAATTTATTAGCTCTCCTCAGCAGAGCAATAAATAACCTGTTTTCAGTGGGATAACAAAATTCCCTAAGATCTTGTTCAAATCACAAGTATCACAATTCATCGCTCCGATGATAAAGCACTTAGCAGTTCTCCCCAGTGAGACGCTATAATATTCTTTCCCCATACCTGTCACGTTAAAATCACACCTCTGACAAAATCAACTTATCGATTCTCGTAAATAGAATGATAAGTCCTTAAAATTGCCCTGATCATAATATTTCTCCTGTCACGTTAAAATTACACCTCTGATAAAATCAATTTATCGATTCTCGTCAATAGAACGATAAGTCCTCAAAATTGCCCAGATCGCAATATTTCTCCTGTCACGTTAAAATCACACCTCTAACAAAATCAACTTATCGATTCTCGTCAATAGAATGATAAGTCCTCAGAATTGCCCAGATCGCAATAATCCCCCTGCCAAGTTGAAACTATACCGCTGGAACTTATAGATTTCTTTCAGTGTTCAAAGCAGAAATAACACAGGAAGAATTCTACTAGTCAACCCCATTACTGGAAAATAATAAAATTTTCATCCTCAGCAGTTGGAAACTTTCTAGAGTTATCTTAAACGATAATAAAGAGAGTTTTCTGTACCAGAACCATTGTGGAGATTTATTCTAAGTCAGGAATACATCTCAGGCATTTCTCGTGACTTGTATCTAAAATCAAAACATGATAAATGCAAGAAACAATGAGAAACCAATATCACTTTTTATTCAGAAACCAAAAAGAAGTGATACAAAGCTGTTCTTAAGCAAAAGAATAGTACAAGGTCAAGTCAAAAGAAGCAAGTTGAGCTTTGGCATCAGAGAGCTTCTCTTCATGACTGGCCCGTACAACGGCTTCAGCCTTCCTCTGGAGTTCATCCTCGGTGGGTGCTACTTCAGCAGCGGCCTCCTTCTTCGCTCTTTCAAGAGCCTGAGCTTCCGTACGGTAATTCAAAAGAGTGTCTGCATTTTTGGCCCCAAGTATATTAACGACGGCTTCTTCGCGAGAAAGCTGTGGAGGTCAGCAAAAGTAGACACGATCTGTGTCTGAATGTCTTCATGGCTGAGGGCTTCCAAATGTTTGAGCCGGGCTTCTAAGTGGGAAATGGCTTCCGAACAACGTTCAAAGCAATGAGCATTGCCCACACTTTTGACCCCATTTAAGCCTACTTCTAAGAGAGACTTAAAGGAGTCAAAGCGGCCTCGACCAGCTGTGACAACCTTAATCACCTTCCTCACGAGACTGTTTAAGTAGCTCAAGGAAATATGGAGGAAGTCAGGAGCGTCCATTGGACTAGAAAAAGCAATGGAAGACGACTCTACAACCCCAGAAGTTGACATGCCAAAATATGGATTGGCAAGTGATTTGGGTGTAGAAGTCGCGGAGGCAACTGAAACATTCAATTGCGAAGGGCTTGAAGTCAAAGCCATCATTGCCCTCGCCGAAGATTCGCTTGGTCCGGCCTCTGTGGGCGCAAGGGAGATCTTCATCAAGGCTGAAGATGAAGCAGCTACGGTGGATGAGGCAGGCAGGGGCTGCTCTTGCATATCTACGGTGGGAGGCAGGCAGGGGCTGCTCTTGCATAGAAGCTGACGCCTGCACGAGCTGCTGTTCCGGTGGAGGAGTTACGGTAGTAGTTTCAGGCAATGCTACAGGTGAAACAGTTGCCGTAGGAGTGCCAGGTAAATGTTGCTCTACTAAAGGAGTCGACATCTGCGCAGGTTCTGGCTCTGAAGTAGTAGCAGCAGTAGTCCCTGGAGAAGGTGAACCTGCACGAAAAAGGGTCAGAACGCGGAAAGAACATGCGGAAGAAGTCGAAGAAAATTAGGCTTACCGGAGATGTGAAAAGGAGTATAACTAGATACTTTATCGGATGGGACCTTGGGAGCATCGTCAAAAGTGGTGATGTCATCTATGGAATCATGCTCTTCATCATCTTCACCACCACCTGACATGTTGCTAACGTCAGCATCCTCATCATCTCTATCTTCGTCAGCCGCACCACCAATTGAGGAGCCTTCATAATCAACTCGCTCCTCATCATCCTGAGCCGCTGAAGGTTCCGGAAGATCTGTTCTAGCAGCTGGTTTATTCATAAGTCCCGTTGTAGGACTAGGAATTAAATCACCAGCTTGTGACATTAATGCTGAAGGAGAAGGAGGTGGATTCTCTTCAAGACCCCCTGGTTCTAAGGCCGGAGACTTGGGAAGGTCCATCGCCGGAGCAGACTCTGCATCTGCAGCCATTAATTCATCCTCTTCGCCCTCAGGAGGATGGTAAGAAGAAACTTCGCTCGATAAAGCTGGGCCATGAGAACGAAGTCCAGCTCTATGTGGCAGGCCTGCAACAGACGATTCCTGTTGTTCTTCATTTACAGCAGCTTTGATGGCCTCAGCCATCAACTTGGATTTTTGTTGGCCTTTGGGGGGGAGAATCCACTAGCAGTTTCTGACGGATCTGCTTGTCATACTTGCCGGCTTCATCTGCAGAAAGTTTTCTTTTCCCCGCTGCTCTCGTTGTGGGAGGATCAACCACTCGTTGCTCTTCCCCTGGAGCAGGCTCAGCTATCTGTTCCTCTTCCTGCCCAGCAGGCTGATTCTCAATGGATAGGAACTCGTCGATCCCTCTCAAGCGGGAGGTTTTAGACCCCTTCCTTAAATTATACATATGCCTAATGTCTTTCAGGAAAGATGTATTCAAGTTGTAATTGGGAGTCTGAGAAGCGGCGTTATACCAATTACAGAAGCTTATGGAGGTATAGGAGTTAGCAGTTTTGTGGGGAAGCTTGAAGACGGCCTTGGTACAACCTGCTACAGAATAATACCAGGCCCTGGCTCCTTCATATAAGTTGGCTATAACTGAGAGTTGAGGACGAGGGTTCCCGACATACAACTGATCATACCCAAATTGGCGAGCGAACCTATAGGGTTGGTAAGGCTCGATGAAACAGTGGACGCCTTGCGGAAGATCAGGTAGCTTGGCCTGATGGAAAGAAGCCAATGGAAAACACCCCCGCTCAGCTGAGTGAATCCATTAGGACCTGCCGTATCCTGATATTCTGCTCCATAGATGCCGACCTCAAAATCAGGGAAACAACGGTAGATGTAGAAATGGGTGTCTCGCGCTAAGATTTGGCGAATTTTAACCATGTACCCCCCTTCCCACTTCGCAGACTCTAGTCGCTGCACGAATGGGATGAATGAGTCTCCCGGGGGAGAGGTTGCACTCATCAAAGGAGGACAGTGAAGCACGTACCAAGCCATCAAATAGGTATATGGCATTGGCACCCTAGGATTGGGAGTTTTAAAAGTCTTGTGACCCTCAGACTCCACCTCTGTAACACCAACGAAGTCAGAGGCCAACTCCCACAGTCCATACTGAAAACAACCCACCATAGCGTTGAGGAGGTTCACAGGTCTCCCATGTGCCAAAAGGACAGCCGGGTAGACCACCTCAATAGCAAGGGCATCGACCGGCCTGGTAGGAACGACACAACGCTTGAGCCACAGCATCAAGAATCCAGCCAGCAACGCCGCGTCGGAAATTGGAATCAGAGCTTGATAATGGAAACTCTCAAACTCCGTATGAGCCGGGAAAACATCTTCCTTGGCCTCATTGGTATAGTGGGAGGTAGCGTCGTTAATTCGAGCCTGAACTTCCTCCAAAGTACTGACAGGCAATCGGGTCACAGAGCCTCCCTTAGTGGTCAAGTTCTGGAATAAATATTCTGCCCAAGACACTTGTTTAATACCGCTTCCTCGGACCCCCGTCAGCTGCATGCAGATATGGAAGTGACACATGACTTCCCAAAGAGTTGCATAAATTTCGGGGCTGGCCTTCTTTAAAATTTTAAGTTCCGCTGATCCCAGAACAAATTCTTCATATGGCAAGTCCCCAAGAATAAGACCCGAGACTTCATGTATCTCGTGAAGAGCGAAGCCTAACTCCCCCACAGGGGTGAAGAAAGTGCAAGTCTCAGGATTATACTTTTCCAGTATGGAAAAGAAGTGAAAGTGGCTCTGGATAATCCCGAACTGAGTAGCCCGTACAGGAACTTGCAATCCAGCGCGAGCAAGAGGGACTTCCAACTCTTTCAAGACAAACTTGGTCATCTGGGTCCACCATCCCGTCACCGGAGAATGGACCCAGCCAGGAGTTCTGAATCCTTGCGCGGGGAATTCTCCTTTCTTTTCCACAAACCTCTTGACGAAGGTATTTGCCGGACTGGGCACTTCGCCGAGTGGATATTCCTTGGCAAATAGACCCAGCCGTAAAGCAGTCACCTGTCAGTTATAACCAACTGTGCGGATCCCGTGAAAAGTCAGAGTTTCGAGGGCGACCCCATCCTGATCCTTAACCAGGGGCCAATCCATACGCCTTGGGACAGAAGAACACTGGAAATAAGATATGGGGAACATCCTCTCCATATTGGGCAAGAAAATGTTGCGTTCCCTAACTTTCCGCAGCCACTTATAGTCCCCATCGTAAGCAGTGCTTGCTTCGAAGTCAACGAAGTCCCCGAAGAGGTATCCAGGTTTGACTATTGGCTTACGGCTTGGGCTTTCAAGTCGAGCGTCCGTAACCAATGTCCTAAGAATGTCAGGAGAAGCTTGGGTAATTAATTCTATGCGACTCTTCTCCCTAATTCGGAAAACTAGGAGTTCTTGGCGCGAGCTGAAGGTCATGTTCATGTCCGCACCACCTTCATGTCCAAAATGGTGGCGAAAAGGAAGAGGTTCATTGGTATGGCGCACTGCAAAAGGACAAAAAAAGTTAGACAACTCCAAATCAAAGCTCAGACGCGAAGGTCGACTCCTGTGTCAGACAAGATCAGACGTGAAGGTCGACTCCCGCGTCAGACAAGATCAGACGCGAAGGTCGAACCCCGCGTCAGACAAGAAGGTCGACTCCCGCGTCAGACAAGATCAGACGCGAAGGTCGAACCCCGCGTCAGACAAGATCAGACGCGCAGGTTGAACCCCGCGTCAGATAAGCTCAGACGCGAAGGTCGAACCCCGCGTCAGATAAGCTCAAACGCGAAGGTCGAACCTAGCGTCAAAAATCTCAGACGCGCAGGTCGACCCCCACGTCAAGAATCTGAGACGTGGAGATTGAACCCCTCGTCAAAAAAAAGATTAAACGACGGAGTCCAGCACCGCGTTATTGAAATGAGTTTCCTCGTTGATTTTAAGATTAGAACTCGCCGAAGCAAGTTTAATGACCACGGAGGTCATACTCACCGCCAATCAAAGGGAGCTGGGGCGGCACATTCGCCTGAGCAGCAGCGTCGCCGGCCGGCGCTGACGAAGCGACGTCGGGCTTGGAAGATTTCTTGGGGGCCATGAGATCTGGTCGGAGGAGATGAATAGTTTTTGCCGGAGAGAACGAAAATTTTCGTTGGAATTTCAAAAAGAGTCGAATGACTCTTGATTTGACCTTCAGCGGTCTATTTATAGATAGCTGTGAGCTGTCAAATCGTATTTGACCTTCAGCGGTCTATTTATAGATAGCTGTGAGCTGTCAAATCGTAACGGACGGGATTCGAGGTTAGAATCCCGCCTAAACTCAACCCTCGCGTTCGAGTTGGTTGAGCTTCCAAACGCGAGGTTCAGCCATGCGTTTAAATTCTCCAACGTAGGGCTCACCCACGCGTTCTAATCCTCAAATGCAGAAAGTATCTCCGCGTTTGGACCGCTATGATAGCAGCTTTTTGACTACCAAGGCTACGACACAGCCTCCAGATGAGTAAAAGAAGAGCTAACAACAATCATCAAGGCGATCAAAGTCGGGAAGAAGTAGACGACTCCACTGGGGGAGTCTATTGGAAAAGTACAGATAGATTACAATTAACAACATTGAAGTCATCTGGCTCGATCAGACGGAGTGAGCAATCGATCTACTAAATTTTGGGATCCAAAGTATTCCGAAAATTCATCCCAGTCAACCGCGAACTTTCGAAAACTTTGGAGGGGGTTCTGTAGGCTATCTAAAAATCACAATGGATAGCTGATCCCTATCAAGTTCCTACGATGGAAGTCACAATCAGGTGGCTGTCTAATCACTGTATTCGCAATCCTACAATCGCTACAAACACGGCCTCATTTCTGAGATGATTGATCTTGATGGTTGCGACAACAACATGACTAATATTATATTAGCAACTGTTAGAGATGCTGATGAACAGTGCAATGATTTCAGAAATAAAAGGTTGGACGTAGTTGGTGAGTTGCTTGGTAGAGAGCTGTGGGCAAATATTCATCTTCAAAACACTATGGATGTTAATTCCCGTCAAGCTCCCACAACGAAAGCTACAATCAAATAGCTTTCGCGCCGACAATCGAAAGCGGCAAATAGAGGACTTTTCACATAGATCGAGAAGAGTTACAATTCAACGACACTTCCGACAACTGATGAAAACTCTATTCAGCAGTCTTCACATTCTACAGTGAAAGTTACAATCTGACGACTTTCACACCCCATAACAGCTAAAGCTAGGATTACTAAACAACGGTCCTCGCAACGCTTCACAGAAGAAGTTACAAGTCAAAAAGCTCCTTCTGAAACGCGGAAGTCATCCCCGCGTTGCAATTCTGGAAGTGCAGGCGACCCCCGCGTTTCCAAGCTACAAGCTAAACGCGAGCGACCCTTGCGTTCGTAGGGGTCCAACCAACACCGACCCTCGCGTTTTCAAGCTACAAGCTAAACGTGAGCGACCCTCGCGTTCGTAGGGGGTCCAACCAACACCGACCCCCGTGTTTCCAAGCTACAAGCTAAACGTGAGCGACCCTCGCGTTCGTAGGGGTCCAACCAACACCGACCCCCGTGTTTCCAAGCAGGCAACAAGCTAAAACGCGAGCGACCCTCGCGTTCATCAATGTTCAGCCAACACCCAACCTCGCGTCTCAATTCTAAGACACAAAGTTGGGTTCTGAACGCCAGATTGGGCGTTTGACTCGTTCAAACACGAGTCGAACGGTTTTAGAACTGTTTTCCCCACGATCTGAGGAAATCACGCCCACTTAGGAGCGGATTTAGAGGGCAGTTACAACCTCTTATCCCCCTATAAAAGCTCAACAAACCCAACGAAGTAGAGGGTTGGATTTCGGAGAATCTAAACCGCACAGGTTGGAGATTTTCCAATTATCAAAACCAGAGGCTGGCTTTTTGGAACGGAAGAGTTGGCAACAGGTTCGATTCTCAAGATCTCAACCACTCGGTTCGGTGATTCAACAGCAGCAGCATTGAAATCCCTAGAGATAGGATTTTTGAATCAAGTCAGAAGATCAAATCTGAGAAGATTCTCCAGCAACAGAATCTCAGCTTGGTCATTAACCGAATTTTCGGTTCTAACAACTCTATTAACAGAGTTCTAACTCGTTCAGAGTTCTTAAACTCGTTGAAGAGTTACTTATAAAACTTTCCACAGAAGTTCATCGTTCCCACGAGATAAAAGACGGTCGGATCGTCAACGGAGAGCAAATTCGACGCGAACAATCGAAGGAGGCATTCCATCGCTACCGAGAAGAACTCAGTTTTAAACAAAGGAGAGAATCAAATTCGTTCTCTTCTCTTTTGGAGGCTTCAACATATTCGAGCCATCCTATTAAAGAGTTGCCAACTGCTGTGATAGGAGGTAAAACTCAATTGGACGTTTGGTCTGGGAATATTATTTTTGATGAGGCTTTGATGAGGCTTTGATAAGGGAGCTAATTGACTCTCAGCAGGTGGAGAATTTAGGACAAACTATAGATGTATCGTAGCGGGTGGAGTGATGCTACATCACATTAGGTGGAGACTATTTCACATACTTCAGATCATTCTGTATTGATTGGGATTCTAACTGGGGTAACACAAATTAGAGATATTATTGATAGTGATACAGATGATGAGTTTGAGGATCAAGAACTTGATGTTCAGGATCATGATTCGATTGCAGCAGGTGTTATCAGTTGCAGATTTGTTAGTTTTGATGATCGAGATGTTAGTGAAGGATTGAAAATTCTTCTAGTTGATTGAGGTCATTTGTGACCATTTAGGTAAAAAACGTGAGGCTTAATTCCTTGTGCAAAAGGATATGTAGGCAGTCAGTTTTGATACAACCAATTTGATGGGTTGATGCCGACGTTTTGAAGTTTGTTCGCATTCTCATTTAGGTTCTCGACTTATTATGAATTGAGTCCGTTGTTATGAATTGTTTCACTTCATACTGGACGTAACAAGTGAGACATTTGGTTTGGTTGGTATCGGCTCAGTTTTGGGAAAACATCACCGAGGTGGAGAATTGTAGAAACAACGAACACATTGACGAGGTTTAGGAAAATTAAAGCTGGGAAGATTTCATCACGGTTGACCGTAAACGTGCACAACATAGGGAAGATTTCAACACAGGTCACGGTCGACCGCCAAACCCTGTAGTCGAATTTATGTTTCTGTCTTTCTAGTCGGTCGACCACGACGATTTCAACGGTTGACCGCGAGTCGAGTTTGGGCCTACTTTGGTTTCCTGCACTGTTTGGGATTTCTATTTAATATAAATAAAAAATGATTTTTAGGGTTTCCTATCGCATTGATTGAATTTTGAGGTAGCTTGAAGGAGAGTTTTGAGTACAGAAAAGAGAGTTCTTTCTGAACAATTTGTTTGAGGGTTTGGTGAGAGATTTGAGAGTTTAGTTTGAGAGATTATTTATGAGCTTTTAAGTGATCTTGTAATCTTTATTTTGTACTCTCTTTCTTTATAGTGAAAACTCATCCCCTTCTTACCCTGTAGACGTATGCAATTTGTCGAACCATATTAAATTTTTGTGTTTAAGTTTGTGCTATTATTAGTTGATTTGTGTGCCTTCTCTCTTGGCAAATTTATTAATCCTCAGAACATGCTTGGGACTCCCAACAAAATATGCATTATGGTGTCATTTGATAATAAATTAAGAGAGAAGGGTTAAGTAGAATCATTAATTTAGTGAACTTTTCAAAGAGAGAAGGGTTAAGTAGAAGCATTACATTAGTGAACTTTTCATAAGATGTTAAAAATAATTTAACATGTTTGGATTTGATAGGCAATATGAAGGGTCAAGTTTTTTTGTGTTTGACAAATGAAAAAAATCTAAGAACATTAGTCATCATAAATATCCCTTCTTTTTTAAAGAAGATTAGTCATCATAAACATTCTTCCTTTTTTAAAGAAGATTAGTCATCATAAATATCCTTTCTTTTTTAAAGTTCCACTTCTTATTTTCAGAGGGATCATCTCTTACCCTCCTCTTTAGGTGGATTGTTAATGTTGGTAATTGAATACATTAGTTAGCCTAAATATATGACAACATATATTGAGAAATTAATTGAAGATTCTACATGTTCTCCAAGTAGAAAAACTATGGCAATCAGTAAGTTAAGGGATTTACTTGTTAGACAAGTCAATTAATCCTATGATGGAGATTCATTCATGTTTATTGGAGGTCAAGAAGAAGAAAATTATAAATAGTGAGGCTTGCAATCAGAATTACATAGTGCAAGAAATTGAAGAGAAATATAGCGAGAGTTGTAGATGTGCGACTTTGCATTCGGTGCAGGATTAATTAGTAATGAGAAAGTATATTGTTCTGTGACGTTCGTGATAGAACAAATAATCGTGTTTTCCCCTCAGTCTTACAAAAAGCATCGTTTCAGGTATTATCTTTCTAATCGTTGTTGTTTTATTCTCGGCTTTATTGTACTTGTACTCTATCTTTTGATTATAAGAAAGAACTAGAAAGCTGTGCCTCGTGGACATTGTCAATTTGCTGAACCATGTTAAAATTGATCTCTTGTGATTGTGCTTATTTTTCATTGTTAATGTTCACTTTTCATCCACAACACAATCTAAATTTCTAACAGTTAACACCTTGAAATGCGAAGTTAATGGGTTTGTCAACCTTTGACCAAATAAACCCATTTGGATGGTTAAGAAGGAGTTAAACCTCATTAAGCCCTCTCTTAACCCTTTCCAAATGCTATCTAAAGGAATATTAACTATTAAAGTCATGTACATATCTCAAAGTCAAATAATCCAAGAGTTATATTTTTTATGCACATTTAATGTCACGGACCACAGACCGTTTGATACTTTCTCCATGCACAGTAGAAGACACATGGTTTGCATGAACAAATTTTCACTTCAGCCCCATTTTATTTTTTTATTATTGAAATCGACCTTTTTTTTATTTACCAAAACCGACCCGATTTCTTGATTAGCAGCTTAATCACCTTCCTAATTAGTCGGGATTGGCAACCCCGACTATTTAGGAGGGTGTTAATGTGAAGCATGTGGGGGAGGCCACCACGAGTTTAGATGAAAAAAAAGGATGTTGCGTGAAGGGATAAGCTAGTTCACGGACGTGGGGGCCACGGAGGTGCGTGAGGAACAAAAGAGAAAAAGAAAACGCGTGAAGAAACGCGTTAAGAGCAAGAAACAAAACCAAAACCGCAGGCCCACTCGAGACTGTAGCTATATGTATGCTACAATTGTTTTTTAGGTTTTTGTGCAGGGTTAAAGAGGTGTGGGGCTGATTTTTGAGCGGTGGGAATCAAAGGAGCGGCTGCGGAAGAGTGCATGTGCAGGGTTTTCTTTTGGCGGCTGCTGCAGACACAGAGATCAAAGGAGCAGTGTTTTGGTGGCTATTCACGGAGGAAAAGCAAGTCTTTTGTAGATGTTCTTTGTTTTTTAGCACCCCCTTTGAGAGAGTATTTGTGTGAGGGATCTGAGAGTTTGTGAGAGGGTTTTATTTGTGAGATTGTAAACCCCAATTGTATCTCTCCCTCAAATAGTAGATCTCCCCCTCCTTGCCCCGTGGATGTAGGCTATTTGCCGAACCACGTAAAAATTTGTGCTCTTGCCGTGATTTGTAATAGCTTATAGGTTCCCTCGACGCGCAGTCCTAGAGCTAACGAGAGGAAGAGCTGATATCTCACTTTGATGAGATATCTGGTTTTTGGTTCTTGTTTCCTTTGAGAAACGAGAATTCCGTTGTGATCTAATCTCTTGTTGTGCACCTTGCGCACCGGAGGTGCTGTCGAAATTTCCGCTGCGCACAACAAGTGGTATCAGAGCTCCGGGTTGGACTTGGGAGCTTGTTTGAAGGATTCACTGAAGGATTCCTATTTGAAGATTAGATCGATAACATGGGTGAAACAAGCACATCGGGATCGTCTCTTACGAAAACGATACATAGTTTGAACATCAATAACATGAAGATTGATGTTCCGAAGTTCGACGGCAAGATTAACTTCGGATTGTGGAGGAGTCAGGTGATGGACGCCTTGGACGCTCAGAATTTGGAGGATACTCTTGAGTTACAAGAGAAACCTACTGATATGGAAGCTAAGATTTGGAAGAAGATGAATAGTAGGGCGTGTGGAGTTATTCGGTCATGCTTGACGCCGGATCTTATTTATGATGTTATGAATGAGACGTCGGCGAAGAGAATGTGGGAAACACTCAATGAGAAGTATCTAACGAAAAACATTGAGAATCGGCTTCACTTGAAGAAGAGGTTTTACCAGTTCAAGATGAAGAGGGGAGTTTCCATCAGGGAGCATGTTAACAACTTCACGAAGCTACTTTAGACATGGCCAATGTGGATATCATGGTTGAGGATGAAGATAAGGCAATGCTACTTTTGTGTTTGTTGCTCGAGGATGATTATGGTACTTTTGTCCTAACTATGATTAATAGAAGAACTATTGTTAGTTACAAGGAGGTGACCTCAGCGTTGGTGAATTATGAGTTGAGGAAGAGTGTTGATGAGTCCTCCGAGAAGGCATCGGGAGATGCATTAGTAGTTCATGGTCGTGGTTCAAACCAAAGCAGAAGGTCACAGTCTAGAGGTGCACATCGTGGGATTCGTAGGAATCAGTGTGCTTTTTGTAAAGAGAATGGACATTGGAAAGCCGAATGCCCAAAGTTAGATTGAGCTGAGAAGAATAAGGGAAAAGCTGTACAAGCTTCATAGGTGAATGTTGTCAAGACTAGTGGCAACAATTCAGATTCGGATTCTTCGGGCTATTCGTTGTCTGCACTACCGTCAGTTTGTGTTGCCAACTCTACAGAGTTGATGTTGAATTCGGGTGCTTCATACCACGTTTGCCCTAGGAGGGATTGGTTCTCTAGCTTTCAGAAGTTGGAAAGAGAGGATGTTGTACGCATGGGTAATGGACATGCATACTCTATTGGTGGTATTGGTACTGTTCGGATTAAGATGAATGACGGGGTAATTCGGGAGTTGAATGAAGTGAGGTTCGTTCCACAATTGAAGATGAACATCATTTCACTTGGAGCTTTGGAGGCAGCAGGCTATAGGGTGACCTTGGTGGATGCACGCTTGAAGGTCACATTGGGGTCCATGATTGTGATGAAGGGCGTCAGAAGGAGCAATTTGTATTATTTGCTCGGAAGCACGGCGATTGATAGGGAGATAACGACTTCATCAGATTCGGCTAGACTGTGGCGTTGTTTGATGCTGGGTTATTTGATTGGTAATGCCGTGCATAGATTATTGAGGAGTGCTTTGACCTGCAGTTTGAAGTCCTGTGAACCCATTGGTATGAGCGAGAAGACCGAGATGGAGTTTGGCACTTCTATCCATCATTCGAGGGGTTTTCTGAGGGGTGTTCATTCAGGCATTCGGGAGCCTTCCAAGGGAGCATTATTGGGAGGTAATAGGTATGTGGTTTCCGCAGTTGGAGATTGCTCTAGGCATTGGTGGGTTGCAACCAAGTCCCGTTGGTGTGAAGTCCTAGAAGCCCACAACAAATTGAGGAAGTGTATTGGCAGAAAGGTGAAGGTACTTCAGTCTGATGTTAGAGGGAGGTACAAGAGGGACCTATATCTACATTTGTGCCGAGCTCACGACAATAGGAGACACTTCATTGGTGTGGAAACTTTAAGGCGACGAGATGAGATGACAGATTTGGGGAGCTGTTCCTTTCTGGAGGAGGATCGGCGTTTGATGTCGAGCATTGGCATTGGTGTGCGGGCTACGACATGTTTGGGCCATCTTATGTATAGGTAGCCGACTGCTGCATGTAGAGATTTTAGATCTGGTAGAGCTGCTTCAGATTTTGGGTTACGTCGGATGTTTGGCTACCCAGCACTTGGTCACATCGATCTGGTAGAGCTGCTTCAGATTTTGGGTTACGTCGGATGTTTGGCTACCCAGCACTTGGTCACATCGTGAATGTGAGATTTGATCCGATAGCACATTTAGGATTCAGAGGCGTGTTTGATTATCAAGTATTGGCTTCTGACTTTGTTCTGAGCAGGTATGTCATGTTTGACTCTCGGTAGGTGGAGAGTGATGATCAGATCTTTAGGACATCACAGCGGGTGGAGAGTGATGCTACTCCATGTTGGGTAAAAACTCCAGATCATACGTCATCATTTGGGATTCCAACTGATGTGACACAGATTAGGAATCGTGTTGATTTGGATGCAGATGATAGATTGATTGATTCAAGTGCAGCTGATAGATGTAGTCTGGATATGACCATTGGTTCATCTCAGGTGGAGATGTTTGGATTGTTTCAGTTTGGGGTCATTGGAGGTGCTATCAGCTGCAGACTTGATCGTGATGTTGGAGAAGGGTTGCAAACTCTTCTATTGGATTAAGGTCGTTAGCGGCCATTTGGGTGAACTACGTTTGGCTTGATTCCTTGGGCAAGAGGATACGTAGGCAGTCTTTATGATGCAGCCGGGTTTGGATTAGTTGATGGGGGTGAGATCGATTTGGTGAGCGACATCGACATTTGGGGTGAGTGTTTGCACTCCCATTTGGGTCTTAGCAAGTGAGGCATTTGGTGTAGTCGGTGTAGGCTCAGTTTGATTGGTGAGTAGACACTATTTGGTTTGGGTTGAGTGTTCGCACTCCCATTTGGGTCTCGACTTGTTGTGGATGGAGTCCGTTGTTATGAGTCCGTTGCCGTGGCGTACTGGATGCAACAAGTGAGGCATTTGTTTTGGTTGGTGTCGGCTCAGTTTTGGGAAAACTTCGCCGAGGTGGAGAATTATGAAGCACGTGGGGGAGGCCACCACGAGTTTAGACGAAAAAAAAGGATGTTGTGTGAAGGGATAAGCTAGTTCACGGACGTGGGGGCCACGGAGGTGCGTGAGGAACAAAAGAGAAAAAGAAAACGCGTGAAGAAACGCGTTAAGAGCTGGAAACAAAACCGAAACCGTAGGCCCACCCGAGACTGTAGCTATATGTATGCTGCAATTGTTTTTTAGGTTTTTGTGCAGGGTTAAAGAGGTGTGGGGCTGATTTTTGAGCGGTGGGAATCAAAGGAGCGGCTGCGAAAGAGTGCATGTGCAGGGTTTTCTTTTGGCGGCTGCTGCAGACACAGAGATCAAAGGAGCAGTGTTTTGGTGGCTATTCACGGAGGAAAAGCAAGTCTTTTGTAGATGTTCTTTGTTTTTTAGCACCCCTTTGAGAGAGTATTTGTGTGAGGGATCTGAGAGTTTGTGAGAGGGTTTTAGTTGTGAGATTGTAAACCCCAATTGTATCTCTCCCTCAAATAGTAGATCTCCCCCTCCTTGCCCCGTGGACGTAGGCTATTTGCCGAACCACGTAAAAATTTGTGTTCTTGCCGTGATTTGTAATAGCTTGTAGGTTCCCTCGACGCGCAGTCCTAGAGCTGACGAGAGGAAGAGCTGATATCTCACTTTGATGAGATATCTGGCTTTTGGTTCTTGTTTCCTTTGAGAAATGAGAATTCCGTTGTGATCTAATCTCTTGTTGTGCACCTTGCGCACCGGAGGTGCTGCTGAAATTTTCGCTGCGCACAACAGTTAAACCCTAATTAGAAACCATAAACCCTAAAAATTAATATCCTAAATAGTTGGGGTTGGCAACCCCGACTAATTAGGAAGGTGATTAAGCTGCTAATCACAAAATCGGGTCGGTTTTGGTAAATAAAAAAAAGGGGTCGATTTTAATAATAAAAAATTAGAATGGGGCTGAAGTGAAAAATTGTTCATGGTTTCCACTGAAGTATAAAAATCAATGGTTTTGCTTTCAACTTGAGTTGAACTGGTGGATGCGAATAAAAACCAATCAAGAATTAATCTTATAATGAAAGATAATGGTAAGTTTGGTGAACTCTTCAAAACTAGATTAGGAGTGATTCTAACTTAGTTTAGAGTTAAAATGGGTTTGTTTGATCCAAAAGAGAGACAGACCAAATTAGAACAACTTTTAGAGATATTTCTTGGCCTACAAAAAATTGATCAAAGTTTTTGTTAGAAAGGGGTGTAGATTAAACCTCACTTCCGGCGAGGAGCTCCGGCGAAGCTCCAACGAGCTTGAGAACCATGCAAGCGAGCGTGGACGTCGACTCAGGCGAAGTCGACGGCGAACTGCAGGCGCAGTTTCAGGTGGAGCTCGAGCAGGCGAGCTCAAGTTGTGGGAAACGTGACCCTCGTGTTTGGGAAATTCGACCCTCACGTTTCAGACTCCGACCCTCGCGTTTGGGACACCGACCCTCGCGTCCAAGCTCTGATGTCCCCGTTTTGGCGCTCCGACGTCCGCGTCTTCGCGTGGCTGGCGACAGGCTGTCGCCAGCCTGTCATGTTTGCTTATATAAACTCCTCGTCGCCCTAGGGTTTTGTTGTTGCTTCTCCTCCTCAGATTTCTCTCTGGCGGTGGCACCAAAAATAACGCAGCAGCGTTCCTCTTCTCCAAACCTTGAAATCGCAGCAGCGATTTTGGTTCTTCATCTCCAGCTCTCAACCGTGCATTGAGGGGAGATTAAGAAAGGACTTTAGAGAGAGAGAGAGAGAATTGAAAGGGTTTATTCTCTTTAATTATTAACACTGTAGCTATAGTGTTCATCTTTGAGAAATCTCAGTTTTGGGATTTTCTCTTGATTTGTAATTTCTTGTTTGATTAATAAGAAATTAACTGTGTGGCTCCCGAGGACGTAGGCAGTTACCGAACCTCGTAAATCTTGGTGTATTTTTTTCTATTCTGCGTTTCTGTTGCATTAGGGATTTAGGCATTTAATTCTCAATAACTGGTATCAGAGCGTGAAATGATCTAGAGGAAGTCAGATTCAAGTGGGAGCCATGGCCGCAGATGAAGGAAAGCTGAGACTTGAGAAGTTTGATGGAACGGATTTCGGATTCTGGAAAATGTAGATAGAGGATTATCTGTATCAGAAAAATCTATATCAACCACTATCGGGGAAGAAGCCATATTCTATAAAGGTAGATGAGTGGAGCCTTCTAGACAGACAAGCCCTCAGAGTTATTATATTGACGTTGACTCACAATGTTACGTTCAACATAGCGAAGGAGAAGACCACGGCGGGTCTTATGGCACCACTCTCAAACATGTATGAGAAGCCATCAGCCGCGAACAAAGTTCATTTGATATGGCAGTTATTCAATCTGAAAAAGATGGAAGGCGCGTCAGTAGCACAACACCTCAATGAACTTAATACAGTTACAACCCAATTGAGTTCAGTTGAGATTGAGTTTGATGAGGAAGTTCGGGCGTTGATACTTTTGTCTTCCCTACCAGAGAGTTGGAACGCTACAGTCACGGCAGTGAGTAGCTTGTCGGGAAACAAAAAGTTAAAGTTCGACGACGTTCGTGATTTGGTTCTTAGTGAGGAGATCCGACGGAGAGAGATGGGTGAAGCTACAACCTCTTCAGTATTGCATACAGAGTAAAGAGGTAAAAATTCAACCAGAGGGAACGGACGAGGCAAATCAAACTTCAGGGATAGATCAAAGGACAGGAGATCCAAGTCAAGGAATCCAAGCAACAGCTCGAAGGCTATCGAGTGTTGGAATTGTGGAAAGACCAGGCATTACAAAAATCAGTGCAAGAGTGAACAGAAAGAGAAGGAGGTGAAGGCAGAGGTGAATGTCACTTCTACTTCAGGAGGAGACGACGCATTGATATGCTCTTTGGAGAGCAAGGATGAATCTTGGGTGTTAGATTCAGGAGCGTCGTTTCATGCTACCTCTCAGAAAGAATTCTTCGAGAAGTATGTTCCCGGAAATCTTGGATACGTATATCTTGGTGATGATCAACCATGTGCTATTGTGGGTAAAGGCGTGGTGAAAATTAAGTTGAACGGGTCAGTATGGGAGCTGAAGGATGTCAGGCATATTCCCGATCTAAGAAAGAACGTAATATCCGTAGGCCAGTAGGCTGGCGAAGGATACACTACGACCTTCCATGGAGATGATTGGAAAATCTCAAAGGGCGCAATGACGATTGCCCGAGGTAAGAAGACTGGTACCCTGTATATGATAGCAGGTGCACATTGTTTGATCTCAATTGCAGCAGGCAATGAGACTTCAAAGTTATGGCACCAGAGACTCGGTCATATGAGTGAAAAGGGGATGAAAATTATGCACACGAAGGGAAAACTCCCAGGACTGAAGTCAGTGGAGATGGATATGTGTGAAGAATGTATACTTGGAAAGCAGAAGAGAGTCATCAGACAAGTGGCAGAACCCCGAGCTCGTTCACTCAGATGTATAGGGACCAACCACCACCGCGTCCATTGGTGAAAAACACTATTTCGTGACTTTTATCGATGATCACTCTCGGAAAGTGTGGGTCTACTTTCTGAAGCATAAGTCAGAAGTATTTGAGGCTTTCAGGAGATGGAAAGCTATGGTCGAGAATGAGACCGGTCTGAGAATAAAGAAGCTCAGGACCGACAATGGCGGGGAGTATGAAGACACCGGATTCAAGAAGTTCTGCTATGAGCACGGGATCAGAATGGAGAGAACCGTGCCCGACACGCCTCAGCAAAATGGTGTAGCTGAGCGGATGAACCGAACATTGACAGAGAGAGCCAGAAGCATTCGGGTACAGTCAGGCCTACCGAAGCAGTTTTGGGCAGAAGCAGTCAACTAAGCAGCTTACTTGATCAACCGAGGTCCATCGGTTCCATTGGAGCATAGAATACCAGAGGAGGTATGGTGCAGAAAGGAGATAAAACTCTCATATCTTAAAGTTTTCGGTTGTGTAGCTTACGTGCATATTAGTGATTAAGGCAGGAATAAGCTTGATCCCAAGTCAAAGAAATGCACTTTCATCGGCTATGGTGAAGATGAGTTCGGCTACCACATTTGGGATAACGAAAACAAGAAAGTGATCCGTAGCAGAGATGTGATATTCAACGAGAAGGTGATGTACAAGGACATGCACAAGACAGATGACTAAGAGAGTGAGTCAATATTTATAGATGCAGATTATGTCTCAAGTAACCTCTCGGAAGAACTTAATGCAGAAGGTCCTCAGCCAGAAGATCCTGTTGGACAAGATGGTGCGTAGGAGCCCGACGCACCAGCTCCGATATTAAGAAGATCTTCTCGTCCTCCTGTACCCAATAGGAGATACATGAACTATCTGTTGTTGACAGATGGTGGGGAGCCTAAAAGCTATGATGAAGCTTGTTAGTGTGGAGATGCGAGCAAGTGGGAGCTTGCCATGAAAGATGAGATGAAGTCTCTCATATCAAACCAGATGTGGGAACTAGCTGAGTTGCCCATGGGTAAGAAGGCACTCCACAACAAATGGGTGTACTGGGTGAAAGAGGAGCAGGATGGTTCCAGAAGATATAAAGCCCGGCTAGTTGTCAAAGATTTCCAGCAGAAGGAAGGAATTAACTACACCGATATTTTCGCTCCTGTGGTGAAGCTAAATACTATCAGGACCGTGATGAGTATTATAGCAATTGAAGATCTTCATCTCGAGCAGTTAGACGTGAAGACGGCGTTTCTTCACGGAGATCTAGAAGTGGAGATATACATGCACCAGCCAGAAGGTTTCTCAGAAGAAAAGAAGAAGAACCTGGTGTGCAGACTCAAGAAGAGCTTGTATGGCCTGAAACAAGCCCCAAGGCAGTGGTACAAGAAGTTTGACGGCTTCATGCACAAGGAAGGTTTTCAGAAGTGCAACGCCGACCACTGTTGCTAATTCAAAAGATATCAGTCCAGCTATATCAATCTACTGCTGTATGTTGATGATATGTTGGTTGTAGGAGCAGATATGGAGGATATCAAGAGTTTGAAGCAACAGCTGTCAAAGGAGTTTGACATGAAGGACTTGGGTCCAACAAAGAAGATCCTTAGAATGCAAATCACGAGAGATAAGAAGAAAGGGTTCTTGCGGTTGTCTCAGACGGAGTACATCAACCATGTTTTGCAAAGATTCAACATGGGCGACGCCAAGCCTGTGAGCACACCCTTGGCCAGCCATTTTCGTCTATCGAAGGATCAGTCTCCTCAGTCAGAAGAAGAGAAAGAGAGTATGGCTCAGGTTCCTTACGCCTCAGCTATCGGAAGTTTGATGTACGCAATGGTCTGTACGAGACCAGATATTGGCCATGCAGTGGGAGTGGTCAGTCGGTTTATGTCGAATCTAGGAAAAGCTCATTGGGAAGCGGTCAAGTGGATTCTGAGATATCTACGAGGCACCACACAGAAGTGTTTGCACTTTGGTAAGGGAGAGGTGGAAGTGCAAGGGTACGTAGATGCAGACTTCGGAGGTGAAGTCGATCACCGAAGAAGCACCACCGGCTATGTATTCACCGTCGGAACTACAACTGTTAGTTGGATGTCACAGGTACAGAAGATCGTTACCCTATCCACTACAGAAGGTGAGTATGTTGCAGTGACTGAAGCCAGTAAAGAGATGATATGAGATGATATAGCTTCAAGGTTTGTTAACAGAGCTGGGATTCAAACAGGAGAAGAATGTTTTGCACAGTGATAGCCAGAGTGCGATACACTTGGCGAAGAATTCAGCATTTCATTCTAGAACGAAGCATATTGGGCTTCGGTATCACTTCATCAGATCCCTGTCGGAAGATGACGTGTTGAATCTGGAAAAGATTCCAGGATGTAAGAATCCAGCAGACATGTTAACAAAGACGGTGACCTTTCAGAAACTGGAGTTGTGCGCAACTTCAGTTGGCCTTCATGCATAGATGATGAGGGTGGAGCCACACGGGAGAGGAGCTTGATGAGATAGCCCGTTGACGGTGGTTTGATCTCCAAGTGGGAGATTGTTAGAAAGGGGTGTAGATCAAACCTCACTTCCGGCGAGGAGCTCCGGCGAAGCTCCGACGAGCTTGAGAACCATGCAGGCGAGCGTGGACGTCGACTCAGGCAAAGTCGACGGCGAACTGTAGGCGTAGTTTTAGGTGGTGCTCGAGCAGGCGAGCTCAAATTGTGGGAAACGCGACCCTCGCATTTGGGAAATTCGACCCTTGCGTTTCAGACTCCGACCCTCGCGTTTGGGACACCGACCCTCGCGTCCAAGCTCTGACATCTGCGTTTTGGAGCTCCGATGTCCGCATCTTCGCGTGGCATGTTTGCTTATATAAACCCCTCGTCGCCCTAGGGTTTTGTTGTTGCTTCTCCTCCTCTGATTTCTCTCTGGCGGCGGCACCAAAAATAACGCAGCAGCGTTCCTCTTCTCCAAACCTTGAAATCGCAGCAGCGATTTTGGTTCTTCATCTCCAGCTCTCAACCGTGCATTGAGGGGAGATTAAGAAAGGACTTTAGAGAGAGAGAGAATTGAAAGGGTTTATTCTCTTTAAGTATTAACACTGTAGCTACAGTGTTCATTTTTGAGAAATCTCAGTTTTGGGATTTGCTCTTGATTTGTAATTTCTTGTTTAATTAATAAGAAATTGACTGTGTGGCTCCCGAGGACATAGGCAGTTGTCGAACCTCGTAAATCTTGGTGTACTTTTTTCTATTCTGCGTTTCCGTTGCATTAGGGATTTAGGCATTTAATTCCAAACAACTGGTATCAGAGCGTGAAACGATCTAGAGAAAGTCAGATTCAAGTGGGAGCCATGGCCGCAGATGAAGGAAAGCTGAGACTTGAGAAGTTTGATGGAACGGATTTCGGATTCTGGAAAATGCAGATAGAGGATTATCTGTATCAGAAAAATCTGTATCAACCACTATCGGGAAAGAAGCCAGATTCTATGAAGGCAGATAAGTGGAGCCTTCTAGACAGACAAGCCCTCGGAGTTATCAGATTGACGTTGACTCGCAATGTTGCGTTCAACATAGCGAAGGAGAAGACCACGGGGGGTCTTATGGCAGCACTCTCAAACATGTATGAGAAGCCATCAGCCGTGAACAAAGTTCATTTGATACGGCGGTTATTCAATCTGAAAATGGCGGAAGGCGCGTCAGTAGCACAACACCTTAATGAACTTAATACGGTTATAACCCAATTGAGTTTAGTTGAGATTGAGTTTGATGAGGAAGTTCGGGCGTTGATACTTTTGTCTTCCCTACCAGAGAGTTGGAACGCTACAGTCACGACAGTGAGTAGCTCGTCGGGAAACAAAAAGTTGAAGTTCGACGACGTTCGTGATTTGGTTCTTAGTGAGGAGATCCGACGGAGAGAGACAAGTGAAGCTACAACCTCTTCAGTATTGCATACAGAGTTAAGAGGTAGAAATTCAACCAGAGGGAACGGACGAGGCAAATCAAACTTCAGGGGTAGATCAAAGGACATGAGATCCAAGTCAAGGAATCCAAGCAACAGCTCGAAGGCTATCGAGTGTTGGAATTGTGGAAAGACCGGGCATTACAAGAATCAGTGCAAGAGTGCACAGAAGGAGAAGGAGGCGAAGGCAGAGGTGAATGTCACCTCCACCTCAGGAGGAGACGACGCATTGATATGCTCTTTGGAGAGCAAGGAGGAATCTTGGGTGTTAGATTCAGGAGCGTCGTTCCATGCTACCTCTCAGAAAGAATTCTTCGAGAAGTATGTTCCCGGAAATCTTGGATACGTATATCTTGGTGATGATAAACCATGTGCTATTGTGGGTTAAGGCGTGGTGAAAATTAAGTTGAACGGGTCAGTATGGGAGCTGAAGGATGTCAGGCATATTCCCGACCTGAGAAAGAACTTAATATCTGTAGGCCAGTTGGCTGGCGAAGGATACACTACGACCTTCCATGGAGATGATTGGAAGATCTCAAAGGGCGCAATGAGGATTGCCCGAGGCAAGAAGACTGGTACCCTGTATATGACAGCAGGTGCACGTTGTTTGATCTCAGTTGCAGCAAGCAATGAGACTTCAAAGTTATGGCACCAGAGACTCGGTCATATGAGTGAAAAGGGGATGAAAATTATGCACACGAAGGGAAAACTCCCAGGACTGAAGTCAGTGGAGATGGATATGTATGAAGAATGTATACTTGGAAAGCAGAAGAGAGTCAGCTTTCAGACAAGTGGCAGAACCCCCAGGAAAGAGAAGCTAGAGCTCGTTCACTCAGATGTGTAGGGACCAACAACCACCGCGTCCATTGGTGGGAAACACTACTTCGTGACTTTTATCGATGATCACTCTCGAAAAGTGTGGGTCTACTTTCTGAAGCATTAGTCAGAAGTATTTGAAGCTTTCAGGAGATGGAAAGCTATGGTCGAGAATGAGTCCGGTCTGAGAATAAAGAAGCTCAGGACCGACAATGGCGGTGAGTATGAAGACACCGGATTTAAGAAGTTCTGCTATGAGCACAGGATCAGAATGGAGAGAACCGTGCCCGACACGCCTCAGCAAAATGGTGTAGCTGAGCGGATGAACCGAACGTTGACAGAGAGAGCCAGAAGCATTCGGGTACAGTCAGGCTTACCGAAGAAGTTCTGGGCAGAAGCGGTCAACACAGCAGCTTACTTGATCAACCGAGGTCCATCGGTTCCATTGGAGCACAGAATACCAGAGGAGGTATGGTACGGAAAGGAGGTAAAACTCTCATATCTTAAAGTTTTCGGTTGTGTAGCTTACGTGCATATTAGTGATCAAGGCAGGAATAAGCTTGATCCCAAGTCAAAGAAATACACTTTCATCGGCTATGGTGAAGATGAGTTCGGCTACCGCATTTGGGACAACGAAAACAAGAAAGTGATCCGTAGCAGAGATGTGATATTCAACAAGAAGGTGATGTACAAGGACATGCATAAGACAGATGACTCAGAGAGCGAGTCAATATTTGTAGATGCAGATGATGTCCCGAGTAACCTCTCGGAAGAACCCAATGCATAAGGTCCTTAGCCAGAAGAGCCTGTTGGAAAAGATGGTGCGCAGGAGCCCGACGCACCAGCTCCGATATTAAGAAGATCTTCCCGTCCTCCTGTACCCAATAGGAGATACATGAACTATCTGTTGTTGACAGATGGTGGGGATCCTGAAAGCTATGATGAAGCTTGTCAGTGTGGAGATGCGAGCAAGTGGGAGCTTGCCATGAAAGATGAGATGAAGTCTCTCATATCAAACCAGACGTGGGAACTAGCTGAGTTGCCCACGGGTAAGAAGGCACTCCACAACAAATGGGTGTACCGGGTGAAAGAGGAGCAGGATGGTTCCAAAATATATAAAGCCCGGCTAGTTATCAAAGGTTTCTAGCAGAAGGAAGGAATTGACTACACCGATATTTTTGCTCCCGTGGTGAAGCTAAATACTATCAGGACCGTGATGAGTATTGTAGCAATTGAAGATCTTCATCTCGAGTAGTTAGACGTGAAGACGGCGTTTCTTCACGGAGATCTAGAAGAGGAGATATACATGCACCAGCCAGAAGGTTTCTTAGAAGAAAAGAAGAAGAACCTGGTGTGCAAACTCAAGAAGAGCTTGTATGGCCTGAAACAAGCCCCAAGGCAGTGGTACAAGAAGTTTTACGGCTTCATGCATAAGGAAGGTTTCCAGAAGTGCAACGCTGACCACTGTTGCTACTTCAAAAGATATCATTCCAGCTATATCATCCTACTGCTATATGTTGATGATATGTTGGTTGCAGGAGCAGATATGGAGGATATCAAGAGTTTGAAGCAGCAGCTGTCAAAGGAATTTGACATGAAGGACTTGGGTCCAGCAAAAAAGATCCTTGGAATGCAAATCACGAGAGACAAGAAGAAAGGGTTCTTGCGGTTGTCTCAGACGGAGTACATCAATCGTGTTTTGCAAAGATTCAACATGGGCGACGCCAAGCCCATGAGCACACCCTTGGCCAGCCATTTTCGTCTATCGAAGGATCAGTCTCCTCAGTCAGAAGAAGAGAAAGAGAGTATGGCTCAGGTTCCTTACGCCTCAGCTATCGGAAGTTTGATATTCGCAATGGTCTGTACGAGACCAGATATTGGCCATGTAGTGGGAGTGGTCAGCCGGTTTATGTCGAATCCCGGAAAAGCTCATTGGGAAGCGGTCAAGTGGATTCTGAGATATCTACGAGGCACCACACAGAAGTGTTTGCACTTTGGTAAGGGAGAGGTGGAAGTGTAAGGGTACGTAGATGCAAACTTCGGAGGTGAAGTCGATCACCGAAGAAGCACCACCGGCTATGTATTCACCGTCGGAACTACAGTTGTTAGTTGGATGTCACAGGTACAGAAGATCGTTACCCTATCCACTACAGAAGGTGAGTATGTTGCAGTGACTAAAGCCAGTAAAGAGATGATATGGCTTCAGGGCTTATTGACAGAGCTGGGATTAAAACAGGAGAAGAATGTTTTGCACAGTGATAGCCAGAGTGCGATACACTTGGCGAAGAATTCAGCATTTCATTCTAGAATGAAACATATTGGGCTTCGGTATCACTTCATCAGATCTCTGTTGGAAGATAACGTGTTGAATCTGGAAAAGATTCCAGGAAGTAAGAATCCAGCAGACATGTTAACAAAGACGGTGACCGTTCAGAAACTGGAGTTGTGCGCAACTTCAGTTGGCCTTCATGCATAGATGATGAGGGCGGAGCCACACAGGAGAGGAGCTTGATGAGATAGACCGTTGACGGCGGTTTGATCTCCAAGTGGGAGATTGTTAGAAAGGGGTGTAGATCAAACCTCATTTCCGGCGAGGAGCTCCGGCAAAGCTCCGACGAGCTTGAGAACCATGCAGGCGAGCGTGGACGTCGACTCAGGCGAAGTCGACGACGAACTGCAGGCGCAGTTTCAGGTGGAGCTCGAGCAGGCGAGCTCAAATTGTGGGAAACGAGACCATCGCATTTGGGAAATTCGACCCTCGCGTTTCAGACTCTGACCCTCGCGTTTGGGACACCGACCCTCGCGTCCAAGCTCTGACGTCCGCGTTTTGGCGCTCCGACGTCCGCGTCTTCGCGTGGCTGGCGACAGGCTGTCGCCAGCCTGTCATGTTTGCTTATATAAACCCCTCGTCGCCCTAGGGTTTTGTTGTTGCTTCTCCTTCTCTGATTTCTCTCTGGCGGCGGCACCAAAAATAACGCAGTAGCGTTCCTCTTCTCCAAACCTTGAAATCGCAGCAGCGATTTTGGTTCTTCATCTCCAGCTCTCAACCGTGCATTGAGGGGAGATTAAGAAAGGACTTTAGAGAGAGAGAGAATTGAAAGGGTTTATTCTCTTTAATTATTAACACTGTAGCTACAGTGTTCATCTTTGAGAAATCTCAGTTTTGGGATTTGCTCTTGATTTGTAATTTCTTGTTTGATTAATAAGAAATTGACTGTGTGGCTCCCGAGGACGTAAGCAGTTGCCGAACCTCGTAAATCTTGGTGAACTTTTTCTATTCTGCGTTTCTGTTGCATTAGGGATTTAGGCGTTTAATTCCTAACAGTTTTCACCAGTCATTATTTTCCAAACAATGTCTCCCTAAAAAGGTGACCAAGATTAGTTCTAGATAGAATCCCATTTCAGGAGGTTGCCAAAGTTATAGGTAGATATCTTATACAATCCTGGCCAAGATCCATCCTTATCAAGTTTTATACTAAACTGAATCAATTTTAAACCAAGTAGAGTCGGTCCACAAAAGATTTAGATTAGAGGCCATTTTTCTACGTAGAAGAAGAAGAGCTAATCTTGATTCAGTTTTCTCAAAAAAATTTCTTCCAAATGGGCTAGGGAAAAACTTAGTCTCGTTTTGAGAAGTTGCCAAATTGATTCCAAAGATTAGCATTTAAACTGGTTTTTGTTAGCTAATGTTTGCCTTAAAACAAACTAGGCTAGGATTGTTCCACCTCGACTGTAGACAGTAACTAAAAGTATATAGAATGCGATAAATGCTTCAATATGCTTTTATGTTGATACTTTTGCATCAGTAGGGTTTTAATTGCATTGGCATTTTAATTGTTTACGTTGATAATATTAATGTTTCATGTTTAATGAAGCGTTGATTTTAAAATTGACAACAAGACATTTCACCGATTCTCCTTTAACATATTCATCTATCTATATAGAGAAACTACTCTTTTAGTTTGTGAGTGGTATTATCAGAACGCCCTCACACTTCGAATAAAGTAATGAAGTGCTCTTGCACTTGAAAACATCCCTTGCACTTAAAAATACTACATAAATGCTCTTCTACTTCAAAAAAAAAAAAAAAAATGGAAAAATATTCCAAAAAGAAATTTAATAAATCATCCATTCCCTTGACAATTAGGCTGCATTAATATTTCACATTCTGTGTCATCCACTCATGCGCACTGGATACTAGTGATTGACAACAAAGATGATTTTTGTACAAGTTTGAATCATTGAGGTGGGGAAAAGACTACTGAAACGTAAGGGATTAATTTTCCTTACAATTGTGATGTTTGCTTTTTTGCCTTTTCTTCTCTTTCTTCTTTGACATGTGCGGCAACGAGGAGAAAGCACTCTGCCTTTCTCACATGACGTTGGGCTTGGCAGAGTGCGGGCCTGCGGGGTACTGTTTTAAAGCAGGGGAACCTTTGGCAGTTCATTGCTTCTGGCCTGTAAAGTAGCATAGTCAAAACCAAATTAGACAACCTAAAAATTCTTTTGTCCTTAACTAATATATAACTCGACCATCACATCTCTTGGTAATTATTTTCCGAAATAAATTAAAATCTCAAGTCCAATATTAGACTCAAGAGGGCAAGTTTATTTTTATTTGTCTGCTTGTTCAAGCAGTGAGATTGTATTTCTCTTAATAATTTTAAATAGACTCTAGAACTCGTAAAATATTACCACCCTCGTAAGACACTCAGAGACTTGCTACAATACAAAACCAGAATTTGGAACACACGTAAAACCCCCACAAAGTTATCAAGGAAGACTACAATTCTTTGCGTCCTACTACTTATTTTGGTACAAATTATTGTGCTGAAACTAATTAATTTTACCAAAATAAGAATAAATTAGATTTTTTTTTTGCATAAATGATTTAGGTTTTAACTTCTAGAAAATATAAATGATCAAGTCATTACTCCACTAAATGAGAAGCATATCTTCTTAGGCTATATGCATGTGTTGCTACAAGAGGCTGCATGTGACTTGCAAGGTGCTACCGGGCCTCACTATCTAAACCTCTGCAGAAAAAGAAAACAATTCAATATTTAAAATAAATTAATTGGCACAAGAATATTAATAGGGATATGATTAAACCATAATTACTGATGGAAGTTTATGTAGCTACAGTCCAACCGCACACCCACTGAGTATTATTGTAGTAACAACGCACACCTACCACAAACTCACCTATATATAGCTCTTCCTGGCGTTAAGTTCTGATTATCACCAGTGTCTCAAATTAAGAGTGAAAAGAAAGAGAGAGGGAGAGAGAAAGGGAGAAAAATAGAGAAAGTTTCTCCTTGAGAAAAGAGATTGTAACTCCTAAATTTTTCTTATAGTGGATTCTTCTATATTTTCCCGTTGTTTTTACCCCAAATTCATTTAGGAGGTTTTCCACATAAATCTGTGCGTTCATTTCATTACTTCTGTGCTACTATTTGCTAGGACCTTTCTCTATTGGGCCCCGAGTTTATCCCAACAAGTGGTATCATAGCCTGACTTAGGTGCATGTATCGACTTATCGTATGCTCTGTGGCTGCCACCAAATGTGGATCCTCCACATCAGAAAATAAGTTAGATTATCATTTACCATTTGAAGGGAACATGTATATTTACGAGCACGATACTATTCATAAATACAGTGCTATTCACCATTACAATACTATTCACGGATATGATTACTATTCATAAATACAGTTACTGTTTACGTGAAATAGTAAGAACATTCTATTCGTGGTAGAGGCAATGGTGGTAAAGTTTGAGATTGAGAAATTCAACGGGAGTAATTTCTCACTGTGGAAGTTAAAGATAAAGACTATCTTGAGAAAATATAATTGTCTAGCGGTCATCGGTGCAAGACCAGATGACATCACAGATGATAAGAAGTGGAATGAGATAGTGGGGAATTCTATTGCTAATCTCTATCTAGCATTAGCAAATGAGGTGCTGTCAAGCATAGAGGAGAAGAAGACAACAAAGGAGATCTAGGATACTCTAACGAAACTATATGAGGCAAAATTACTGCACAATAAAATATTCTTAAAAAGAAGACTTTACACTCTGAGGATGACGGAATCTACATCAATGACTGACCACATCAACATCCTAAACACACTGTTCTCCCAACTCACAATGTTGGGCATGCAATTGGTGTGAATGAACATGCAGAGCTTCTACTTCAGAGTCTACCTGAGTCGTATGCTAATCATCAATCTCACAAACAATGTTCTTATAGACAATCTAGTCTTCGATAACGTTAAAACCGCTATTCTAGAGGAAGAAAGTCGTCACAAAAATAAGAAAGACAGACAAACAAGTTCGCAACAAGCGGAGGCCTTATCGACGATGAGAGGAAGATCAACAGAACGTGGCTCCAGTGAGAGTCATACCCATGGTAGATCAAAATCAAGAAGTAAGAAGAATATCAAATATTACAATTGTGGAAAAAAGGGGCACGTGAAATCGGAGTGTTGGCACAATAAGAAGAGTGATGATAAAAGGTCTTTAGAGCCATCAATATCTCAAGGATATGTTGTCAGCACATCAGACGATGATAAAATTTTATACAGTGGAACAACCACTGTTGATGAATGCAAAAAGAGGTTTGCTGATGTCTGACTTCTAGATTCAGTAGCCTTTTGGCATAAGACCTCCACGAGAGAATATTTTTACAAATATGAACCTATCTCAGGAGGATTTGTATTCATGGGCAATGATCATGCCTTGGAGGTTTCTAGTATTGGCACTATTAAAATCAAAATGTTTGATGGTACAATACACATCATTCAAGATGTGTGACATGTGAAAGGCTTGAAGAAGAATCTATTTTCTTTAGGGCAATTAGATAAGCTTGGGTGCAAGATCCATATAGAAAACGAGATCATGAAGATTGTTAGAAGGACACTTATTGTGATAAAAGGAAAAAATAGCTACAAATCTATATATGCTCAAGGGAGAAACCCTGCAGGAAGCTGATTTATGTGTGACATCAACAAGCCATGGAGAAGAACAAACCATGACTAGGCCACATGTCAGAATGAGGCTTGAAGATTCTCTATGATCAGAAGCTGCTTTCTGGACTTAATTCAATAGCTCTTTCATTCTGCGAGCATTGTGTTACAAGTAAGCAGCATCTGGTGAAGTTCAACACATTGAGTTTTAGAAGAAAGTTATTCTGAAACTAGTTCATTCTGATGTATGGCAAGCACCAGTTACATCCATGGGAGGAGCAAAGTACTTTATGTCCTTTATTGATAATTACTCCAGAAGATATTGGGTGTATCCTATCAAGAAGAAGGTGGATGTGTTCTCAATCTTTAAAGCCTACAAAGCGCGAGTCGAGATTGAATCTAAAAAGAAGATTAAGTACTTGAGGTTAGATAATGGAGGAGAATACATAGACGATGAATTTCTTGCATTCTGCAAGCAAGAAGGCATCAAAAGACAATTCAATACTGCTTATACTCCTCAACAAAATAGAGTGGCGGAGCGGATAAATAGAACTTTGTTGGAAAGAATACGAGCAATGTTGATAACTATAAATCTGGATAAAATCTCTTCGACAGTAAAAACCACCTGTTACGTGGTGAATCGATATCCATCAACTGCAATACAGTTAAAGACGTCGATAGAGATACAGACTGGTAAGCCAGCTGATTATTCCAACCTCCATATATTTGGAAGTCCAGTATACGTAATGTACAATGCCTAAAAAATTACAAAGCTAGATTCAAAATTCAAAAAATAAATATTCTTGGGGTGTGCTGACAGAGTAAAGGGGTATCGCTTGTGGGATCCTACTACCCATAAGGTTATCATCAGCAGAGATATTATCTTTGTAGAGAACCAACTATAAAGTAAAAAAGAAGAAAGCAGTTCAAGAAAAGACTTAGAAACTATAGCTGTTCAGGTAGAAAATAATTTAAATTCTTCTAAAGCAACATTAGAGCATGATGTATAAGAACCAGTCGAGTCCGAGGCTCCAGAAGTTCGAAGGTCAACATGTGAGAGAAGACCACTGACTTGCCACTCGGAGTATATTATAGAGTAACATTGCATAATGTCTTCTAACAGAGGATGGAGAGCCATCAACTTTTCATGAAGCTATACATAGCACATATGCATCTTTGTGGATGGTAACAATGCAGAAAGAAATTGAAGCTCTCTATAAGAATAAGACTTGGGTACTTGTGTCACTACCACAAGGAAGAAAGTCCATTGAAAATAAATGGGTTTATAAGATCAAGCAAACGATATCGTGCTAGATTGGTGGTAATAAGATATGCTTAAAAAGAAGGTATTGACTTTAATGTAATATTTTCTCTTATAGTTCGACTTACAATAGCCCGAACAGTCCTGGCTATGAGCGTTATATTTGACTTACATCTAGACTAGCTAGATTTGAAAATAGCATTTTCTCATAGAGATCTTGAAGAAGAAATTTACATGCTTCAACTAGAAGGTTTTGAAAAAAAGGAAAAGAGAAATTGATTTGCAGATTGAACAAATCTCTATATGGTCTAAAGCAAGCGCTGAGGTGTCGGCACAAGAGATTTGATTCATTCATCATGAGCCTCAAATACAACAGGCTTAATCAGACTCTTGTACATATTTCAAGAGGTTTGGTGAAAATAACTTTGTTATCTTATTGCTGTATGTTGACGACATGTTGGTTGCAGGCCCCAACAAAGATCAGATCAAAGAATTAAAGGCGCAGTTGGTTAAGAAATTTGAAATAAATGATTTAGGATCTGAAACAAGATTTTAGAGATGCAAATTTACTGAGACAAAATTAATAGTAATATTTGGCTTTCTCAGAAATATTATTTGAAGAAAATCTTGCGGCGTTTTAACATGCAAGATTGCAAGTCAATTTCTATCTCACTTCCTATTAATTTTAAGTTATCCTCCAGTATGAGTCCTAGCAGTAATAAAAAAAGGACGGAGACGTCTCGAGTATCGTATGCATCAGCAGTGGGAAGTCTAATGTTCGCTATGATTTGTACAAGACCAGACATTGCGCAAGCAGTAGGAGTGGTTAGTCGATACATGACGAATCCTGGTAAAGTGAGTTTGGAATGCTATAAAGATGATCCTAAGATACATTAAGGGAACCTCAAATGTTGCATCATGTTATGGGGGATCAGATTTTATTGTCAATGGATATGTTGATTCTGATTATGTAGGTGATCGTGATAATAGCAAATCCACCACAAATCTCTAGTCTAGATTTTATTGCTTTGTTTTTATTTTCTAAGATGTGGAACTAATTCTTATAGAAATTTTAGAATTGTATGAAACTAATTTGATTTTTTTTATAATTTGTGAATTATTCTATTGTGCTTAAAATAATCATTTTTAATGTAATCTACTAGAGAACTAATTGGTAGAAGAAGAATTTAATAATCTATGCTTATCTTGAGTGGTTTGTTAGGTTATGCTTATGAATTCTAGAATTATTATCTAGTTGTTATTCTTTTCATGAATGTTTATTTTATTTGGATCATAATTTGATATATTATGCTTTTCTTAAGAGGTTTGACAATCTATGCTTAATAAATCTTAAATAAAATATGGTAAAAAAGAATATTTCATAATTTTTAAGTGAAATTGACTAGCCGATTCAATTCTAGATTCCTCATATCTCTAATTGAATCCTTGGTCTTTTACTTTCTTGATTTTTCTCTTTATTCTTGATTTTTTATTCATTTCATGATTTTATTTTCCTCTATTTCTTTATCTTTCTTTCTCCCCTCTTAATCTATTTTTGTTTTATTTGCATATAATCACAACCACTCTTTTTTATCTCCCCACAACCAATTCTATCACTACTAATTGTCACACACAACCTAAAAACCAATTTTGATTAACTCGTACAACACCTTCCTTGTAGGATCGACTTTTTTCTATATAACTTGATAGTTGTGTGCTTGCAACTTAGGTTATTATTTAACTCCTACTAATACAGTATTATTTATATAGTCCCTATGAATTCTATACATAATATATCTGTGATACTATTAGCCTATATAGTACTAGTATGTATATATTTCATATACCATATCAATGAACGAAAAAATTGAAAATAACCCTAAAACGAAATCAAGAAAAGTAAATACAACATGAAAGTGTTAGAGAATGTACATATCTCTTTGAGAAGATTTGTTGAAACAAATATTTATGCAAGTTGTTCTTTTGCAATAAATTCTCGCTTGCGTAATGGGATCCTCTTTGCATGTTTCATCAAAGTCTTATCCATTATTTCTTCTTGCTTAGGCTAAGGAACAGATTCTTATCTTCTGAATATACCTCGAGTAACTGTAATAGATGTTGCCTTGTTTCTTAGCCTTCCTACACACCTACAGAAAATCAGAAATGTTTGACCTGGGTATTTAAATCTGCTTGGCTGTTTTAACTCTATATTGCATTCAATAATTTATTGAAACATGAACTATTTTAGCACAGAAGGTACAGATAAGAGAAGACACGTTTGAGATAGACGTAAAAAGAGTTAAATTGTTGGGAAAATTGCTTGTAGAGAGCAAAAATCAAATAGTGGTGCATTAAAACCTTTAAGAAGAAATATCAACTTCGAAGAAATCAACTTTCCAAAAGGGCTTGGACCCAAAGAACAGTTCTTCTACACCATTCACGTAATTTTACACCTCATCAAAACTTTTTCTTCCTTCTTTACCACTTTTTGTCCTTAATTTCCTCCTTTTCTTCTCAACTCATTCTTCTCCTTTTTGTCTTCTAGTTTTTTTTTTTCATTCTTTTGTATAGATAACAGAATTATGGTGGATATATAATGTTGGTTTTTTTTAGTGTATAATAATATTTTATTGATCTCCTTTTGTATTTTCTTATTCTATTTAATTCTCAAAAAGTCCTCTTTTCAGATTGACATGGTAACTAGTAGCTATCGCAATCTCTTTTTATTATTATTTTTTGTTTACAAATTTCCTTATTTTCCTAGATCCTATTTGATTTTTTTATGATGAAAATAAAAACACGGTAAACAGTGACATTTAGCTCATAAATGCTAGAATTATTTTTTTGTGAGTGAGTTTCAATTAAATCACTTTTATATCTTATTTATGACGTTTACCTATTAACTTATATTTATTTTTCATTTGTGACTTTAATCTATTAATTAAATGACACATTTGACTGATGTTTGTGACATCAATATATTAAATATTATATATGTTTGTTATTTTTCACATTTAGCTGATAAATATCATATTTATTTCTTATAGTGTCAATCATAATGTCTAAATATAATATCCAACAAATAACTCACAAGTATGTTTGATAAGAGATAAAACCGATGAATAATTAATTTTATACATGAAATAGAAGTTAAATGAAGACGATCTAGATTAAAAAAACATGAATTACATACCCAAGTAAGACTGGTGATGAAAACGAGGGGAAAAAGTGGCGGGCTCTCCAGTGGTGCATGTTAGCAGGCGTTTTTTCCTCTGCTAACATACACCCCCGCCGAGTTCTTGATGGTGAAAAAAAAGAAAAGCAGTAGTAAGAAGATTCTTAGCATTGGATTACGAGAATCAAATCCAAGTCTGCTACCTTCTGAAGATCATTTTGATACAAGAATCAGTGAAGATGATGAAGATTTGGGAATCATGGGGTCAACGGGGCCTAGAGGTGAAAAAATGAAGAAATCGATGGATGAAATCCTTAGATCTGCAAAGTTTCTTGAAGATCCAAAGCCTCAGATGCCAGTTGGTCTGCGATCTCGTCATCTCAGTAAGTCTTCGACTTCTTGTAAAGATCAGAGTAGTTCTCATCGATCTTCTTGGGCTGATGATGAAGTTTTTGAAGTTGAATCTCTTGAATCGCAAGGTTTAGATCATTCTCAAAGCTCAGATCAATCATTTCCTGTTTTGACTCCAAATTCTGTTTCTCTTACTGAGAGATTAGTTCAAACTGATGCTGATAAATCTCAGAATATTCAAAAACCTGGCAAATCCATTAATGATGAAAATGAACTGCACTTGAACACAGAATCAGCCAAAGATCCTGTAATTGAAGTTAAAAAGAGCTGGCTTAGTCTATTTGCAGATAATAGGAAAACAGGAAGTGGAATGGTGCTGGATTTTATCCCTCCCATCTCTAAAGAATCTGTAATATTTGAAGAAGAGGAATGGAATGAGGGTAAATCCTTGTGGAAATTTTCCCTCATTGGACAGGTCCTAGGCCTGAATGCAAAATTCAAAGCAATGGAGATGTTTGTCAAGAAAGCTTGGGCTCCATTGGCAATCCCTGAGGTTTTTCTCCTAAAAGCAGGGATATTCTTGTTTAAGTTCAATTCAGTGCAAGAAATGAGTGATATCATTGAAAGTGGTCCTTGGTTCTTTGGATCTAGGCCACTTCTCTTAAAACATTGGTCAAATGAAGATGAAATTGAGAGGAATTTTGACAATACATATCCACTGTGGATTCAATTACCAGGCTTAAGACTAAATTTATGGAGTGCTAAGTGCTTAAGCAAAATTGTTAGTGTAATTGGTAAACCAATTGCCACAGACAAGCTCACAGCAAACAGGCAGAGACTTGCCTATGCTAGGGTTCTTGTAGAAGTTAAACTGCCATCTGAACTTCCTGATCATATTACTATTCAAGGGCCAAATGGAAAGTTGATAAAGCAAAATGTCTTCTATGAATTTAAGCCTAAATGGTGTGATCACTGTAAACATGTTGGGCATGAAGTTAGCTTCTGCAAAAGGAAATCTAGGTCACTAAGATGGGTTCCTAAACTAGTGCAAGAAGCTGTTGGTAATCCTCAGGATAATGTGGTTGTTGAAAAATCTGGAAATAAGGATTCTATGGCAATTGATCACCACCCTCTGGTTATTGTTCCTCCTGTGCAATCTGATAAAACTTTCCAGCAAGGAACCGATCAGTCCTCTGAAAAAAAACTGAATAGTAGGAATTCTTCTGCTGGGGAAAATACTGTGCATGCTGTGCATGTTTTTCAGACACTGAATAGTCTTGAAGGCACAGTTGGTAACTCAGATGGACAATACTCTCTGAAAGGGCTAGAACAACTTGCTGAACCTATTGGAATTCTCATATCTGTGCATGTTGCTCGGGCTCAACAATCAGATTCTGGAAGAAAGGAAAATGATATCCCCTGGACACTGAGTCAAAACAGGAAATCAAAAAGTAAATCTATAAACTCTTTCTCTCCTTTGACAAATCTGACTAATGGAGTTTATCCCTCTGAAATTGATAGGGGGGGTCCAAATTTATGAACCTGACCTTTTGGAATGTTAGGGGATTAAATAAATCCCCTAAGCAACATATGGTGAAAAATCACAGAATGCAATATCACTTATCATTCCTAGCCCTTCTTGAAACTAAGATTAAGGATGGAAATGTTCAATCAATTGCTAAGAAGATAGCTAAAGACTGGAACTGGTTTTCAAATGGGGACAGTAATGATAAAGCCAGAATTATTATACTATGGGATCCTCATATTATGGATATTCAAATAAACAGTTTTTCAGCTCAGCAAGTGACATGTGCTGTTAAGTCCACTGATGGAAAATTAATTTGTATCATATCTTCTATCTATGGTTCAAATCATATGGTAGCCAGGAAATCTCTATGGTCAGAATTATCTCAGATATACCACAGCATAGGCAATGCACCCTGGCTTATATGTGGAGATTTCAATGTCATACTAAGCAATGAGGAGAAGCTAGGGGGCTCAATGCTTTCTTAAGCAGATTCTAAAGATTTTAATCAGTTTATTGAAGACTGTAATCTGTTACATCTCAAAACCCCTGGTTGTTTCTTTACTTGGAACAATAAACAGGACTCTACTACAAGGATATGGAGTAGGCTTGACAGGGCTTTAGTAAATGATTCCTGGTTACTAGAACATAATTCGAGCCATGTTATATGGAGTAGGCTTGACAGGGCTTTAGTAAATGATTCCTGGTTACTAGAACATAATTCGAGCCATGTTTAATTCTTATCTCCTTTTTTCTCTGACCACTCTTCTGCCCTGGTGTCTATATATGAGGATAATGTCAAAGGTAAAAAACCTTTTAGGTTTTTTCAAATGTGGACCAAGCATGAAAAATTTCTCTCTACAGTTGCAGCAGTATGGCAAACTCCCATTGAAGGATACACAATGTTCAAAGTGCACACTAAGCTGAAGCTCCTAAGGAATGCACTAAAAGATCTAAACAAAAGGAGCTTTTACAATATCAGTGAGAAAGTCCTCAGAGCCAAATCTGAGCTTGAGAATGTCCAAAATATGCTTCAACTTGAGCCTCTTAATTCCACTCTTATTAATCAGGAGAAAGAGTGCATTAGCTCTTATAACAAACTCTTGGAATGTGAATTATCCTTCTATCAACAAAAAGCAAGAGTTGCATGGTGTCTCCAGGGGGATAGAAGCACAAAGTTCTTTCATTCTGTTATAAAGACAAACAGACACCATAATAGAGTTATGGTCCTCTATAACAGCTTGGGGGAAAAAATCACTGAAGGTGATGATATTGCTGATGAACTCATCTCTTACTTCAAGAATCTAATGGGGACTGCTATTTCAACCACCAAGCCAAACATTAACATAATCCAGAGTGGTCCATGCCTTACTGATATTCAAGCTAGGAATCTATCTAGTCCTGTTACAAAAGAGGAAATCAAACTGGCTGTGTTCTCTATTCCAGAGAATAAGGCCCCAGGACCTGACGGTTACAGCTCCTCTTTTTACAAATATGTTTGGCCTATTGTGGGGGAGGATATTACTTCAGCAATTGAAGAATTCTTCAAAACTGGAAAACTTCTTGGAGCTGTAAACTCTACATCTATTACCCTCATTCCTAAGGTACACTGTCCTCAAACTCCTGCAGATTTTCGACCAATTTCATGTTGCAACTGTCTATACAAATTTATTTCAAAAATCCTTGCAAATAGACTACAAACTGTTGTTGGCTCTATCATCAGTGAAGCTCAAAGTGCTTTTGTTAAGGGTAGACAAATTTCAAATAATATCCTATTAGCACATGAGCTTGTGAAGAATTATGGAAGAAAACAGATATCCCCAAGATCTATGCTTAACATTGATATAAGGAAAGCATTTGATACAATCGGTTGGGATTTCCTGGAGAGCTTGCTGAAAGGATTGGGTTTCCCTAATGATTTTACTAACTGGATTATGACATGTATCTCTTCTCCTAAATATTCTATCTCTCTTAATGGCTCTATGCATGGATACTTCAAAGGGGAAAGATGGTTGAGGCAGGGAGACCCCCTGTCACCCTATCTGTTTATTATAGGCATGGACTACCTCTCTAGAAATTTGAATATGTTGAAACATGATAAGAAGTTCAAGTTTCACCCTAAGTGTGGTCAGCTCAAGATTACACATCTCACCTTTGCTGATGATCTCCTCTTGTTCTGTAAAGGGGATTTTTACTCAATCCAAAGATTATATCAGTGTGTCAAAGATTTTGGAATCACTTCTGGCCTTGAAGCAAATCTCTCAAAATGTTCAATTTTCTATGGAGGAGTTAAGGAATCTGTTAAAGCCCAAATATATGATAGCCTGGGTTTTCCTGAAGGTATCTTCCCTATAAGATATCTTGGTGTTCCTCTAATTAGCAAGAGATTATCATACATGGACTGCACTCCTCTCTTCCAGAAAATATCCAACCAATTTCAAATCTGGATGAAACAGAAACATTTGTCATATGCTGGTAGACTTCATGTCATAAAAACTGTTATTCTGGGTGTCCAAATTTTTTGGACCTCAAATTATATTCTGCCAGCAAGGGTCCTGCAGAAAATTGATGATTTGTGTAGAGATTTCCTTTGGGGTAAAACAGATCAAGTGTTTAAATCACCACTGGTTGCTTGGGATAAAGTTTGTAAAGAGAGGAAACATGGTGGTCTGGGGGTTTTTTCTGCAAACATATGGAGCATAACCTCTGCCTTAAGGACCATTTGGTATATACATACACACAAAGAGTTATTGTGGATAAAATGGATCCACGGAAACTACTTAAAGGATACATCAATTTGGCAAGTTGCAGTGAAAAAAGGGGATTCATGGCTATGGAAACAACTGCTCAAAGTCAGGGATAAAGCCATTGCAAATTGTGGAAGTGTAGATGCTTTGAAGCAAATTATCAGATCCTGTCATAGGAACTCAAAAGTGTGTCTATCTGAGCTTTATTCAAAAATTTCCCCAGCTGCTACAAAGGTCCCATGGTTCACAACAGTGTGGGACAATATGAGCTACCCAAAGCACTGTTTCATTATGTGGCTTGCAGTGCAGAACAGGCTACTTACAAGAGATCGATTGCTCAAAAGAGGAATCATCACCACTGGCCTCTGTTGTTTATGCAATGAAAATGTTGTTGAATCCCGAAACCACCTCTTTTTTGAATGCAACTTCACTAGTGCAGTCTGGAATGAGATTATGAATTAGCTCCAATTCGATTGGAAGACTTGTGAATGGAATCGCTTGCTGGATTGGTTTAATTGCAGGCTGAGAGGAAGGGGTTTTAAGAAAAAGGTGAAAAGAATGTCATTATCTTCTACTATTTACAGGATATGGGGGGAACGCAATAGCAGACTGTTTGATACAAAATCCAGGAGTATAGAACAGCTCATCAAGGAGATCAAGATTGATATCATGACCATCATACTTAATGGTTCATATCCAGTGGGGCAAAAAGAATGGCTTATATCACTTTAATCAACTGTAAATTTTAGCTGTTCTTAGTTTTTATTCTTTTTAGTAGTTTTCTTAATTGATTTTTCAGTTCATATACTGAATATCTGATGTACAAATACTTTCCATTTGGTAAATGAATATAATTCTTCATTGACAAAAAAAAAGACGATCTAGATTGTGAAAGTCGAACAATAATATAAAACCTTTTTTGATATTACGTTGTTCATACCCATGTAATTAGAAACAGAATGCCGAAATTTTTTATTTATTATGGTTGTAATATAATCATCAGGCCCACGTTGGATTCCATGTCTGATAGATATATTGAAAGTAACAATTTGAGTACACAATAAAAGTAATAGTTTGAGGACACACGTGCATGTTAACAATAACATTTTAAGTATAAAATAACATATAGTATCTATAAGTAAAAACATTTGAGATCGTCTACATCTAACTTTCTTTTGTTCTTCAAATAACAAACAACTATCTCACAAAATACAAATTTATCATATTTAATTATTAAATATTATATATAATGATGACAGATCATAGACATACAACAATATATCACAAATAATGAATAACTATCTCACGAAATAAAGAATTATCACATTAAATTATTAAATATCATGGATAATGTGGATAGATTATAGATAAAAAATGAGATATCACAAATGACAGATCACCATCTCACAAAATATAGGCTCATCGCATTTAAATATTAAATATCACAGATAATGTGGATAGACCATAAATTAACAACAATATATCACAAATTACGAATAACTGTCTCACATAATAAAGACTTATTTTAAATATTAAATGTCTCAGATAATATTGATATGCCACGGATAATGGACAAATATCACAAGAAATACCCCGTAATATTTAGAAAGATCCACTTAGATACACTTGATACCCTTGTAGTTCTATTGTTGCAAATAGACCCCATGAGTGAAAATCTATTGTTACAAATGGAACGACATGAGTAGTGTCTATTTGTAAAGATAGAACAATATGGGTAGCAAGTTTAGTGTCTATTTGTAGCGGTAGAATGACATAGGTAGGACATTCAATTGTTAAAAAGTCTTTTGGTCCTCATGTCGCTTTATCCGCGATAATAGATTTTCACTCAAGGGGTCTATCTACGACAATAGAATTACATGTGTATCAAGTGTATCCAAGTGGTTCTTTCTAAATATCATAGGGCATTTCTCGTGATATTTGTTCATTATTTATGATATACCAACACTATATGTGATATTAGTAATTAAATATTATAAGTCTCTATTTTGTGAGACTGTTATTCATTATTTGTGATATATCATAGTTAATATATGATCTATAGACATTATCTGTGATATTTAATAGTTAAATGTGATGTGTCTGTATTTTGTGAGATAGTTATTTGTTATTTGTGATATATCATTATTTATCTATGATCTATCAACATTATAGGTAGTTATTTTATTTGTGATATACTAGTATTTATATGTGATCTATCAATATTATTGGTGATATTTAAAAATTAAATGTAATAAATATTTATTTTATGAGACATGTTTTCATTATTTGTGATATATTGCGGTATATATGGGATCTATCATAATTATCTATGATATTTAATAATTGAATATGATAAATGTATAATATATGATATAGTTATTTGTTATCTATGATATATATGATGGTGGATCTCAAAGCATGTCAAAAGGATGGAAAAAGTTTAGGGGCAAAACTTCTTGCTGAATTTATATGTTAAGGCTATGAATATGAGTGGGCTCAAAAAAATTAAGAGAACTTTGGGCTTAGAGGCAAAAAACCAAAAATAAATCTTTATAGATTAAATCTTTGGTTAAAAAATACACCTTAGTTGACCACTTTGAATAAAAATATCCTGACTCACAATGTATACTAAACCGTTGGAATAAAAAATAGATCTAAAAATAAGGGTGAGTATTTTGTGCTTAAGAGTGACTTTGAAAATGAGTGGGTTCAAAATAAGGTATATTTGTTTTTAGACCCAAAAATTGACCCCCATTTATCACAAAACCCATTAAGTTTCATCTAACCTTTAAATCGAAAATACTAATATCTATTTACCTTTAAACGCGATTCCCATCATATACAGTTGTATAGAACTTATTGTGAGCCCTACATACATGAAGTTCCCCAAATAGCCTTCTCCTATTTTCTCTCTCTATCCCATCCTTCTCCTCTACGTTCTCATTGCAAACATTAATTTCTGTAGGCGAGAGGGAGAAAAAAGGGTGTCGTTAAACCTAGATCACCAAAAAACCCAAATTCTTTCCTTCTTCATTGCTCCCTCATATTCTCTCACCTCCATTCATATCCTTTCTCTCTTCCCTTATAAATATCATTTAATGGATTTGATATTTGAAGAATAAAGAGGAAGAAGATATTCTTGTTTATAATCATTGAAGAATTCTAGTCTGAAGTGCAAGATCCATGGGTTTTGTGAAAAATTAAGGTTAGATACTCTATTACTTTAGAAAACCTCCGTTTTTCAACAAAAGACCTGAGTTTTTTTTAAAGAAAACTCATGTCTTTGATTGAAATTGTTGCTAGAGAGGAAAAAATCATTTTATTTTTTAGATTTAGAATTGAATTCAATTCATTTATCTCTTTGTAGGAAGTGATCATATTCTCTTCATTCATTTTTACATACATTTCTTTAAAATTTGTGTAATATCGAATCTTGACATATTTTATAATTTAAATTTATTTTTTTAATAGCGAACACAGATGGACGAAGAGCCATGTTGTTGTTAACCAAATTCAGAGGAAATAATCACTTGATTTCATTGAATGTAAAGAAAAATACAATGATTTGGTGAATCAAGTGTGAAGTAGAGTCAATTGTTGTGCAAACACATTACAACTGAGTAATAAAGTATCCTATGCTGAACTATTAGTTAATTTAATTAATGATATTGATGTCTAGACAATGCTAAATATACATCACGGTTGCGATGAGAAGATCATCAAGATGCATGTTGGTTTGAAAAGAGAGATTTCATTTGGGCAACAACCTCACAATAGGTATAAGGTAAAAGTTTGTCAAATAAATTCAAAATATAATTAATGTGTAAAATAACTACTAAAAAGTATTAAAAGTTACTAAAGTATGCATATTTTTTATGTGTAAAGAACTTCATTTGATATGTTGTAATTTAGTATCTAATCCTATGCAGAAATCTTACCATCACACTAGTGGAACAACATGCTTTATCATCACATAATCCATCTATTTTACATAATGTGTTGCAAGAAGTAGAAAGTTCAAGTCGTTAGATTCCTATCTCATGGTATCATACAATTAGAAGTGTGGATCAAAAATTTAATAACATTATACACTTGAGGTAAAACTTAAGAAATTATTCCATTGCACTAGGTTTTAACTATAGCTTCTCGAAGAATGAACCAAGAAGAGTGAGCATGAGTTATAAGGCTCTAAATTGTGAATGGTAGGTTCATTGCATTTGATAAGTATATAGAGAGTAATTCTATGTTAAAAAATTAGTGGTGCACATTGTAGGCGTCTAAAAATGCCTATAGGTATCCACGCACAGCTCGAGACAGAGAGAAGGTGATGAACGCCATTATCTAAGTCAAAGAGGGTTATCCGACGCCGACCAGCGAAACAACGAACTATGGATGATGTGGCCCGCACGTTCACCAGCCACCACCAAGTGGCCCGCGTGCTCACCAGCCACCATCCAGTGGCCCGCACACCCATCAGCCACCAAATCGGTAAACCAAGTGGCTCGCGTGCTCACCGGCCATCATCCAGTGGTCC